>NC_067226.1:0-315714 GCF_019924925.1 Ctenopharyngodon idella
TTCCGTTTCGCAGTAAAAAAAATAACACGTAACACGTGCATTGCATTGCAGTGACTTAATCCGTTTTGCAATGAAAGAGAAAACAGACAGGTGCTTGTTGCATACAAGAACTAACTCTTTCCTTTATGCATTGAAGAGAAAACAAATCAAATATGCCGGTGCATTGCAAATGCATCAAGAACTGTTTCAGTCATTGCATACTTATTAACTTATTAACTTGTTAACATAGTACGCTGTGCATAGAAGAAATTAATATAACATATGTGCTGTTGCATTACAACATGTAAGATATGGACTGTTTCCTTGCATTGTATAAAGAGCTAACTCTTCCTTTGTGCATTAAAGAGAAACCAAATAACATATGCTTTACATTGAGAATGCATCAAGAACTGTTTCATTTCATTGTATACAAAAACTAACGTATTCCTCATCCTTTGAAGAGATAACGCAAAAACGTTGTGTTGCGATGAATGAACTAAGTCATCCGTTATGCTTTGCGTTTTGCAATGAAGAGATAACACGACAGGTGCTTGTAGCACTGCGTTGCTTACAAGAACTAACTCTTTCCTTTGTGCATTGAAGAGAAAACAAATCACATATGCATGCATTGCAACATATAAGTTATGCACTGTTCCTCATGCATTGAAGAGATAACACATAACATAAAGTGTTGCGATGAATGAATGTCCGTTATGCATTGAGATATACACATAACATGTGCACTGCATTGCAGGAAGTTATTCCGTTTTACAGTGAAGAGATAACACGAAAGGTGCTTGTTGCACTGTGTTTTGCATACAAAAACTAATTATTTCCTTTGTGCATTGAAGAGAAAACAAATCACATATGCGGTTGCATTGCAACATATACGTTATGCAGCGTACAATAGTTAACTTATTACGTGTGCATAGAAGAAATTAATATAACATATGTGCTGATGCATTGTAACATGCCAGTTAATGCAATGTTTCCTTGCATTGTATACAAGAACTAGCTTATTCCTCATGCATCGAATAGATAACACATGACATATGACATAAGTGGTGTTGCGATGAATGAACTAACGCTTTCCTTTGTGCATTGAAGAGAAAACAAATCACATATGCTGTTGCATCGCAATGCATCAAGGACTAACTGTTTTATTGCATTACATACAATAATTAACTTATGTTGTGCATAGAATAAATTAATATAACATGCTCTTGTATTGCAGTGCCTACAAGAATTAACGTGTGTTATGCATTGTTTCCTTGCATTAAATACAAGAACTAACTTATTCCTTATGCATCGAAGAGATAACACATAACCTATGTGGTGTTGGGATGAAGAGATAACACGACAGGTACTTGTTGTACTGCATTGCTTACAAGAACTGACTCTTTCCTTTGTGCATTGAAGATTAATAAAACTGCTGTTGTATTGCAATGCATACAAGAAATAACATGTAAGTTATGCACTGTATCCTTGTTTTATTATGTTATGTTTTATTAATGCATTGATGAGAAAACAAATTGCATATGCTGTTGCATTGCAATGCATCAAGAACTAATTGTTTCATTGCATTGCGTACAACAGTTAACTGTCCATAGAAGAAATTAATAGAACATATGTGCTGTTGCATTGCAAGAACTAACTTTTTCCTTATGCATAGGTGTTGCAATGAATTAACTAATTCATCCGTTATGCGTTGAAGAGATAACAGGTGTGGTTGCATTCCTTGCATTGTATGTAAAACTAACCTTTTCAATTGTGCAATGAATAGATAACACATAACACGGATGCTATTGCACTGCATTGTCTACAATAACTAAAATGACATTACTTATTTCGGTAAAGCTTTTTTAGATTACATCCCGGAAAGTACTGCGTAATAAAAAGAATTTACTGCATAAATTTAGATAATATAGTGTACCTATAAAGTAAGTACGTGTAAGTATAGGGGAACAATATGTAAAGTCTTGGGAATAGAGGGGTAACAACTAGGAAAATAACAAATTATTTATTTTTTATTATTTAACACATACCATATGTGCTGTTTGCATTGACAGTACTCCAAATTTGACATATTGAACATAATGCTGGCCGAAAAGTATTCGATATTTAAATTTTTAAATATACTCATTGAATGCTTCCTAAATCACATCAGCGACACAGTAGTCCATATTAGACCTACTGAACATACGTCTGGCAAATTAGTCCTCGATCTTGAAATTTCTATACATACTCATTGACTTTTTTATCTTATGTTACGTCAGCCAGACAGTAGTACATATTTGACCTGTCCGGCAAATTAGTCCTCGATAATGAACTTTCCATAAATACTCCTTGACTTTATCTAATGTTACGTCAGCCATTCAGAAGTCCATTTTAGACATACTGAACATATTTCTGGCCAAAGAGTTCTCGATATAGAGCTTTTCATATATATTCATTGAGTATTGCATATTTCACCTAAAGGACATATTTCTGGCAAATTAGTCCTCGATCATGAACTTTCTATACGAACTCATTGACTCCTTCTGATGTTACATCAGACAGATAATAGTCCATATTTAAACTAAACCCAAGAGTACTCTATCTTAAACTTTCTATACATACTTACTGACTCCTGAATTTTATTTCAACCATACAGAAGTCCATATTAGACGTGATACATTTTTTTCTGGATATTAAATTTTGAAAGAAGTCTATATCTCTGGCAAATATTTGACCTTCTGAACATAGTTCTGGCCAAAGAGTATTCAGAATTGAATTTTATACTCACTGACGCCTTCTGATATCAAATCAGCAATACAGTAGTCCACATTTGACCTACTGAACATATTTCTGGCCCAAGAGTAATCAATCTTGAACTTTCTATACATAGTCATTACTCAATCTGATTTCTTTCAGCCATACAGGAGTCCCTATTAGACTTGATTAAATTTTTTCTGTCCAAAGAGTCCACGATCATGAACTTTATATACATGCCTCACTCTGATGTTACTTCAGCCATAGAGTATTGTATATTTGACCTTTGGACATTTTTTTCACAAAATTAGCTCTTGATCATGAATTTTCTATACATACTCATTGACTTTATCTGATGTACCATCAGCAGACAGTAATCAGTGTTTGACCTTCTGAACATAGTTCTGGCCAAAGTTTATTCAATATTGAATTTATAATCAGTGAAGCCTTCTAATATCACATCAGCCATACAGTAGTCCAAATTTGACCTACTGAGCATATTTTTGGCCCAAGAGTACTCGATCTTGAACTTTCCATAAATACTCATTGACTGCTTCTAATGTTACTTCAGCTGTACAGAAACTCGATTTTAGACCAACTGAACATATCTATGGCAAATTAGTTCTTGCTCATGAACTTTTTGTACATAGTCATTGCCTCTCTCTGATGTTTCTTCACCCATACAGAAGTCCATATTAGACCTACTGAACATATTTCTGTCAAATTAGTCATGAACTTCATATACATACTTATTTACACCATCTGATGTTAGATAAGTCAGACAGTAGTCCATATTGACCGACTGAACATATTTCTGGCTACAGACATTGAAGTTTTTGTGTATACTCATTGACGCCTGCTGATGTCACATCAGCCATATAGAAGTCTATATTTGACCTACTAAACATATTCTGCCCAAGAGTACTTGATTTTGAACTTTTCATACAATACCATTGACCTCTTCTGATATTACTTCACCCATACGGAAGTCCATATCAGACCTGCAGAACATATTTCTGGCAAATTAGTCCTCGATCATGAACTTCATATGCATGCTCATTGACTCCATCTGATGTTAGATAAGCCTCACAGTAGTCCTATATGACCAACTGAACATTTTCTGGCCAAAGAGTATTCGATATTGAAGTTTAAATATATATACTCATTGATGCCTTCTGATGTCACATCAGCCATTCAGCCTCGATCATGCCTTGATCTTGAACTTTTTATACAAACTCAATGACTCCTGATCATACATCAGCCATAGAGTAGTGTAATTTTCACCTAAATGGAAATTTTTATGGCAAATTAGTCCTCGATCATGAACTTTCCATAAAAACTCATTGACTTTATCTGAAGTCCGTCAGCCACACAGCAGTCCATATTTGACATACTGAACAATTTTCTGGCCAAAGAGTACTCGATATTAAACTTTTCATATATATATTCATTGAGAATATTTCACCTAAGGGACATATTTCTTGCAAATTAGTCCTCGATCATCAACTTCCTATACATATTCATTGACTCCATCTGATGTTAAATAATCCAAATCCAGTAGTCCATATTTGACCGACTGAACATATTTCTGGCCAAAGAGTACTCTATCTTGAACTTTTCATACATTATTATTGATTTCTTCTGATGTTACTTCACCCCATTCAGAAGTCCATATTAGACGTGATTAAATTTTTTCTGTCCCTAGAGTCCTCGATCTATCTATAGAGAGTTGAAGATTGAGTACTGTTTGGCTGGAAATATGTTAGTAGGTCATATATGAACTTCTGAATAGCTGATGTAACATCAAAAAGATGCGATGAGTATAATGCATATGTGAAATAATGAACTTATTTCGGGCCAAAGTGCTCGATATTGAACTTTCTATATAGAAAGTTCAATATCGAACACTATTTTGCCCGAAACAAGTCATTATTTCACATATACATTATTGTAATAGCTGACATATTATTAGAAGTCAATGATTATCTACGGAACGTTCATGATGAAGGATTCTTGGGCCAGAAACATGTTTCAGTAGGTCAAATATGGGCTATTGTCTAGCTGATGTACCATCAGAAGTAATCAATAAGTAGGTATAGAAAGTTCAAGATGAAGGTTTCTTTTGCCAGAAATATGTTCAGTGGGTCAATTTTGACTACTGTCTGGCTGATATAACAGCTGAAAGATTCATTGATCAAAATCGAGTTCTCTTGAGCTTGAAATATGTTCACTTTGTCAAATGTGGACTACTGTATTTGTACTGTATACTGTAAATGTGGACAACAGACTTATCAACAGAAGGAGTTAATGAGTATGCATAGTAAGTTCATGATTGGCGACATTTGGGCCATTTACTGTTTCAGTAGGTCAAATATGGACTTCTGTATGGCTGATTTAACATCGGAAGGGAGAATTTAAGGAGTCTTTAAGAATGTACAATACATTTACTTTCAGGACTCTTTAGCCTGAAATATGTTCAGTTTATCAAATATGGATGACAAAATTGTTGATTACCTCAAAAAGAGTCAATGAATGGAATCTTCTGTATGCTCATGAAAAATCCGAAAGGGATAAAGAAGAATGTAGAGAGTTCATGCTCGAGTATTCTTTGGCCAGAGATATGTTCAGCAGGTCAAATATGGACTTCTGTATGGCTGATGTAACATCAGAAGGAGTCTATGATTTATGTTTAGAATGTGAATGATCGAGGGACTCTTGGGACAGAAAAAAATGAATTTTCCAGAAATTTGTCCACGTCCATCAGTTATGCAATACCCTATGGATGACGTATCAATAGAAGTAGTCAATTTGTATTTATATTAAATTCAAGACCGAGGACTTATTTCAGAAAATGATCAGTTGGTCAAACATGAGCCCATGTATAGCTGAAGTAACATCAGAGTGAGGCAATGAGTATATAGAAAAAGTTCAAGGACTCTTTGGATAGAAAAAAATTAAGTAGGTCTAATTTGACTTCTGTTCTTCTGATGTAAAATCAGAATGAGTCAATCAATATGTATAGAAAGTTCAAGATCAAGCGCTCCGGGACCCAGAAATATGTTCTTTAGGTCAAATATGGACTACTGTCTCTCTAATGTAACACAACAAGGAGCCCAATTAAATGAGTCTGTTTAGAAATTTCATCATCAAAGAATGATTTGCCATAAATTTGTTCAGTATGTCCAAAACGGGTTCATATATGGCTGAAGTAACATCAGAAGTAGTCAATGAGTATGTATAGAAAGTTCATGACTGAGGACTAATTTGCCATAAATATGTCCATTAGGTCAAATATGGAATACTCTATGGCTAACATATCAGAAGGAGTCAGTAGCAATGTATAAAAAGTTCAAGATCGAGTACTCTTTGGCCTGAAGCATGTCTATTAGGGTCAAATGTGCAATACTCTTTGGCTGATGCATAAAAAGAAGTAGTCAATAACTATGTTTAAAAAGTTCACGATTGAGGACTACTTTGCCAAAAGCATTTTTAATAGGTCAAATATGGGCTTGTGTATGGCTGAAGTAACATCAGAGTGAGGCAATGAGTATGTAAAGAAAGTCCATGATCGAGGACAGAAAAAATTTAAGTAGGTCCTAAATATGGACTTCTATATGGCTGAATAAAATCAGAAGGAGTCAATGAGGTTCAAAAAGGTTCAGATTACGTTTTCTTGGGCTAGAAATATGTCCCATTAATTCAAATATGCAATACTCTATGGTTGACGTATCATCAGAAGGAGTCAATGTGTATGTATAAAAGTTAATGATTGAGGACTATAATTTTCCAAAAAATATGTTTAGTAGGTCATACATGGATCATGTATGGCTGAAGTAACCAGAGTGAGGCAATGAGTATGTATAGAAAGTTCATGATTGAGGACTAATTTGCCAGAAATATGTTCGGTCATTATCAGAAGGAGTCCAGTAGTAATGTATAAAAAGTTCAAGATCAAATATTCTTTGACAAGAAATATTATCCATTAGGTGAAATATGCAATACTTATGGCTGACGTATCATCAAAAGGAGTCAATAGTAATGTATCAAAAGTTCAAGATCGAGTACTCTTTGGTCAGAAATATTTGCATTCGTCAAATATGCAATACTCTTTGGCTCACGTATAATCAGGAGATAAAAAAAGTTTTATGATTGAGGACTAATTTTCCAGAAATATGTTCAGAAGGTCAGACATGGTCTTCATGTATGTCCAAAGTATCATCATAGTGAGGCGATGAGTATGTTTAGAAAGTTCCTGATCATGGACTCTTGGGACAGAAAAATTTTAATTCGCCAGAAATATGTCCATGTCCATCAAATTTGCAATACTCCTACGGCTGACGCATCATCAGAAGTAGTCAATCTGTATTTATATTATTCAAGTTCAAGATCGAGTTGGGCCAGAAATATGTTCATTAAGTGACTTCTTATGTAACATTAGGTCAATGAATCTGTAAAGAAAGATCAAGTCTACTCTTTGGCCAGGAACTATGTTCAATCATGGCAAATATGACTACTAACTGTCTGATATAACATTAGGAGTCAATGAGTCAGTAAAGATCGAGGTCTCTTGGGTCAGACATATCAAATACTTTTTGGTCAGAAATTGTTCAGTCAGTCAAATATGGACTACTGTCTGGTTGATCTAACATCAGATCGAATCAATAATTATGTAGAACGTTCATGACTGAGGACCAATTTGCCATAAATATGTCCATTATGTCAAATATGCAATACTCTATGGCTGGCATATCATCAAAAGGAGTCAACAGTAATGTATAAAAAATTACAGATCGAGTACCCTTTGGCCAAAAAACATGTTCATTAGGTCAAATATACAATACTCTTTCCTGAGGCTTAAAAAGGTTCAAGATTGAGTACTCTTTGCCAGAGAAGTTCCATTAAGTCAAATATGCAAAACTCTATGGCTAACGGATCATCAAAAGCAGTAGGTGTGTCTAATATGGATTTCTTATGGGTGAAGTAACAATGGGTGAAGTAACACCAGAAGTCAATAGTAATGTATAAAAGTTCAAGATTGAATACTCTTTGACAAGAAATATGCCTATTAGATCAAATATGCAGCACTCTATGGCTAACGGATCATCAGAAGGAGTATGCACAGAAAGTCGAGAATCGAGGAGTCTTGGACAGAAAAAATTTAAGTAGGTCTAATAAGGACTTCTGTATGTTGCATACAAGAATTAACTCCTACCTTTGTGCATTGAAGAGAAAACAAATTATTTATGCTGTTGCATTGCAATAAATACAAGAACTAACTGTTTCATTGCACTTTGCATAGAATAATTAAGTTATGTTGTGCATAGAAGAAATTAACACAACATATGTGCTGTTGCATTGCAATATGTAAGTTATACACTGTATCCTCGCATTGTATACAAACACTAATTTATTCCTTATGCATTGAAGAGATAACACATAACGTGCATTGTATTGCAGTTAACGTGATCCGTTGTGCAGTGAAGAGATAACGCTTGACAGGTGCTTGTTGCACTGCGTTGCATACAAGAACTAACTCATTCCTTTGTCCATTGAAGAGCACTGCAATATAAATGCATCAATAACTAACTGTTAATAAAATAGTTCTTGATGCGTTTTTACTGCTGTTGCGTATAATAGTTACATTAGTGCTGCTACAATAGTGCTGTTGCATTGCAATGCATATAAGGTCTAACACTGTTTCTTTGCAATGAAGAGATATAACACATTACACGTGGTGTTGCGATGAATGAAATATCCGTTTTGCATTGAAGAGATAACACATAACGTGCATTGTGCATTGCAGTAACTTAATCCGTTGTGCAGTGAAGAGAGAATGCATGTGAATGCAAGTGCTTGTTTCACTGCATTGCATACAATAATTAACATTATGTTGTGCATAGAAGAAATTGATATAACGTGCTGTTGCATTGCAGTGCATGTTATGCAGTTTCCTTGCATTGTGCATTGAAGAAAAAACAGACCACATATGCTGTTGCATTGCAATGCATCAAGAACTAATTGTTTCATCAGAAGAAATTAATATAACATGTGCTGTTGCATTGCAATGCATATAAGATCTTACACTGTTTCCTTGCATTGAATACAAAAATAACATTCCTTATGCATTGAAGAGATAACACATAACATGTACATTGCATTGCAATAACTTAATCCGTTGTGCAGTGAAGAAATAACACATGACAGGTGTTTGTGCAATGAACAGAAAACAAATCACATATGCTGTTGTAATGCAATAAAAACAAAAAATATATTTTATTGCATTGCATACAATAATTAACTTTTATGTTCTGCATAGTAGAACTTAATATTACATATGCATGTGTTTCCTTGCATTGTATACAAGAAATAACTTATTCCTCATGCATTGCAGCGATAACACATAACGTGCATTGCATTGCTGTAAGTTATTCCGCTTTGCAGCGAAGAGATATGTAAGGCCGAAGTAACATCCGAGTGGGGCAATGAGTTTATACAGAAAGTTCATGATCGAGGACTGTTGGGACAGAAAAAAAGTAGGTCTAATATGGACTTCTGTATGGCTGAAATACATGTATTTTTTTATTATACTTTTTCTTTTGTGTAATTGAAGAGGTATGTGTGCTGTTGCATTACAATGTTTACAAGAAAACACATAACATATGTTCTAATTGCATTGCAGTGCATACAAGACACGTTGTGCACTGAATAGCATACACATAACGTACGCGCTATAAATACAATAACAAACTCATTTCACTGTATCTTTGCATTATATACAAAAACTGTTGTATTCCTGATCCATTGAATAGATAACAAAAACATGTTGTGTTGCGATGAATATATTAACTAATCCGTTTTGCATTGAAGAGATAACACACAACTTGTGCACTGCATTGCAGTAACTTATTCCGTTTTGCACTGAAGAGATAACACAACAGGTGCTTGTTGCACTGCGTTGCATACAAGAACTAACTCTTTCCTTTGTGCATTAAAGAGAAAACAAATAACACATGTTTTGTTGCATTGCAATGGATACAAAAACTAACACTGTTTCCTTGCATTGTATACAAAAACTAACTTATTCCTTATGCATTCATGAGATAACACATAACATGTGCATTGCATTGCAGTAAGTTATCACGACAGGCGCTTGTTGCACTGTGTTGCATACAAGAGCTTACTCTTTACTTTGTGCATTTAAGATAAAACAAATCACAGATGCTGTTGCACTGCAATAGAAAGGCATCAAGAACTAACTGTTAACTGTTCCTGATGCATTTCTATTGCAGTTGCGTATAATAGTTAACTAATTACACTGAGCATAGGAGAAATGAATATAACACATGTGCTGTTGCATTGCAATGCATATAAGAACTAACACTGTTTCCTTGCATTGTGTACAAAAAATAACATTCCTTATGCATTGAAGAGATATAGCACATTACACGTGGTGTTGCGATGAATGAATTCATCCGTTATGCATTGAAGAAGATAACACAGAACATGTGCATTGCATTGCAATAACTTAATCCGTTGTGCTGTGAAGACATAACATATATGACAGGTGTTTGTTGCACTGCATTGCGTATAAAAACGAACTCTTTCCTTTTTGCAATGGACAGAAAACAAATCACATATGCTGTTGTAATGCAATAAAAACAAAAAAAATGTATTGCATTGCATACAATAATTAACTTTTATGTTCTGCATAGTAGAACTTAATATTACATATGCATGTGTTTCCTTGCATTGTATACAAGAAATAACTTATTCCTCATGCATTGCAGCGATAACACATAACGTGCATTGCATTGCTGTAAGTTATTCCGCTTTGCAGCGAAGAGATATGTAAGGCCGAAGTAACATCCGAGTGGGGCAATGAGTTTATACAGAAAGTTCATGATCGAGGACTGTTGGGACAGAAAAAAAGTAGGTCTAATATGGACTTCTGTATGGCTGAAATACATGTATTTTTTTATTATACTTTTTCTTTTGTGTAATTGAAGAGGTATGTGTGCTGTTGCATTACAATGTTTACAAGAAAACACATAACATATGTTCTAATTGCATTGCAGTGCATACAAGACACGTTGTGCACTGAATAGCATACACATAACGTACGCGCTATAAATACAATAACAAACTCATTTCACTGTATCTTTGCATTATATACAAAAACTGTTGTATTCCTGATCCATTGAATAGATAACAAAAACATGTTGTGTTGCGATGAATATATTAACTAATCCGTTTTGCATTGAAGAGATAACACACAACTTGTGCACTGCATTGCAGTAACTTATTCCGTTTTGCACTGAAGAGATAACACAACAGGTGCTTGTTGCACTGCGTTGCATACAAGAACTAACTCTTTCCTTTGTGCATTAAAGAGAAAACAAATAACACATGTTTTGTTGCATTGCAATGGATACAAAAACTAACACTGTTTCCTTGCATTGTATACAAAAACTAACTTATTCCTTATGCATTCATGAGATAACACATAACATGTGCATTGCATTGCAGTAAGTTATCACGACAGGCGCTTGTTGCACTGTGTTGCATACAAGAACTTACTCTTTACTTTGTGCATTTAAGATAAAACAAATCACAGATGCTGTTGCACTGCAATAGAAAGGCATCAAGAACTAACTGTTAACTGTTCCTGATGCATTTCTATTGCAGTTGCGTATAATAGTTAACTAATTACACTGAGCATAGGAGAAATGAATATAACACATGTGCTGTTGCATTGCAATGCATATAAGAACTAACACTGTTTCCTTGCATTGTGTACAAAAAATAACATTCCTTATGCATTGAAGAGATATAGCACATTACACGTGGTGTTGCGATGAATGAATTCATCCGTTATGCATTGAAGAAGATAACACAGAACATGTGCATTGCATTGCAATAACTTAATCCGTTGTGCTGTGACGACATAACATATATGACAGGTGTTTGTTGCACTGCATTGCGTATAAAAACGAACTCTTTCCTTTTTGCAATGGACAGAAAACAAATCACATATGCTGTTGTAATGCAATAAAAACAAAAAAAATGTATTGCATTGCCTACAATAATTAACTTTTATGTTCTGCATAGTAGAACTTAATATTACATATGCATGTGTTTCCTTGCATTGTATACAAGAAATAACTTATTCCTCATGCATTGCAGCGATAACACATAACGTGCATTGCATTGCTGTAAGTTATTCCGCTTTGCAGCGAAGAGATATGTAAGGCCGAAGTAACATCCGAGTGGGGCAATGAGTTTATACAGAAAGTTCATGATCGAGGACTGTTGGGACAGAAAAAAAGTAGGTCTAATATGGACTTCTGTATGGCTGAAATACATGTATTTTTTTATTATACTTTTTCTTTTGTGTAATTGAAGAGGTATGTGTGCTGTTGCATTACAATGTTTACAAGAAAACACATAACATATGTTCTAATTGCATTGCAGTGCATACAAGACACGTTGTGCACTGAATAGCATACACATAACGTACGCGCTATAAATACAATAACAAACTCATTTCACTGTATCTTTGCATTATATACAAAAACTGTTGTATTCCTGATCCATTGAATAGATAACAAAAACATGTTGTGTTGCGATGAATATATTAACTAATCCGTTTTGCATTGAAGAGATAACACACAACTTGTGCACTGCATTGCAGTAACTTATTCCGTTTTGCACTGAAGAGATAACACAACAGGTGCTTGTTGCACTGCGTTGCATACAAGAACTAACTCTTTCCTTTGTGCATTAAAGAGAAAACAAATAACACATGTTTTGTTGCATTGCAATGGATACAAAAACTAACACTGTTTCCTTGCATTGTATACAAAAACTAACTTATTCCTTATGCATTCATGAGATAACACATAACATGTGCATTGCATTGCAGTAAGTTATCACGACAGGCGCTTGTTGCACTGTGTTGCATACAAGAACTTACTCTTTACTTTGTGCATTTAAGATAAAACAAATCACAGATGCTGTTGCACTGCAATAGAAAGGCATCAAGAACTAACTGTTAACTGTTCCTGATGCATTTCTATTGCAGTTGCGTATAATAGTTAACTAATTACACTGAGCATAGGAGAAATGAATATAACACATGTGCTGTTGCATTGCAATGCATATAAGAACTAACACTGTTTCCTTGCATTGTGTACAAAAAATAACATTCCTTATGCATTGAAGAGATATAGCACATTACACGTGGTGTTGCGATGAATGAATTCATCCGTTATGCATTGAAGAAGATAACACAGAACATGTGCATTGCATTGCAATAACTTAATCCGTTGTGCTGTGAAGACATAACATATATGACAGGTGTTTGTTGCACTGCATTGCGTATAAAAACGAACTCTTTCCTTTTTGCAATGGACAGAAAACAAATCACATATGCTGTTGTAATGCAATAAAAACAAAAAAAATGTATTGCATTGCCTACAATAATTAACTTTTATGTTCTGCATAGTAGAACTTAATATTACATATGCATGTGTTTCCTTGCATTGTATACAAGAAATAACTTATTCCTCATGCATTGCAGCGATAACACATAACGTGCATTGCATTGCTGTAAGTTATTCCGCTTTGCAGCGAAGAGATATGTAAGGCCGAAGTAACATCCGAGTGGGGCAATGAGTTTATACAGAAAGTTCATGATCGAGGACTGTTGGGACAGAAAAAAAGTAGGTCTAATATGGACTTCTGTATGGCTGAAATACATGTATTTTTTTATTATACTTTTTCTTTTGTGTAATTGAAGAGGTATGTGTGCTGTTGCATTACAATGTTTACAAGAAAACACATAACATATGTTCTAATTGCATTGCAATGCATACAAGACACGTTGTGCACTGAATAGCATACACATAACGTACGCGCTATAAATACAATAACAAACTCATTTCACTGTATCTTTGCATTATATACAAAAACTGTTGTATTCCTGATCCATTGAATAGATAACAAAAACATGTTGTGTTGCGATGAATATATTAACTAATCCGTTTTGCATTGAAGAGATAACACACAACTTGTGCACTGCATTGCAGTAACTTATTCCGTTTTGCACTGAAGAGATAACACAACAGGTGCTTGTTGCACTGCGTTGCATACAAGAACTAACTCTTTCCTTTGTGCATTAAAGAGAAAACAAATAACACATGTTTTGTTGCATTGCAATGGATACAAAAACTAACACTGTTTCCTTGCATTGTATACAAAAACTAACTTATTCCTTATGCATTCATGAGATAACACATAACATGTGCATTGCATTGCAGTAAGTTATCACGACAGGCGCTTGTTGCACTGTGTTGCATACAAGAACTTACTCTTTACTTTGTGCATTTAAGATAAAACAAATCACAGATGCTGTTGCACTGCAATAGAAAGGCATCAAGAACTAACTGTTAACTGTTCCTGATGCATTTCTATTGCAGTTGCGTATAATAGTTAACTAATTACACTGAGCATAGGAGAAATGAATATAACACATGTGCTGTTGCATTGCAATGCATATAAGAACTAACACTGTTTCCTTGCATTGTGTACAAAAAATAACATTCCTTATGCATTGAAGAGATATAGCACATTACACGTGGTGTTGCGATGAATGAATTCATCCGTTATGCATTGAAGAAGATAACACAGAACATGTGCATTGCATTGCAATAACTTAATCCGTTGTGCTGTGAAGACATAACATATATGACAGGTGTTTGTTGCACTGCATTGCGTATAAAAACGAACTCTTTCCTTTTTGCAATGGACAGAAAACAAATCACATATGCTGTTGTAATGCAATAAAAACAAAAACATTTATTGCATTGCCTACAATAATTAACTTTTATGTTCTGCATAGTAGAACTTAATATTACATATGCATGTGTTTCCTTGCATTGTATACAAGAAATAACTTATTCCTCATGCATTGCAGCGATAACACATAACGTGCATTGCATTGCTGTAAGTTATTCCGCTTTGCAGCGAAGAGATATGTAAGGCCGAAGTAACATCCGAGTGGGGCAATGAGTTTATACAGAAAGTTCATGATCGAGGACTGTTGGGACAGAAAAAAAGTAGGTCTAATATGGACTTCTGTATGGCTGAAATACATGTATTTTTTTATTATACTTTTTCTTTTGTGTAATTGAAGAGGTATGTGTGCTGTTGCATTACAATGTTTACAAGAAAACACATAACATATGTTCTAATTGCATTGCAGTGCATACAAGACACGTTGTGCACTGAATAGCATACACATAACGTACGCGCTATAAATACAATAACAAACTCATTTCACTGTATCTTTGCATTATATACAAAAACTGTTGTATTCCTGATCCATTGAATAGATAACAAAAACATGTTGTGTTGCGATGAATATATTAACTAATCCGTTTTGCATTGAAGAGATAACACACAACTTGTGCACTGCATTGCAGTAACTTATTCCGTTTTGCACTGAAGAGATAACACAACAGGTGCTTGTTGCACTGCGTTGCATACAAGAACTAACTCTTTCCTTTGTGCATTAAAGAGAAAACAAATAACACATGTTTTGTTGCATTGCAATGGATACAAAAACTAACACTGTTTCCTTGCATTGTATACAAAAACTAACTTATTCCTTATGCATTCATGAGATAACACATAACATGTGCATTGCATTGCAGTAAGTTATCACGACAGGCGCTTGTTGCACTGTGTTGCATACAAGAACTTACTCTTTACTTTGTGCATTTAAGATAAAACAAATCACAGATGCTGTTGCACTGCAATAGAAAGGCATCAAGAACTAACTGTTAACTGTTCCTGATGCATTTCTATTGCAGTTGCGTATAATAGTTAACTAATTACACTGAGCATAGGAGAAATGAATATAACACATGTGCTGTTGCATTGCAATGCATATAAGAACTAACACTGTTTCCTTGCATTGTGTACAAAAAATAACATTCCTTATGCATTGAAGAGATATAGCACATTACACGTGGTGTTGCGATGAATGAATTCATCCGTTATGCATTGAAGAAGATAACACAGAACATGTGCATTGCATTGCAATAACTTAATCCGTTGTGCTGTGACGACATAACATATATGACAGGTGTTTGTTGCACTGCATTGCGTATAAAAACGAACTCTTTCCTTTTTGCAATGGACAGAAAACAAATCACATATGCTGTTGTAATGCAATAAAAACAAAAAAAATGTATTGCATTGCCTACAATAATTAACTTTTATGTTCTGCATAGTAGAACTTAATATTACATATGCATGTGTTTCCTTGCATTGTATACAAGAAATAACTTATTCCTCATGCATTGCAGCGATAACACATAACGTGCATTGCATTGCTGTAAGTTATTCCGCTTTGCAGCGAAGAGATATGTAAGGCCGAAGTAACATCCGAGTGGGGCAATGAGTTTATACAGAAAGTTCATGATCGAGGACTGTTGGGACAGAAAAAAAGTAGGTCTAATATGGACTTCTGTATGGCTGAAATACATGTATTTTTTTATTATACTTTTTCTTTTGTGTAATTGAAGAGGTATGTGTGCTGTTGCATTACAATGTTTACAAGAAAACACATAACATATGTTCTAATTGCATTGCAGTGCATACAAGACACGTTGTGCACTGAATAGCATACACATAACGTACGCGCTATAAATACAATAACAAACTCATTTCACTGTATCTTTGCATTATATACAAAAACTGTTGTATTCCTGATCCATTGAATAGATAACAAAAACATGTTGTGTTGCGATGAATATATTAACTAATCCGTTTTGCATTGAAGAGATAACACACAACTTGTGCACTGCATTGCAGTAACTTATTCCGTTTTGCACTGAAGAGATAACACAACAGGTGCTTGTTGCACTGCGTTGCATACAAGAACTAACTCTTTCCTTTGTGCATTAAAGAGAAAACAAATAACACATGTTTTGTTGCATTGCAATGGATACAAAAACTAACACTGTTTCCTTGCATTGTATACAAAAACTAACTTATTCCTTATGCATTCATGAGATAACACATAACATGTGCATTGCATTGCAGTAAGTTATCACGACAGGCGCTTGTTGCACTGTGTTGCATACAAGAACTTACTCTTTACTTTGTGCATTTAAGATAAAACAAATCACAGATGCTGTTGCACTGCAATAGAAAGGCATCAAGAACTAACTGTTAACTGTTCCTGATGCATTTCTATTGCAGTTGCGTATAATAGTTAACTAATTACACTGAGCATAGGAGAAATGAATATAACACATGTGCTGTTGCATTGCAATGCATATAAGAACTAACACTGTTTCCTTGCATTGTGTACAAAAAATAACATTCCTTATGCATTGAAGAGATATAGCACATTACACGTGGTGTTGCGATGAATGAATTCATCCGTTATGCATTGAAGAAGATAACACAGAACATGTGCATTGCATTGCAATAACTTAATCCGTTGTGCTGTGAAGACATAACATATATGACAGGTGTTTGTTGCACTGCATTGCGTATAAAAACGAACTCTTTCCTTTTTGCAATGGACAGAAAACAAATCACATATGCTGTTGTAATGCAATAAAAACAAAAAAAATTTATTGCATTGCCTACAATAATTAACTTTTATGTTCTGCATAGTAGAACTTAATATTACATATGCATGTGTTTCCTTGCATTGTATACAAGAAATAACTTATTCCTCATGCATTGCAGCGATAACACATAACGTGCATTGCATTGCTGTAAGTTATTCCGCTTTGCAGCGAAGAGATATGTAAGGCCGAAGTAACATCCGAGTGGGGCAATGAGTTTATACAGAAAGTTCATGATCGAGGACTGTTGGGACAGAAAAAAAGTAGGTCTAATATGGACTTCTGTATGGCTGAAATACATGTATTTTTTTATTATACTTTTTCTTTTGTGTAATTGAAGAGGTATGTGTGCTGTTGCATTACAATGTTTACAAGAAAACACATAACATATGTTCTAATTGCATTGCAATGCATACAAGACACGTTGTGCACTGAATAGCATACACATAACGTACGCGCTATAAATACAATAACAAACTCATTTCACTGTATCTTTGCATTATATACAAAAACTGTTGTATTCCTGATCCATTGAATAGATAACAAAAACATGTTGTGTTGCGATGAATATATTAACTAATCCGTTTTGCATTGAAGAGATAACACACAACTTGTGCACTGCATTGCAGTAACTTATTCCGTTTTGCACTGAAGAGATAACACAACAGGTGCTTGTTGCACTGCGTTGCATACAAGAACTAACTCTTTCCTTTGTGCATTAAAGAGAAAACAAATAACACATGTTTTGTTGCATTGCAATGGATACAAAAACTAACACTGTTTCCTTGCATTGTATACAAAAACTAACTTATTCCTTATGCATTCATGAGATAACACATAACATGTGCATTGCATTGCAGTAAGTTATCACGACAGGCGCTTGTTGCACTGTGTTGCATACAAGAACTTACTCTTTACTTTGTGCATTTAAGATAAAACAAATCACAGATGCTGTTGCACTGCAATAGAAAGGCATCAAGAACTAACTGTTAACTGTTCCTGATGCATTTCTATTGCAGTTGCGTATAATAGTTAACTAATTACACTGCGCATAGGAGAAATGAATATAACACATGTGCTGTTGCATTGCAATGCATATAAGAACTAACACTGTTTCCTTGCATTGTGTACAAAAAATAACATTCCTTATGCATTGAAGAGATATAGCGCATTACACGTGGTGTTGCGATGAATGAACTAATTCATCCGTTATGCATTGAAGAGATAACACACAACTTGTGCACTGCATTGCAGTAACTTATTCCGTTTTGCACTGAAGAGATAACACAACAGGTGCTTGTTGCACTGCGTTGCATACAAGAACTAACTCTTTCCTTTGTGCATTAAAGAGAAAACAAATAACACATGTTTTGTTGCATTGCAATGGATACAAAAACTAACACTGTTTCCTTGCATTGTATACAAAAACTAACTTATTCCTTATGCATTCATGAGATAACACATAACATGTGCATTGCATTGCAGTAAGTTATCACGACAGGCGCTTGTTGCACTGTGTTGCATACAAGAGCTTACTCTTTACTTTGTGCATTTAAGATAAAACAAATCACAGATGCTGTTGCACTGCAATAGAAAGGCATCAAGAAGTAACTGTTAACTGTTCCTGATGCATTTCTATTGCAGTTGCGTATAATAGTTAACTAATTACACTGAGCATAGGAGAAATGAATATAACACATGTGCTGTTGCATTGCAATGCATATAAGAACTAACACTGTTTCCTTGCATTGTGTACAAAAAATAACATTCCTTATGCATTGAAGAGATATAGCACATTACACGTGGTGTTGCGATGAATGAATTCATCCGTTATGCATTGAAGAAGATAACACAGAACATGTGCATTGCATTGCAATAACTTAATCCGTTGTGCTGTGAAGACATAACATATATGACAGGTGTTTGTTGCACTGCATTGCGTATAAAAACGAACTCTTTCCTTTTTGCAATGGACAGAAAACAAATCACATATGCTGTTGTAATGCAATAAAAACAAAAAAAATGTATTGCATTGCATACAATAATTAACTTTTATGTTCTGCATAGTAGAACTTAATATTACATATGCATGTGTTTCCTTGCATTGTATACAAGAAATAACTTATTCCTCATGCATTGCAGCGATAACACATAACGTGCATTGCATTGCTGTAAGTTATTCCGCTTTGCAGCGAAGAGATATGTAAGGCCGAAGTAACATCCGAGTGGGGCAATGAGTTTATACAGAAAGTTCATGATCGAGGACTGTTGGGACAGAAAAAAAGTAGGTCTAATATGGACTTCTGTATGGCTGAAATACATGTATTTTTTTATTATACTTTTTCTTTTGTGTAATTGAAGAGGTATGTGTGCTGTTGCATTACAATGTTTACAAGAAAACACATAACATATGTTCTAATTGCATTGCAGTGCATACAAGACACGTTGTGCACTGAATAGCATACACATAACGTACGCGCTATAAATACAATAACAAACTCATTTCACTGTATCTTTGCATTATATACAAAAACTGTTGTATTCCTGATCCATTGAATAGATAACAAAAACATGTTGTGTTGCGATGAATATATTAACTAATCCGTTTTGCATTGAAGAGATAACACACAACTTGTGCACTGCATTGCAGTAACTTATTCCGTTTTGCACTGAAGAGATAACACAACAGGTGCTTGTTGCACTGCGTTGCATACAAGAACTAACTCTTTCCTTTGTGCATTAAAGAGAAAACAAATAACACATGTTTTGTTGCATTGCAATGGATACAAAAACTAACACTGTTTCCTTGCATTGTATACAAAAACTAACTTATTCCTTATGCATTCATGAGATAACACATAACATGTGCATTGCATTGCAGTAAGTTATCACGACAGGCGCTTGTTGCACTGTGTTGCATACAAGAGCTTACTCTTTACTTTGTGCATTTAAGATAAAACAAATCACAGATGCTGTTGCACTGCAATAGAAAGGCATCAAGAAGTAACTGTTAACTGTTCCTGATGCATTTCTATTGCAGTTGCGTATAATAGTTAACTAATTACACTGAGCATAGGAGAAATGAATATAACACATGTGCTGTTGCATTGCAATGCATATAAGAACTAACACTGTTTCCTTGCATTGTGTACAAAAAATAACATTCCTTATGCATTGAAGAGATATAGCACATTACACGTGGTGTTGCGATGAATGAACTCATCCGTTATGCATTGAAGAAGATAACACAGAACATGTGCATTGCATTGCAATAACTTAATCCGTTGTGCTGTGACGACATAACATATATGACAGGTGTTTGTTGCACTGCATTGCGTATAAAAACGAACTCTTTCCTTTTTGCAATGGACAGAAAACAAATCACATATGCTGTTGTAATGCAATAAAAACAAAAAAAATGTATTGCATTGCCTACAATAATTAACTTTTATGTTCTGCATAGTAGAACTTAATATTACATATGCATGTGTTTCCTTGCATTGTATACAAGAAATAACTTATTCCTCATGCATTGCAGCGATAACACATAACGTGCATTGCATTGCTGTAAGTTATTCCGCTTTGCAGCGAAGAGATATGTAAGGCCGAAGTAACATCCGAGTGGGGCAATGAGTTTATACAGAAAGTTCATGATCGAGGACTGTTGGGACAGAAAAAAAGTAGGTCTAATATGGACTTCTGTATGGCTGAAATACATGTATTTTTTTATTATACTTTTTCTTTTGTGTAATTGAAGAGGTATGTGTGCTGTTGCATTACAATGTTTACAAGAAAACACATAACATATGTTCTAATTGCATTGCAGTGCATACAAGACACGTTGTGCACTGAATAGCATACACATAACGTACGCGCTATAAATACAATAACAAACTCATTTCACTGTATCTTTGCATTATATACAAAAACTGTTGTATTCCTGATCCATTGAATAGATAACAAAAACATGTTGTGTTGCGATGAATATATTAACTAATCCGTTTTGCATTGAAGAGATAACACACAACTTGTGCACTGCATTGCAGTAACTTATTCCGTTTTGCACTGAAGAGATAACACAACAGGTGCTTGTTGCACTGCGTTGCATACAAGAACTAACTCTTTCCTTTGTGCATTAAAGAGAAAACAAATAACACATGTTTTGTTGCATTGCAATGGATACAAAAACTAACACTGTTTCCTTGCATTGTATACAAAAACTAACTTATTCCTTATGCATTCATGAGATAACACATAACATGTGCATTGCATTGCAGTAAGTTATCACGACAGGCGCTTGTTGCACTGTGTTGCATACAAGAACTTACTCTTTACTTTGTGCATTTAAGATAAAACAAATCACAGATGCTGTTGCACTGCAATAGAAAGGCATCAAGAACTAACTGTTAACTGTTCCTGATGCATTTCTATTGCAGTTGCGTATAATAGTTAACTAATTACACTGAGCATAGGAGAAATGAATATAACACATGTGCTGTTGCATTGCAATGCATATAAGAACTAACACTGTTTCCTTGCATTGTGTACAAAAAATAACATTCCTTATGCATTGAAGAGATATAGCACATTACACGTGGTGTTGCGATGAATGAATTCATCCGTTATGCATTGAAGAAGATAACACAGAACATGTGCATTGCATTGCAATAACTTAATCCCTTGTGCTGTGAAGACATAACATATATGACAGGTGTTTGTTGCACTGCATTGCGTATAAAGACGAACTCTTTCCTTTTTGCAATGGACAGAAAACAAATCACATATGCTGTTGTAATGCAATAAAAACAAAAAAAATTATTGCATTGCCTACAATAATTAACTTTTATGTTCTGCATAGTAGAACTTAATATTACATATGCATGTGTTTCCTTGCATTGTATACAAGAAATAACTTATTCCTCATGCATTGCAGCGATAACACATAACGTGCATTGCATTGCTGTAAGTTATTCCGCTTTGCAGCGAAGAGATATGTAAGGCCGAAGTAACATCCGAGTGGGGCAATGAGTTTATACAGAAAGTTCATGATCGAGGACTGTTGGGACAGAAAAAAAGTAGGTCTAATATGGACTTCTGTATGGCTGAAATACATGTATTTTTTTATTATACTTTTTCTTTTGTGTAATTGAAGAGGTATGTGTGCTGTTGCATTACAATGTTTACAAGAAAACACATAACATATGTTCTAATTGCATTGCAGTGCATACAAGACACGTTGTGCACTGAATAGCATACACATAACGTACGCGCTATAAATACAATAACAAACTCATTTCACTGTATCTTTGCATTATATACAAAAACTGTTGTATTCCTGATCCATTGAATAGATAACAAAAACATGTTGTGTTGCGATGAATATATTAACTAATCCGTTTTGCATTGAAGAGATAACACACAACTTGTGCACTGCATTGCAGTAACTTATTCCGTTTTGCACTGAAGAGATAACACAACAGGTGCTTGTTGCACTGCGTTGCATACAAGAACTAACTCTTTCCTTTGTGCATTAAAGAGAAAACAAATAACACATGTTTTGTTGCATTGCAATGGATACAAAAACTAACACTGTTTCCTTGCATTGTATACAAAAACTAACTTATTCCTTATGCATTCATGAGATAACACATAACATGTGCATTGCATTGCAGTAAGTTATTCCGTTTTGCAGCGAAGAGATATCACGACAGGCGCTTGTTGCACTGTGTAGCATACAAGAACTTACTCTTTACTTTGTGCATTTAAGATAAAACAAATCACATATGCTGTTGCACTGCAATAGAAAGGCATCAAGAAGTAACTGTTAACTGTTCCTGATGCATTTCTATTGCAGTTGCGTATAATAGTTAACTAATTACACTGCGCATAGGAGAAATGAATATAACACATGTGCTGTTGCATTGCAATGCATATAAGAACTAACACTGTTTCCTTGCATTGTGTACAAAAAATAACATTCCTTATGCATTGAAGAGATATAGCGCATTACACGTGGTGTTGCGATGAATGAACTAATTCATCCGTTATGCATTGAAGAGATAACACATAACATGTGCATTGCATTGCAGTAAGTTATTCCGTTTTGCAGCGAAGAGATATCACGACAGGCGCTTGTTGCACTGTGTTGCATACAAGAACTTACTCTTTACTTTGTGCATTTAAGATAAAACAAATCACATATGCTGTTGCACTGCAATAGAAAGGCATCAAGAACTAACTGTTAACTGTTCCTGATGCATTTCTATTGCAGTTGCGTATAATAGTTAACTAATTACACTGAGCATAGGAGAAATGAATATAACACATGTGCTATTGCATTGCAATGCATATAAGAACTAACACTGTTTCCTTGCATTGTGTACAAAAAATAACATTCCTTATGCATTGAAGAGATATAGCACATTACACGTCGTGTTGCGATGAATGAACTAATTCATCCGTTATGCATTGAAGAGATAACACATGACAATTGCTTGTTTCATGCATTGCACACAAGAACTATTTCTTTCCTTTGTGCATTGAAGAGAAAACAAATCACATATGCTGTTGCATTGCAATGCATCAAGAAGTAATTTTTTCATCAGAAGAAATTAATATAACATATGTGCTGTTGAATTGCAAGAACTAACTTATTCTTTATGCATTGGCTGTTGCACTGTAATAAATACAAAAATTAAATCATTTCGTTTGTACATTTAAGAGATGACATATATACGTTTCATACACGATCTAACTTAAACCGTCGTGCAACGATGAATAACATATAAGGTATGCACTGTATAGAAGAACTAACTCATCTCATCGTGTGCACTGAAGAGATAACATATGTGCATTGCATTTCATACACGATCTAACCGTAATACATTATGCGGTAAAGAGATAACATATAATATATACTCTGTTGCAAGAGTATTCGATATTGAACTTTTTACATATACGCATTGAACCCTTCCTATTTCACATCAGCCACACGGTTGTCCATATTAGACCTTCTGAACATATGTCTGGCTCAAGAGTCCTCGATCTTGAACTTTCTATACATCTTTGACATTATATAATGTTACGTCAGCCAGACAGTAGTCAATATTGGACCTTCTGAGCATATATCTGGGCAAAGAGTACTCGGTATTGAACTTGCTATATTACAAATACTTATTGACGACTTCTGATATTACATCAGCTACACGAAAGTCCAAATTTTTCTGGCCCAAGAGAACATGATCTTGAACTTTCTATACATACTCATTGAATCCTTCTAATGTTACTTCAGTCATACAGAAGTCCATATTTGACCAACTGAAAATATATCTAGCAAAATGACTCCTGATCATCGGTCAGTCATAGAATATTGTATATTTGAGCTAATGAACATATTTGTGGACAAAGACCACTCAATCATGAACTTTAATACATTATCATTGAATCCTTCTGATATCACATCCGTCATAAAGTATTTCACATTTGACCCAATGAACTTATTGCTGCAGCAAGAGCACTTGT
This sequence comes from Ctenopharyngodon idella, assembly GCF_019924925.1. Taxonomy (NCBI): domain Eukaryota; kingdom Metazoa; phylum Chordata; class Actinopteri; order Cypriniformes; family Xenocyprididae; genus Ctenopharyngodon; species Ctenopharyngodon idella. The sequence goes on from NC_067226.1 coordinate 24,897, forward strand.
TCTTGAACTTTTAAAACATTATCATTGACTGATTCTGATGTTACATCACCCATTTAGAAGTCCATATTTGACCTAACTAAACATATTTCTGGCAAACTATTCATTGATCAAGAACTTTCTATACTGACTCAGTGACTCCTAAATTTATTTCAGACCTAAAGAAGGCCATATTATACCTGATTAAATTTTTTCTATCCCAAGAGTCCACGATCATGAACTTTCTACAGATGCCTTACACTAATGTTACTTCAGCCATATAGAAGTCAATAATACCACGCTGAACATATTTCTGGCAAATTAGTCCTCGATCAAGAATTTTCTATACTGACTCATTTACTCCATCTGATTTGTTTCAGCCATACAGGAGTCCATAATAGACTTGATTGAATTTCTTCTGTCCCAAGAGTCCATGATCATGAACTTTATTTAAATGTCTCACTCCGATGTTATATAGAGTATAGTGTATTTGACCTAATGGACATAATTTTAACAAAGTAGCCCTAGATCATGAATTTTAAATACATATTCATTGACTTTATCTGATGTTTGACCTTCTGAACATAGTTCTGGCAAAAGAGTATTCGATATTGAATTTTATACTTATTGATGCCTTCTCATATCACATCAGCCATACAGTAGTCCACATTTGAAAGCTCTTGATCTTGAACTTTCTTTACATACTCATTTTAACTCTTTCTAATGTTACTTCAATTGTACAGAAGCTCGATATCAGACCCATTGCACATATTTCTGGCAAATTAGTCCTCGATCATGAACTTTATATACACACTCATTGCCTCACTCTTATTTTCTTCACCCATTCAGTAGTCCATATTAGACCTACTGAACATACATCTGGCAAATCAGTCACGAAATTCATATACATACATGTTAAAACCATCTGATGTTAGATAAGTCAGACAGTAGTCCATATTTGACCAAATTAGCATATTTCTGGCTACAGAGTATATACTACGGAGTATATACTCATTGATCTCTTGATGTCACATCAGCCAGACAGTAGTCCACATTTGACCTACTGAACATATTTTTGGCCCAAGAGCTCTTGATCTTGAACTTCCTTTTACATAATCATTAACTCTTTCTTATGTTACTTCAGGTGTACAGAAACTCGATATCAGACCAACTGCACATATTTATGGCAAATTAGTCCTCGATCATGAACTTTTTATACACACTCATTGACTCCACTCTGATTCTCTTCACCCATACAGAAGTCCACATTAGACCTACAGAACATATTTCTGGCAAAATAGTCCTCGATCATATGCATACTCTTTGACTCCGTCTGATGATAAACAGGCCACACAGTAGTCCATATTTGACCGACTGAACATATTTCTGGCCAAAGAGTATTCGACATTGAAGTTTTCATGTATACTCAATATAGCCTTCTGATGTCACATCAGCCCCTACAGAAGTCTGTATTTGACCTACAGAATATATTTCTGTCCCAAGAGTCTTCGATCATGAACGTTCAATACATGCCTGACTCTGATGTTACTTCAGCCATAGAATATTGTATATTTGACCTAAATGAAATATTTCTGGCTAAAGAGCACTTGATCATGAACTTTTTTTACATGATCATTGACTCCTTCTGATATCACATCAGCCATACAGAAGTCCATATTTGACATAATGAACTTATTTCTGGCCCAAGAACACTTGATCTTGAACTTTCTCGGTCAAGAATGTTCTATACTGACTCATTGACTCCTTCCAATTTTATTTCAGCCCTATCGGAAGGCCATAATAGACCCGATTAAAATTTTTCTGTGCCAAGAGTCCACGATCATGAACTTTCAATACATGCCTGACTCTGATGTTACTTCAGCCATAGAATATTGTATATTTGACCTAAATGAAATATTTCTGGCTAAAGAGCACTTGATCATGAACTTTTTTTACATGATCATTGACTCCTTCTGATATCACATCAGCCATACAGAAGTCCATATTTGACATAATGAACTTATTTCTGGCCCAAGAACACTTGATCTTGAACTTTCTCGGTCAAGAATGTTCTATACTGACTCATTGACTCCTTCCAATTTTATTTCAGCCCTATCGGAAGGCCATATTAGACCCGATTAAAATTGTTCTGTCCCAAGAGTCCACGATCATGAACTTTATATACATGTCTCAATCTGATGTTGCTTCAGCCATAGAGTATTGAATATTTGATCTAAAGGACTTATTTTTCACAAATTAGCCCTCGATTACGAATTTTCTATACATACTCATTGACTTTATCTGATGTACCATCAGCCAGACAATAGCCAATGTTTGACCTTTTGAACATAGTTCTGGCCAAAGAGTTTTCAATATTGAATTTCATACTCATTGATGCCTTCTCGTATCACATCAGCCATACCAAGAGCTCTTGATCTTGAACTTTCTTTACATAATCATTAACTCCTTCTAATGTTATTCAGCCGCACAGAACTCGATATTAAACCAACTGCACATATTTCTGGCAAATTAGTCCTCAATCATGAACTTTTTATACAAATTCTTTGAATCCTTCTGATGAAACATCTGCTATAGAGTATTGCATATTTGACCTAATAGACATATTTCTGCCCAAAGAGGACTTGATCTTGAACTTTTCATACATTAGTATTGACTCATTCTGGTGATACTTCACCCTTACAGAAGTCCATATTAGACCTACTGAACATATTTCTGGCAAATTAGTCCTCGATCAAGAACGTTCTATACTGGCTCTTTGACTCCTTCTAATTTTATTTCAGTCGTACAGAAGGCCATATTAGACCTGATTAAATTTTTTTCTGTGCCAAGAGTCCACGATCATGAACTTTATATATACGCCTCACTCTGATGTTATTTCAGCCATAGAATATTGTATATTTGACCTAATGGACATTTTTTCACAAATTAGCCCTCGTTCATGAATATTCCATACATACTCATTGACTGTATCTGATGTACCATCAGCTAGATAGTAGTCAATGTTTGACCTTCTGAACATAGTTCTGGCCAAAGAGTATTCAATATTGAATTTTATACTCATGGACGCCTTGTGATATCACATCAGCCATACAGTAGTCTACATTTGACCTACTGAACATATTTTTGGCCCAAGAGCTCTTGATATTGAAATTTCTATACATACTCATTGACTACTTCGAATGTTACTTCAGCCGTACAGAACTTGATATTAGACCAACTGAACATATCTACATGCAAATTATTCCTCGCTCATGAACTATTTTCCTCAATCTGATGTTTCTTCACCCATACAGAAGTCCATTTTAGACCTACTGAACATATTTCTGGCAAATTAGTCATGAACTTCATATACATACTTATTTACACCATCTGATGTTAGATAAGTCAGACAGTAGCCCATATTTGACCGAATGAACATATTTCTGGCTACAGAGTATAAGTTTTTGTATATACTCATTGACACCTTCTGATGTCACATCAGCCAGACAGTAGTCCACATTTGACCTACTGAACATATTTTTGGCCCAAGAGCTCTTGATCTTGAACTTCCTTTTACATAATCATTAACTCTTTCTTATGTTACTTCAGGTGTACAGAAACTCGATATCAGACCAACTGCACATATTTATGGCAAATTAGTCCTCGATCATGAACTTTTTATACACACTCATTGACTCCACTCTGATTCTCTTCACCCATACAGAAGTCCACATTAGACCTACAGAACATATTTCTGGCAAAATAGTCCTCGATCATATGCATACTCTTTGACTCCGTCTGATGATAAACAGGCCACACAGTAGTCCATATTTGACCGACTGAACATATTTCTGGCCAAAGAGTATTCGACATTGAAGTTTTCATGTATACTCAATATAGCCTTCTGATGTCACATCAGCCCCTACAGAAGTCTGTATTTGACCTACAGAATATATTTCTGTCCCAAGAGTCCTCGATCATGAACGTTCAATACATGCCTGACTCTGATGTTACTTCAGCCATAGAATATTGTATATTTGACCTAAATGAAATATTTCTGGCTAAAGAGCACTTGATCATGAACTTTTTTTACATGATCATTGACTCCTTCTGATATCACATCAGCCATACAGAAGTCCATATTTGACATAATGAACTTATTTCTGGCCCAAGAACACTTGATCTTGAACTTTCTCGGTCAAGAATGTTCTATACTGACTCATTGACTCCTTCCAATTTTATTTCAGCCCTATCGGAAGGCCATAATAGACCCGATTAAAATTTTTCTGTGCCAAGAGTCCACGATCATGAACTTTCAATACATGCCTGACTCTGATGTTACTTCAGCCATAGAATATTGTATATTTGACCTAAATGAAATATTTCTGGCTAAAGAGCACTTGATCATGAACTTTTTTTACATGATCATTGACTCCTTCTGATATCACATCAGCCATACAGAAGTCCATATTTGACATAATGAACTTATTTCTGGCCCAAGAACACTTGATCTTGAACTTTCTCGGTCAAGAATGTTCTATACTGACTCATTGACTCCTTCCAATTTTATTTCAGCCCTATCGGAAGGCCATATTAGACCCGATTAAAATTTTTCTGTCCCAAGAGTCCACGATCATGAACTTTATATACATGTCTCAATCTGATGTTGCTTCAGCCACAGAGTATTGTATATTTGATCTAAAGGACTTATTTTTCACAAATTAGCCCTCGATTATGAATTTTCTATACATACTCATTGACTTTATCTGATGTACCATCAGCTAGACAGTAGTTAATGTCTGACCTTCTGAACATAGTTCTGGCCAAAGAGTATTCGATATTGAATTTTATACTCATTGACGCCTTCTGATGTCACATCAGCCAGACAGTAGTCCCCATTTGACCTACTGAACATATTTTTGGCCCAAGAGCTCTTGATCTTGAACTTTCTTTACATAATCATTAACTCCTTCTAATGTTATTCAGCCGTACAGAACTCGATATTAAACCAACTGCACATATTTCTGGCAAATTAGTCCTCAATCATGAACTTTTTATACAAATTCTTTGAATCCTTCTGATGAAACATCTGCTATAGAGTATTGCATATTTGACCTAATAGACATATTTCTGCCCAAAGAGGACTTGATCTTGAACTTTTCATACATTAGTATTGACTCATTCTGGTGATACTTCACCCTTACAGAAGTCCATATTAGACCTACTGAACATATTTCTGGCAAATTAGTCCTCGATCAAGAACGTTCTATACTGGCTCTTTGACTCCTTCTAATTTTATTTCAGTCGTACAGAAGGCCATATTAGACCTGATTAAATTTTTTCTGTGCCAAGAGTCCACGATCATGAACTTTATATATACGCCTCACTCTGATGTTATTTCAGCCATAGAATATTGTATATTTGACCTAATGGACATTTTTTCACAAATTAGCCCTCGTTCATGAATATTCCATACATACTCATTGACTGTATCTGATGTACCATCAGCTAGATAGTAGTCAATGTTTGACCTTCTGAACATAGTTCTGGCCAAAGAGTATTCAATATTGAATTTTATACTCATGGACGCCTTGTGATATCACATCAGCCATACAGTAGTCTACATTTGACCTACTGAACATATTTTTGGCCCAAGAGCTCTTGATATTGAAATTTCTATACATACTCATTGACTACTTCGAATGTTACTTCAGCCGTACAGAACTTGATATTAGACCAACTGAACATATCTACATGCAAATTATTCCTCGCTCATGAACTATTTTCCTCAATCTGATGTTTCTTCACCCATACAGAAGTCCATTTTAGACCTACTGAACATATTTCTGGCAAATTAGTCATGAACTTCATATACATACTTATTTACACCATCTGATGTTAGATAAGTCAGACAGTAGCCCATATTTGACCGAATGAACATATTTCTGGCTACAGAGTATAAGTTTTTGTATATACTCATTGACACCTTCTGATGTCACATCAGCCAGACAGTAGTCCACATTTGACCTACTGAACATATTTTTGGCCCAAGAGCTCTTGATCTTGAACTTCCTTTTACATAATCATTAACTCTTTCTTATGTTACTTCAGGTGTACAGAAACTCGATATCAGACCAACTGCACATATTTATGGCAAATTAGTCCTCGATCATGAACTTTTTATACACACTCATTGACTCCACTCTGATTCTCTTCACCCATACAGAAGTCCACATTAGACCTACAGAACATATTTCTGGCAAAATAGTCCTCGATCATATGCATACTCTTTGACTCCGTCTGATGATAAACAGGCCACACAGTAGTCCATATTTGACCGACTGAACATATTTCTGGCCAAAGAGTATTCGACATTGAAGTTTTCATGTATACTCAATATAGCCTTCTGATGTCACATCAGCCCCTACAGAAGTCTGTATTTGACCTACAGAATATATTTCTGTCCCAAGAGTCCTCGATCATGAACGTTCAATACATGCCTGACTCTGATGTTACTTCAGCCATAGAATATTGTATATTTGACCTAAATGAAATATTTCTGGCTAAAGAGCACTTGATCATGAACTTTTTTTACATGATCATTGACTCCTTCTGATATCACATCAGCCATACAGAAGTCCATATTTGACATAATGAACTTATTTCTGGCCCAAGAACACTTGATCTTGAACTTTCTCGGTCAAGAATGTTCTATACTGACTCATTGACTCCTTCCAATTTTATTTCAGCCCTATCGGAAGGCCATAATAGACCCGATTAAAATTTTTCTGTGCCAAGAGTCCACGATCATGAACTTTCAATACATGCCTGACTCTGATGTTACTTCAGCCATAGAATATTGTATATTTGACCTAAATGAAATATTTCTGGCTAAAGAGCACTTGATCATGAACTTTTTTTACATGATCATTGACTCCTTCTGATATCACATCAGCCATACAGAAGTCCATATTTGACATAATGAACTTATTTCTGGCCCAAGAACACTTGATCTTGAACTTTCTCGGTCAAGAATGTTCTATACTGACTCATTGACTCCTTCCAATTTTATTTCAGCCCTATCGGAAGGCCATATTAGACCCGATTAAAATTGTTCTGTCCCAAGAGTCCACGATCATGAACTTTATATACATGTCTCAATCTGATGTTGCTTCAGCCATAGAGTATTGTATATTTGATCTAAAGGACTTATTTTTCACAAATTAGCCCTCGATTACGAATTTTCTATACATACTCATTGACTTTATCTGATGTACCATCAGCCAGACAATAGCCAATGTTTGACCTTTTGAACATAGTTCTGGCCAAAGAGTTTTCAATATTGAATTTCATACTCATTGATGCCTTCTCGTATCACATCAGCCATACCAAGAGCTCTTGATCTTGAACTTTCTTTACTTACTCATTAACTCCTTCTAATGTTACTTCAGGTGTAGAGAACTCGATATTAGACCATCTGCACATATTTCTGGCAAATTAGTCCTCGATCATGAACTTTCTCTGCATACTCAATGACTTTATCTGATGTTACTTCAGATCAATATATTTGGCCTACTCAACATATTTCTTACCCAAGTGACATCAATTAATTAACTTTCTATACATACTCATCGCCTTACTCTGACGTTACTTCAAGCATACATGAGCCCATGTTTGACTTGCTGAACATATTTCTGGCAAATTAGTCCTCAATCATGAACTTTTTATACAAACTCTTTGACTCCTTCTGATGATACATCAGCCATAGAGTTTTGCAAATTTGACCTAAAGGACATCTTTCTGGCCAAAGAGTACTTGATCTTGAACTTTTCATACATTACTATTGACCCCTTCTGATGTTACTTCACCCATACAGAAGTCCATATCAGACCTGCAGAACATATTTCTGGCAAATTAGTCCTCGATCATGAACTTCATATGCATACTCACTGACTCCATCTGATGTAAGATAAGCCTCACAGTAGTCCGTATATGACCGACTGAACATATTTCTGCCCAAAGAGTATTCGATATCGAAGATAATATATGTATACTCATTGACGCCTTCTGATGTCATATCAGCCATATCGAAGTCTGTATTTGATCTACTGAACATATTTCTGGCCAAAGAGTACTCAATCTTGAACTTTCTATACATAGTCATTTACTCCATCTGATTTGTTTCAGCCATACAGGAGTCCATATTAGACTTGATTACATTTTATCTGTACCAAGAGTCCACGAACATGAACTTTAAATACATGTCTCACTCTGATGTTACTTCAGCCAAAGAGTATTGCATATTTGGCCTAATGGACATATTTTTAACAAATTAGCCGTCGATCATGAATTTTCTATATATATCCATTGACTTTATCTGATGTACCATCAGCTAGACAGTAGTTAATGTCTGACCTTCTGAACATAGTTCTGGCCAAAGAGTATTCGATATTGAATTTTATACTCATTGACGCCTTCTGATGTCACATCAGCCAGACAGTAGTCCCCATTTGACCTACTGAACATATTTTTGGCCCAAGAGCTCTTGATCTTGAACTTTCTTTACATAATCATTAACTCCTTCTAATGTTATTCAGCCGCACAGAACTCGATATTAAACCAACTGCACATATTTCTGGCAAATTAGTCCTCAATCATGAACTTTTTATACAAATTCTTTGAATCCTTCTGATGAAACATCTGCTATAGAGTATTGCATATTTGACCTAATAGACATATTTCTGCCCAAAGAGGACTTGATCTTGAACTTTTCATACATTAGTATTGACTCATTCTGGTGATACTTCACCCTTACAGAAGTCCATATTAGACCTACTGAACATATTTCTGGCAAATTAGTCCTCGATCAAGAACGTTCTATACTGGCTCTTTGACTCCTTCTAATTTTATTTCAGTCGTACAGAAGGCCATATTAGACCTGATTAAATTTTTTCTGTGCCAAGAGTCCACGATCATGAACTTTATATATACGCCTCACTCTGATGTTATTTCAGCCATAGAATATTGTATATTTGACCTAATGGACATTTTTTCACAAATTAGCCCTCGTTCATGAATATTCCATACATACTCATTGACTGTATCTGATGTACCATCAGCTAGATAGTAGTCAATGTTTGACCTTCTGAACATAGTTCTGGCCAAAGAGTATTCAATATTGAATTTTATACTCATGGACGCCTTGTGATATCACATCAGCCATACAGTAGTCTACATTTGACCTACTGAACATATTTTTGGCCCAAGAGCTCTTGATATTGAAATTTCTATACATACTCATTGACTACTTCGAATGTTACTTCAGCCGTACAGAACTTGATATTAGACCAACTGAACATATCTACATGCAAATTATTCCTCGCTCATGAACTATTTTCCTCAATCTGATGTTTCTTCACCCATACAGAAGTCCATTTTAGACCTACTGAACATATTTCTGGCAAATTAGTCATGAACTTCATATACATACTTATTTACACCATCTGATGTTAGATAAGTCAGACAGTAGCCCATATTTGACCGAATGAACATATTTCTGGCTACAGAGTATAAGTTTTTGTATATACTCATTGACACCTTCTGATGTCACATCAGCCAGACAGTAGTCCACATTTGACCTACTGAACATATTTTTGGCCCAAGAGCTCTTGATCTTGAACTTCCTTTTACATAATCATTAACTCTTTCTTATGTTACTTCAGGTGTACAGAAACTCGATATCAGACCAACTGCACATATTTATGGCAAATTAGTCCTCGATCATGAACTTTTTATACACACTCATTGACTCCACTCTGATTCTCTTCACCCATACAGAAGTCCACATTAGACCTACAGAACATATTTCTGGCAAAATAGTCCTCGATCATATGCATACTCTTTGACTCCGTCTGATGATAAACAGGCCACACAGTAGTCCATATTTGACCGACTGAACATATTTCTGGCCAAAGAGTATTCGACATTGAAGTTTTCATGTATACTCAATATAGCCTTCTGATGTCACATCAGCCCCTACAGAAGTCTGTATTTGACCTACAGAATATATTTCTGTCCCAAGAGTCCTCGATCATGAACGTTCAATACATGCCTGACTCTGATGTTACTTCAGCCATAGAATATTGTATATTTGACCTAAATGAAATATTTCTGGCTAAAGAGCACTTGATCATGAACTTTTTTTACATGATCATTGACTCCTTCTGATATCACATCAGCCATACAGAAGTCCATATTTGACATAATGAACTTATTTCTGGCCCAAGAACACTTGATCTTGAACTTTCTCGGTCAAGAATGTTCTATACTGACTCATTGACTCCTTCCAATTTTATTTCAGCCCTATCGGAAGGCCATAATAGACCCGATTAAAATTTTTCTGTGCCAAGAGTCCACGATCATGAACTTTCAATACATGCCTGACTCTGATGTTACTTCAGCCATAGAATATTGTATATTTGACCTAAATGAAATATTTCTGGCTAAAGAGCACTTGATCATGAACTTTTTTTACATGATCATTGACTCCTTCTGATATCACATCAGCCATACAGAAGTCCATATTTGACATAATGAACTTATTTCTGGCCCAAGAACACTTGATCTTGAACTTTCTCGGTCAAGAATGTTCTATACTGACTCATTGACTCCTTCCAATTTTATTTCAGCCCTATCGGAAGGCCATATTAGACCCGATTAAAATTGTTCTGTCCCAAGAGTCCACGATCATGAACTTTATATACATGTCTCAATCTGATGTTGCTTCAGCCATAGAGTATTGTATATTTGATCTAAAGGACTTATTTTTCACAAATTAGCCCTCGATTACGAATTTTCTATACATACTCATTGACTTTATCTGATGTACCATCAGCCAGACAATAGCCAATGTTTGACCTTTTGAACATAGTTCTGGCCAAAGAGTTTTCAATATTGAATTTCATACTCATTGATGCCTTCTCGTATCACATCAGCCATACCAAGAGCTCTTGATCTTGAACTTTCTTTACTTACTCATTAACTCCTTCTAATGTTACTTCAGGTGTAGAGAACTCGATATTAGACCATCTGCACATATTTCTGGCAAATTAGTCCTCGATCATGAACTTTCTCTGCATACTCAATGACTTTATCTGATGTTACTTCAGATCAATATATTTGGCCTACTCAACATATTTCTTACCCAAGTGACATCAATTAATTAACTTTCTATACATACTCATCGCCTTACTCTGACGTTACTTCAAGCATACATGAGCCCATGTTTGACTTGCTGAACATATTTCTGGCAAATTAGTCCTCAATCATGAACTTTTTATACAAACTCTTTGACTCCTTCTGATGATACATCAGCCATAGAGTTTTGCAAATTTGACCTAAAGGACATCTTTCTGGCCAAAGAGTACTTGATCTTGAACTTTTCATACATTACTATTGACCCCTTCTGATGTTACTTCACCCATACAGAAGTCCATATCAGACCTGCAGAACATATTTCTGGCAAATTAGTCCTCGATCATGAACTTCATATGCATACTCACTGACTCCATCTGATGTAAGATAAGCCTCACAGTAGTCCGTATATGACCGACTGAACATATTTCTGCCCAAAGAGTATTCGATATCGAAGATAATATATGTATACTCATTGACGCCTTCTGATGTCATATCAGCCATATCGAAGTCTGTATTTGATCTACTGAACATATTTCTGGCCAAAGAGTACTCAATCTTGAACTTTCTATACATAGTCATTTACTCCATCTGATTTGTTTCAGCCATACAGGAGTCCATATTAGACTTGATTACATTTTATCTGTACCAAGAGTCCACGAACATGAACTTTAAATACATGTCTCACTCTGATGTTACTTCAGCCAAAGAGTATTGCATATTTGGCCTAATGGACATATTTTTAACAAATTAGCCGTCGATCATGAATTTTCTATATATATCATTGACTTTATCTGATGTACCATCAGCTAGACAGTAGTTAATGTCTGACCTTCTGAACATAGTTCTGGCCAAAGAGTATTCGATATTGAATTTTATACTCATTGACGCCTTCTGATGTCACATCAGCCAGACAGTAGTCCCCATTTGACCTACTGAACATATTTTTGGCCCAAGAGCTCTTGATCTTGAACTTTCTTTACATAATCATTAACTCCTTCTAATGTTATTCAGCCGCACAGAACTCGATATTAAACCAACTGCACATATTTCTGGCAAATTAGTCCTCAATCATGAACTTTTTATACAAATTCTTTGAATCCTTCTGATGAAACATCTGCTATAGAGTATTGCATATTTGACCTAATAGACATATTTCTGCCCAAAGAGGACTTGATCTTGAACTTTTCATACATTAGTATTGACTCATTCTGGTGATACTTCACCCTTACAGAAGTCCATATTAGACCTACTGAACATATTTCTGGCAAATTAGTCCTCGATCAAGAACGTTCTATACTGGCTCTTTGACTCCTTCTAATTTTATTTCAGTCGTACAGAAGGCCATATTAGACCTGATTAAATTTTTTTCTGTGCCAAGAGTCCACGATCATGAACTTTATATATACGCCTCACTCTGATGTTATTTCAGCCATAGAATATTGTATATTTGACCTAATGGACATTTTTTCACAAATTAGCCCTCGTTCATGAATATTCCATACATACTCATTGACTGTATCTGATGTACCATCAGCTAGATAGTAGTCAATGTTTGACCTTCTGAACATAGTTCTGGCCAAAGAGTATTCAATATTGAATTTTATACTCATGGACGCCTTGTGATATCACATCAGCCATACAGTAGTCTACATTTGACCTACTGAACATATTTTTGGCCCAAGAGCTCTTGATATTGAAATTTCTATACATACTCATTGACTACTTCGAATGTTACTTCAGCCGTACAGAACTTGATATTAGACCAACTGAACATATCTACATGCAAATTATTCCTCGCTCATGAACTATTTTCCTCAATCTGATGTTTCTTCACCCATACAGAAGTCCATTTTAGACCTACTGAACATATTTCTGGCAAATTAGTCATGAACTTCATATACATACTTATTTACACCATCTGATGTTAGATAAGTCAGACAGTAGCCCATATTTGACCGAATGAACATATTTCTGGCTACAGAGTATAAGTTTTTGTATATACTCATTGACACCTTCTGATGTCACATCAGCCAGACAGTAGTCCACATTTGACCTACTGAACATATTTTTGGCCCAAGAGCTCTTGATCTTGAACTTCCTTTTACATAATCATTAACTCTTTCTTATGTTACTTCAGGTGTACAGAAACTCGATATCAGACCAACTGCACATATTTATGGCAAATTAGTCCTCGATCATGAACTTTTTATACACACTCATTGACTCCACTCTGATTCTCTTCACCCATACAGAAGTCCACATTAGACCTACAGAACATATTTCTGGCAAAATAGTCCTCGATCATATGCATACTCTTTGACTCCGTCTGATGATAAACAGGCCACACAGTAGTCCATATTTGACCGACTGAACATATTTCTGGCCAAAGAGTATTCGACATTGAAGTTTTCATGTATACTCAATATAGCCTTCTGATGTCACATCAGCCCCTACAGAAGTCTGTATTTGACCTACAGAATATATTTCTGTCCCAAGAGTCCTCGATCATGAACGTTCAATACATGCCTGACTCTGATGTTACTTCAGCCATAGAATATTGTATATTTGACCTAAATGAAATATTTCTGGCTAAAGAGCACTTGATCATGAACTTTTTTTACATGATCATTGACTCCTTCTGATATCACATCAGCCATACAGAAGTCCATATTTGACATAATGAACTTATTTCTGGCCCAAGAACACTTGATCTTGAACTTTCTCGGTCAAGAATGTTCTATACTGACTCATTGACTCCTTCCAATTTTATTTCAGCCCTATCGGAAGGCCATAATAGACCCGATTAAAATTTTTCTGTGCCAAGAGTCCACGATCATGAACTTTCAATACATGCCTGACTCTGATGTTACTTCAGCCATAGAATATTGTATATTTGACCTAAATGAAATATTTCTGGCTAAAGAGCACTTGATCATGAACTTTTTTTACATGATCATTGACTCCTTCTGATATCACATCAGCCATACAGAAGTCCATATTTGACATAATGAACTTATTTCTGGCCCAAGAACACTTGATCTTGAACTTTCTCGGTCAAGAATGTTCTATACTGACTCATTGACTCCTTCCAATTTTATTTCAGCCCTATCGGAAGGCCATATTAGACCCGATTAAAATTGTTCTGTCCCAAGAGTCCACGATCATGAACTTTATATACATGTCTCAATCTGATGTTGCTTCAGCCATAGAGTATTGTATATTTGATCTAAAGGACTTATTTTTCACAAATTAGCCCTCGATTACGAATTTTCTATACATACTCATTGACTTTATCTGATGTACCATCAGCCAGACAATAGCCAATGTTTGACCTTTTGAACATAGTTCTGGCCAAAGAGTTTTCAATATTGAATTTCATACTCATTGATGCCTTCTCGTATCACATCAGCCATACCAAGAGCTCTTGATCTTGAACTTTCTTTACTTACTCATTAACTCCTTCTAATGTTACTTCAGGTGTAGAGAACTCGATATTAGACCATCTGCACATATTTCTGGCAAATTAGTCCTCGATCATGAACTTTCTCTGCATACTCAATGACTTTATCTGATGTTACTTCAGATCAATATATTTGGCCTACTCAACATATTTCTTACCCAAGTGACATCAATTAATTAACTTTCTATACATACTCATCGCCTTACTCTGACGTTACTTCAAGCATACATGAGCCCATGTTTGACTTGCTGAACATATTTCTGGCAAATTAGTCCTCAATCATGAACTTTTTATACAAACTCTTTGACTCCTTCTGATGATACATCAGCCATAGAGTTTTGCAAATTTGACCTAAAGGACATCTTTCTGGCCAAAGAGTACTTGATCTTGAACTTTTCATACATTACTATTGACCCCTTCTGATGTTACTTCACCCATACAGAAGTCCATATCAGACCTGCAGAACATATTTCTGGCAAATTAGTCCTCGATCATGAACTTCATATGCATACTCACTGACTCCATCTGATGTAAGATAAGCCTCACAGTAGTCCGTATATGACCGACTGAACATATTTCTGCCCAAAGAGTATTCGATATCGAAGATAATATATGTATACTCATTGACGCCTTCTGATGTCATATCAGCCATATCGAAGTCTGTATTTGATCTACTGAACATATTTCTGGCCAAAGAGTACTCAATCTTGAACTTTCTATACATAGTCATTTACTCCATCTGATTTGTTTCAGCCATACAGGAGTCCATATTAGACTTGATTACATTTTATCTGTACCAAGAGTCCACGAACATGAACTTTAAATACATGTCTCACTCTGATGTTACTTCAGCCAAAGAGTATTGCATATTTGGCCTAATGGACATATTTTTAACAAATTAGCCGTCGATCATGAATTTTCTATATATATTCATTGACTTTATCTGATGTACCATCAGCTAGACAGTAGTTAATGTCTGACCTTCTGAACATAGTTCTGGCCAAAGAGTATTCGATATTGAATTTTATACTCATTGACGCCTTCTGATGTCACATCAGCCAGACAGTAGTCCCCATTTGACCTACTGAACATATTTTTGGCCCAAGAGCTCTTGATCTTGAACTTTCTTTACATAATCATTAACTCCTTCTAATGTTATTCAGCCGTACAGAACTCGATATTAAACCAACTGCACATATTTCTGGCAAATTAGTCCTCAATCATGAACTTTTTATACAAATTCTTTGAATCCTTCTGATGAAACATCTGCTATAGAGTATTGCATATTTGACCTAATAGACATATTTCTGCCCAAAGAGGACTTGATCTTGAACTTTTCATACATTAGTATTGACTCATTCTGGTGATACTTCACCCTTACAGAAGTCCATATTAGACCTACTGAACATATTTCTGGCAAATTAGTCCTCGATCAAGAACGTTCTATACTGGCTCTTTGACTCCTTCTAATTTTATTTCAGTCGTACAGAAGGCCATATTAGACCTGATTAAATTTTTTCTGTGCCAAGAGTCCACGATCATGAACTTTATATATACGCCTCACTCTGATGTTATTTCAGCCATAGAATATTGTATATTTGACCTAATGGACATTTTTTCACAAATTAGCCCTCGTTCATGAATATTCCATACATACTCATTGACTGTATCTGATGTACCATCAGCTAGATAGTAGTCAATGTTTGACCTTCTGAACATAGTTCTGGCCAAAGAGTATTCAATATTGAATTTTATACTCATGGACGCCTTGTGATATCACATCAGCCATACAGTAGTCTACATTTGACCTACTGAACATATTTTTGGCCCAAGAGCTCTTGATATTGAAATTTCTATACATACTCATTGACTACTTCGAATGTTACTTCAGCCGTACAGAACTTGATATTAGACCAACTGAACATATCTACATGCAAATTATTCCTCGCTCATGAACTATTTTCCTCAATCTGATGTTTCTTCACCCATACAGAAGTCCATTTTAGACCTACTGAACATATTTCTGGCAAATTAGTCATGAACTTCATATACATACTTATTTACACCATCTGATGTTAGATAAGTCAGACAGTAGCCCATATTTGACCGAATGAACATATTTCTGGCTACAGAGTATAAGTTTTTGTATATACTCATTGACACCTTCTGATGTCACATCAGCCAGACAGTAGTCCACATTTGACCTACTGAACATATTTTTGGCCCAAGAGCTCTTGATCTTGAACTTCCTTTTACATAATCATTAACTCTTTCTTATGTTACTTCAGGTGTACAGAAACTCGATATCAGACCAACTGCACATATTTATGGCAAATTAGTCCTCGATCATGAACTTTTTATACACACTCATTGACTCCACTCTGATTCTCTTCACCCATACAGAAGTCCACATTAGACCTACAGAACATATTTCTGGCAAAATAGTCCTCGATCATATGCATACTCTTTGACTCCGTCTGATGATAAACAGGCCACACAGTAGTCCATATTTGACCGACTGAACATATTTCTGGCCAAAGAGTATTCGACATTGAAGTTTTCATGTATACTCAATATAGCCTTCTGATGTCACATCAGCCCCTACAGAAGTCTGTATTTGACCTACAGAATATATTTCTGTCCCAAGAGTCCTCGATCATGAACGTTCAATACATGCCTGACTCTGATGTTACTTCAGCCATAGAATATTGTATATTTGACCTAAATGAAATATTTCTGGCTAAAGAGCACTTGATCATGAACTTTTTTTACATGATCATTGACTCCTTCTGATATCACATCAGCCATACAGAAGTCCATATTTGACATAATGAACTTATTTCTGGCCCAAGAACACTTGATCTTGAACTTTCTCGGTCAAGAATGTTCTATACTGACTCATTGACTCCTTCCAATTTTATTTCAGCCCTATCGGAAGGCCATAATAGACCCGATTAAAATTTTTCTGTGCCAAGAGTCCACGATCATGAACTTTCAATACATGCCTGACTCTGATGTTACTTCAGCCATAGAATATTGTATATTTGACCTAAATGAAATATTTCTGGCTAAAGAGCACTTGATCATGAACTTTTTTTACATGATCATTGACTCCTTCTGATATCACATCAGCCATACAGAAGTCCATATTTGACATAATGAACTTATTTCTGGCCCAAGAACACTTGATCTTGAACTTTCTCGGTCAAGAATGTTCTATACTGACTCATTGACTCCTTCCAATTTTATTTCAGCCCTATCGGAAGGCCATATTAGACCCGATTAAAATTGTTCTGTCCCAAGAGTCCACGATCATGAACTTTATATACATGTCTCAATCTGATGTTGCTTCAGCCATAGAGTATTGTATATTTGATCTAAAGGACTTATTTTTCACAAATTAGCCCTCGATTACGAATTTTCTATACATACTCATTGACTTTATCTGATGTACCATCAGCCAGACAATAGCCAATGTTTGACCTTTTGAACATAGTTCTGGCCAAAGAGTTTTCAATATTGAATTTCATACTCATTGATGCCTTCTCGTATCACATCAGCCATACCAAGAGCTCTTGATCTTGAACTTTCTTTACTTACTCATTAACTCCTTCTAATGTTACTTCAGGTGTAGAGAACTCGATATTAGACCATCTGCACATATTTCTGGCAAATTAGTCCTCGATCATGAACTTTCTCTGCATACTCAATGACTTTATCTGATGTTACTTCAGATCAATATATTTGGCCTACTCAACATATTTCTTACCCAAGTGACATCAATTAATTAACTTTCTATACATACTCATCGCCTTACTCTGACGTTACTTCAAGCATACATGAGCCCATGTTTGACTTGCTGAACATATTTCTGGCAAATTAGTCCTCAATCATGAACTTTTTATACAAACTCTTTGACTCCTTCTGATGAAACATCAGCTATAGAGTATTGAATTTTATACTCATTGACGCCTTCTGATGTCTCATCAGCCAGACAGTAGTCCACATTTGACCTACTGAACATATTTTTGGCCCAAGAGCTCTTGATCTTGAACTTTCTTTACAAACTCATTTTAACTCTTTGAAATGTTATTTCAAGTGTACAGAAACTCGATATCAGACCAACTGTACATATTTCTGGCAAATTAGTCCTCGATCATGAACTTTATATACACACTCATTGCCTCACTCTTACTTTCTTCACCCATTCAGTAGTCCATATTAGACCTACAGAACATATTTCTGGCAAATTAGTCCTCGATCAAGAACGTTCTATACTGACTCTTTGACTCCTTCTAATTTTATTTCAGTCGTACAGAAGGCCGTATTAGACCTGATTAAATTTTTTCTGTGCCAAGAGTCCACGATCATGAACTTTATATACATGCCTCACTCTGATGTTACTTCAGCCATAGAATATTGTATATTTGACCTAATGGACATTTTTTCACAAATTAGCCCTCGTTCATGAATATTCCATACATACTCATTGACTGTATCTGATGTACCATCAGCTAGATAGTAGTCAATGTTTGACCTTCTGAACATAGTTCTGGCCAAAGAGTATTCAATATTGAATTTTTTACTCATTGACGCCTTCTGATATCACATCAGCCATACAGTAGTCTACATTTGACCTACTGAACATATTTTTTTGCCCAAGAGCTCTTGATATTGAACTTTCTATACATACTCATTGACTGCTTCTAATGTTACTTCAGCCTTACAGAACTTGATATTAGACAAATGAACATATCTACAAGCAAATTAGTCTTCTCTCATGAACTATTCATACATATTTCCTCACTCTGATGTTTCTTCACCCATGCAGAAGTCCATTTTAGACCTACTGAACATATTTCTGGCAAATTAGTCATGAACTTACAGCCATAAGTTTGTAGAAGTCTATATTTGACCTACTGAACAAATTTCTGTCCCAAGAGTACTCGATCATGAACTTTCTATGCATACTCATTGACTTTATCTGATGTTACGTCAGCCAGGCAGTAGTCCATATTTGACCTACTGAACTTATTTCTGGCAAATTAGTCCTGAATTATAAACTTTTTATACAAACTCTTTTACTCCTTCTGAGGACACATCAGCTATAGAGCATTGCATATTAGACATAATGGACATATTTCTGCCCAAAGAGAACTCGATCTTGAACTTTTTAAAAATACTTACTGATGCCTTCTGATGTCACATCAGCCATACAGTAGTCCATATTTCACCTAATGAACACATTTCTGGCCCAAAAGTACTCGATTTTGAAATTTATATACATACTCATTGATTCACTCTGATCTTACTTCAGCCATATATGAACCCAATTTGACCCACTGAACCAATTTCTGGCAAATTAGTCTTCGATAATGAACTTTTTATACTAACTCATTGAGTCCTTCTGATGGTACATCAGCCATAGAGTTTTGCATATTTAATCTAAAGGACATCTTTCTGGCCAAAGAGTACTTGATCTTGAACTTTTCATACATTAGTATTGACTCCTTCTGATGTTACTTCACCCACACAGAAGTCCATATCAGACCTGCAGAACATATTTCTGGCAAATTAGTCCTCGATCATGAACTTCATACGCGTACTCATTGACTCCATCTGATGTTAGATAAGCCTCACAGTAGTCAGTATATGACCGACTGAACATATTTCTGGCCAAAGAGTAATCGATATTGATGTTTAAATATGTATATACTCATTGACGCCTGCTGATGTCACATCAGCCATATATGTCTATATATCTGATGTCTATATTTGATCTACTGAACATATATCTGGCCCAAGAGTACTCAATCTTGAACTTTCTATACATAGTCATTGACTCCATCTGATTTCTTTCATCCATACAGGAGTCCACATTAGACTTGATTAAATGTTTTCTGTACCAAGAATCCTCGATCATGAACTTTATATACATGCCTCACTCTGATGTTACTTCAGCCACAGAGTATTGTATTTTTGACCTAATAGACATATTTTTCACAAATTAGCCCTAGATCATGAATTTTCTATACATACTCATTGAGTTTATCTGATGTACCATCAGCCAGGCAGTAGTCAATGTTTGACCTCCTGAACATCGATCTGTCCAAAGTGTATTCAGTATTGGATTTTATACTCATTGACGCCTTCTGATATCACATCAGCAATACAATAGTCCACATTTGACCTACTGAACATATTTCTGGCCCAAGAATACTCGATCTTGAACTTTCTATACATAGTCATTTACTCCATCTGATTTTTTTCAGCCATACAGGAGTCCATATTAGACTTGATTAAATTTTTTCTGTCCCAAGAGTCCATGATCATGAACTTTATATACATGCCTCACTCTGATGTTACTTCAGCCATAGAGTATTGTATGTTTCACCTTTTGGACATTTTTTCACAAATTAGCCCTCGATCATGAATTTTTTATATGTACTCATTGACTTTATCTGATGTACCATCAGCCATACAGTAGTCCAAATTTGACCTGCTGAACATATTTCTGTCCCAAGAGTACTTGATCTTGAACTTCATATACATACTTATTTACACCATCTGATGTTAGATAAGTCAGACAGTAGTCCATATTTGACCGACTGAACATATTTCTGGCTACAGACATTGAAGTTTTTGTATATACTCATTGACGCCTGCCGATGTCACAGCAGCCATATAGAAGTCTATATTTGACCTACTGAACATATTTCTGGCTAAAGAGTATTTGATCTTGAACTTTTCATACATTACCATTTACCCCTTCTGATATTACTTCACCCATACAGAAGTCCATATCAGACCTGCAGAACATATTTCTGGCAAATTAGTCCTCGATCATGAACTTCATATGCATGCTCATTGACTCCATCTGATGTTAGATAAGCCTCACAGTAGTCCGTATATGACCGACTGAACATATTTCTGTCCAAAGAGTATTCGATATTGAAGTTTAAATATATATACTCATTGATGCCTTCTGATATCACATCAGCCATTCAGCCTCGATCATGCCTTGATCTTGAAATTTCTATACAAACTCAATGACTCCTGATCATACGTCAGCCATAGAGTATTGTATATTTGACCTAATGGAAATTTTTATTGCAAATTAGTCCTCGATCTTGAACTTTCCATAAATACTCATTGACTTTATCTTGACCGTCAGCCACACAGACGTCCATATTTGACATACTGAACAATTTTCTGGCCAAAGAGTACTCGATATTGAACTTTTCATATATATTCATTGAGTATTGCATATTTCACCTAACGGATATATTTCTGGCAAATTAGTCCTCGATCATCAACTTCCTATACATATTCATTGACTCCATCTGATGTTAAATAATCCAAATCCAGTAGTCCATATTTGACCGACTGAACATATTTCTGGCCAAAGAGTACTCTATCTTGAACTTTTCATACATTATTATTGATTCCTTCTGATGTTACTTCACCCATACAGAAGTCCATATTAGACGTGATTAAATTTTTTCTGTCCCTAGAGTCCTCGATCTATCTATAGAGAGTTGAAGATTGAGTACTGTTTGGCTGGAAATATGTTTAGTAGGTCATATATGAACTTCTGAATAGCTGATGTAACATCAAAAAGATGCGATGAGTATAATGCATTTGTGAAATAATGAACTTATTTCGGGCCAAATATCGAACACTATTTTGCCTGAAACAAGTTCATTATTTCACATATGCATTATTGTATAGCTGACATATTATTAGGAGTCAATGATTATCTACGGAATGTTCATGATGAAGGATTCTTGGGCCAGAAACATGTTCAGTAGGTCAAATATGGGCTATTGTCTAGTTGTTGTACCATCAGAAGTAGTCAATAAGTAGGTATAAAAAGTTCAAGATGAAGGTCTCTTTTGCCAGAAATATGTTCAGTGGGTCAATTTTGGACTACTGTCTGGCTGATGTAACACCTGAAAGATTCATTGATCAAGATCGAGTTCATCTTCTGTATGGCTCATCTAACATCCAAAAGGGATAAAGAGAATGTAGAGAGTTCATGCTCGAGTATTCTTTGGCCAGAGATATGTTCAGCAGGTCAAATATGGACTTCTGTATGGCTGATGTAACATCAGAAGGAGTCTATGATTATGTTTAGAATGTGAATGATCGAGGACTCTTGGGACAGAAAAAAATGAATTTTCCAGAAATTTGTCCACGTCCATCAGTTATGCAATACCCTATGGATGAAGTTTCAACAGAAGTAGTCAATTTGTATTTATATTAAGTTCAAGACCGAGGACTTATTTTCCAGAAAAATGATCAGTTGGTCAAACATGAGCCCATGTATAGCTGAAGTAACATCAGAGTGAGGCAATGAGTATATAGAAAAAGTTCAAGGACTCTTTGGATAGAAAAAAATTAAGTAGGTCTAATTTGGACTTCTGTTCTTCTGATGTAAAATCAGAATGAGTCAATCAATATGTATAGAAAGTTCAAGATCAAGCGCTCCGGGACCAGAAATATGTTCTTTATGTCAAATATGGACTACTGTCTCTCTAATGTAACACAACAAGGAGCCAATTAAATGAGTCTGTTTAGAAATTTCATCATCAAAGAATGATTTGCCATAAATTTGTTCAGTATGTCCAAAACGGGTTCATATATGGCTGAAGTAACATCAGAAGTAGTCAATGAGTATGTATAGAAAGTTCATGACTGAGGACTAATTTGCCATAAATATGTCCATTAGGTCAAATATGGAATACTCTATGGCTAACATATCAGAAGGAGTCAGTAGCAATGTATAAAAAGTTCAAGATCGAGTACTCTTTGGCCAGAAGCATGTCTATTTGGTCAAATGTGGCTGATGTCTTTGTCTTTGTCAAATGTCTTTGGCTGATGCATAAAAAGAAGTAGTCAATAACTATGTTTAAAAGGTTCACGATCAAGGACTACTTTGCCAAAAGTATTTTTAATAGGTCAAATATGGGCTTGTGTATGGCTGAAATAACATCAGAGTGAGGCAATGAGTATGTAAAGAAAGTCCATGATCGAGGACAGAAAAAATTTAAGTAGGTCTAAATATGGACTTCTGTATGGCTGAAATAAAATCAGAAGGAGTCAATGAGGTTCAAAAAGGTTCAAGATTACGTTTTCTTGGGCTAGATATATGTCCATTAATTCAAATATGCAATACTCTATGGTTGACGTATCATCAGAAGGAGTCAATGTGTATGTATAAAAGTTCATGATTGAGGACTATAATTTTCCAGAAATATGTTTAGTAGGTCATACATGGGATCATGTATGGCTGAAGTAACCAGAGTGAGGCAATGAGTATGTATAGAAAGTTCATGATTTGTTCACTAATTTGACAGAAATATGTTTGCTCGTTCTCAGAAGGAGTCAGTAGTAATGTATAAAAAGTTCAAGATCAAATATTCTTTGACAAGAAATATTTCCATTAGGTGAAATATGCAATACTTATGGCTGACGTATCATCAAAAGGAGTCAATAGTAATGTATCAAAAGTTCAAGATCGAGTACTCTTTGGTCAGAAATATTTGCATTCGGTCAAATATGCAATACTCTTTGGCTCACGTACAATCAGGAGATAAAAAAAGTTTATGATTGAGGACTAATTTTCCAGAAATATGTTCAGAAGGTCAGACATGGTCTTCATGTATGTCCAAAGTATCATCATAGTGAGGCGATGAGAATGTTTAAAAAGTTCCTGATCATGGACTCTTGGGACAGAAAAATTTTAATTCGCCAGAAATATGTCCATGTAGTGGACTTCTTATGTAACATTAGGTCAATGAATCTGTAAAGAAAGATCAAGTCTACTCTTTGGCCAGAACTATGTTCATCATGGCAAATATGGACTACTAACTGTCTGATATAACATTAGGAGTCAATGAGTCAGTAAAGATCGAGGTCTCTTGGGTCAGACATATCAAATACTTTTTGGTCAGAAATATGTTCTGTCAGTCAAATATGGACTACTGTCTGGTTGATCTAACATCAGATCGAATCAATAATTATGTATAGAACGTTCATGACTGAGGACCAATTTGCCATAAATATGTCCATTATGTCAAATATGCAATACTCTATGGCTGACATATCATCAAAAGGAGTCAACAGTAATGTATAAAAAATTACAGATCGAGTACCCTTTGGCCAAAAAACATGTTCATTAGGTCAAATATACAATACTCTTTTCCTGAGGCTTAAAAAGGTTCAAGATTGAGTACTCTTTGCCAGAGAAGTTCCATTAAGTCAAATATGCAAAACTCTATGGCTAACGGATCATCAAAAGCAGTAGGTGTGTCTAATATGGATTTCTGTATGGGTGAAGTAACAATGGGTGAAGTAACAAAAAGTCAATAGTAATGTATAAAAGTTCAAGATTGAATACTCTTTGACAAGAAATATGCCTATTAGATCAAATATGCAGCACTCTATGGCTAACGGATCATCAGAAGGAGTATGCACAGAAAGTCGAGAATCGAGGAGTCTTGGGACAGAAAAAATTTAAGTAGGTCTAATAAAGACTTCTGTATGTTGCATACAAGAATTAACTCCTACCTTTGTGCATTGAAGAGAAAACAAATTATTTATGCTGTTGCATTGCAATAAATACAAGAACTAACTGTTTCATTGCACTTTGCATAGAATAATTAAGTTATGTTGTGCATAGAAGAAATTAACACAACATATGTGCTGTTGCATTGCAATATGTAAGTTATACACTGTATCCTCGCATTGTATACAAACACTAATTTATTCCTTATGCATTGAAGAGATAACACATAACGTGCATTGTATTGCAGTTAACGTGATCCGTTGTGCAGTGAAGAGATAACGCTTGACAGGTGCTTGTTGCACTGCGTTGCATACAAGAACTAACTCATTCCTTTGTCCATTGAAGAGCACTGCAATATAAATGCATCAATAACTAACTGTTAATAAAATAGTTCTTGATGCGTTTTTACTGCTGTTGCGTATAATAGTTACATTAGTGCTGCTACAATAGTGCTGTTGCATTGCAATGCATATAAGGTCTAACACTGTTTCTTTGCAATGAAGAGATATAACACATTACACGTGGTGTTGCGATGAATGAAATATCCGTTTTGCATTGAAGAGATAACACATAACGTGCATTGTGCATTGCAGTAACTTAATCCGTTGTGCAGTGAAGAGAGAATGCATGTGAATGCAAGTGCTTGTTTCACTGCATTGCATACAATAATTAACATTATGTTGTGCATAGAAAAAATTGATATAACGTGCTGTTGCATTGCAGTGCATGTTATGCAGTTTCCTTGCATTGTGCATTGAAGAAAAAACAGACCACATATGCTGTTGCATTGCAATGCATCAAGAACTAATTGTTTCATCAGAAGAAATTAATATAACATGTGCTGTTGCATTGCAATGCATATAAGATCTTACACTGTTTCCTTGCATTGAATACAAAAATAACATTCCTTATGCATTGAAGAGATAACACATAACATGTACATTGCATTGCAATAACTTAATCCGTTGTGCAGTGAAGAAATAACACATGACAGGTGTTTGTGCAATGAACAGAAAACAAATCACATATGCTGTTGTAATGCAATAAAAACAAAAAATATATTTTATTGCATTGCATACAATAATTAACTATTATGTTCTACATAGTAGAACATAATATTACATATGCATGTGTTTCCTTGCATTGTATACAAGAAATAACTTATTCCTCATGCATTGCAGCGATAACACATAACGTGCATTGCATTGCTGTAAGTTATTCCGCTTTGCAGCGAAGAGATATGTAAGGCCGAAGTAACATCCGAGTGGGGCAATGAGTTTAGACCTACATATAAGAACTAACACTGTTTCCTTGCATTGTGTACAAAAAATAACATTCCTTATGCATTGAAGAGATATAGCACATTACACGTGGTGTTGCGATGAATGAATTCATCCGTTATGCATTGAAGAAGATAACACAGAACATGTGCATTGCATTGCAATAACTTAATCCGTTGTGCTGTGACGACATAACATATATGACAGGTGTTTGTTGCACTGCATTGCGTATAAAAACGAACTCTTTCCTTTTTGCAATGGACAGAAAACAAATCACATATGCTGTTGTAATGCAATAAAAACAAAAAAAATGTATTGCATTGCCTACAATAATTAACTTTTATGTTCTGCATAGTAGAACTTAATATTACATATGCATGTGTTTCCTTGCATTGTATACAAGAAATAACTTATTCCTCATGCATTGCAGCGATAACACATAACGTGCATTGCATTGCTGTAAGTTATTCCGCTTTGCAGCGAAGAGATATGTAAGGCCGAAGTAACATCCGAGTGGGGCAATGAGTTTATACAGAATGTTCATGATCGAGGACTGTTGGGACAGAAAAAAAGTAGGTCTAATATGGACTTCTGTATGGCTGAAATACATGTATTTTTTTATTATACTTTTTCTTTTGTGTAATTGAAGAGTTGTGTGTGCTGTTGCATTACAATGTTTACAAGAAAACACATAACATATGTTCTAATTGCATTGCAGTGCATACAAGACACGTTGTGCACTGAATAGCATACACATAACGTACGCGCTATAAATACAATAACAAACTCATTTCACTGTATCTTTGCATTATATACAAAAACTGTTGTATTCCTGATCCATTGAATAGATAACAAAAACATGTTGTGTTGCGATGAATATATTAACTAATCCGTTTTGCATTGAAGAGATAACACACAACTTGTGCACTGCATTGCAGTAACTTATTCCGTTTTGCACTGAAGAGATAACACAACAGGTGCTTGTTGCACTGCGTTGCATACAAGAACTAACTCTTTCCTTTGTGCATTAAAGAGAAAACAAATAAAACATGTTTTGTTGCATTGCAATGGATACAAAACTAACACTGTTTCCTTGCATTGTATACAAAAACTAACTTATTCCTTATGCATTCATGAGATAACACATAACATGTGCATTGCATTGCAGTAAGTTATCACGACAGGCGCTTGTTGCACTGTGTTGCATACAAGAGCTTACTCTTTACTTTGTGCATTTAAGATAAAACAAATCACATATGCTGTTGCACTGCAATAGAAAGGCATCAAGAACTAACTGTTAACTGTTCCTGATGCATTTCTATTGCAGTTGCGTATAATAGTTAACTAATTACACTGAGCATAGGAGAAATGAATATAACACATGTGCTGTTGCATTGCAATGCATATAAGAACTAACACTGTTTCCTTGCATTGTGTACAAAAAATAACATTCCTTATGCATTGAAGAGATATAGCACATTACACGTGGTGTTGCGATGAATGAATTCATCCGTTATGCATTGAAGAAGATAACACAGAACATGTGCATTGCATTGCAATAACTTAATCCGTTGTGCTGTGAAGACATAACATATATGCCAGGTGTTTGTTGCACTGCATTGCGTATAAAAACGAACTCTTTCCTTTTTGCAATGGACAGAAAACAAATCACATATGCTGTTGTAATGCAATAAAAACAAAAAAAATTTATTGCATTGCATACAATAATTAACTTTTATGTTCTGCATAGTAGAACTTAATATTACATATGCATGTGTTTCCTTGCATTGTATACAAGAAATAACTTATTCCTCATGCATTGCAGCGATAACACATAACGTGCATTGCATTGCTGTAAGTTATTCCGCTTTGCAGCGAAGAGATATGTAAGGCCGAAGTAACATCCGAGTGGGGCAATGAGTTTATACAGAAAGTTCATGATCGAGGACTGTTGGGACAGAAAAAAAGTAGGTCTAATATGGACTTCTGTATGGCTGAAATACATGTATTTTTTTATTATACTTTTTCTTTTGTGTAATTGAAGAGGTATGTGTGCTGTTGCATTACAATGTTTACAAGAAAACACATAACATATGTTCTAATTGCATTGCAATGCATACAAGACACGTTGTGCACTGAATAGCATACACATAACGTACGCGCTATAAATACAATAACAAACTCATTTCACTGTATCTTTGCATTATATACAAAAACTGTTGTATTCCTGATCCATTGAATAGATAACAAAAACATGTTGTGTTGCGATGAATATATTAACTAATCCGTTTTGCATTGAAGAGATAACACACAACTTGTGCACTGCATTGCAGTAACTTATTCCGTTTTGCACTGAAGAGATAACACAACAGGTGCTTGTTGCACTGCGTTGCATACAAGAACTAACTCTTTCCTTTGTGCATTAAAGAGAAAACAAATAACACATGTTTTGTTGCATTGCAATGGATACAAAAACTAACACTGTTTCCTTGCATTGTATACAAAAACTAACTTATTCCTTATGCATTCATGAGATAACACATAACATGTGCATTGCATTGCAGTAAGTTATCACGACAGGCGCTTGTTGCACTGTGTTGCATACAAGAGCTTACTCTTTACTTTGTGCATTTAAGATAAAACAAATCACAGATGCTGTTGCACTGCAATAGAAAGGCATCAAGAAGTAACTGTTAACTGTTCCTGATGCATTTCTATTGCAGTTGCGTATAATAGTTAACTAATTACACTGAGCATAGGAGAAATGAATATAACACATGTGCTGTTGCATTGCAATGCATATAAGAACTAACACTGTTTCCTTGCATTGTGTACAAAAAATAACATTCCTTATGCATTGAAGAGATATAGCACATTACACGTGGTGTTGCGATGAATGAATTCATCCGTTATGCATTGAAGAAGATAACACAGAACATGTGCATTGCATTGCAATAACTTAATCCGTTGTGCTGTGACGACATAACATATATGACAGGTGTTTGTTGCACTGCATTGCGTATAAAAACGAACTCTT
Organism: Ctenopharyngodon idella; assembly: GCF_019924925.1. NCBI lineage: Eukaryota > Metazoa > Chordata > Actinopteri > Cypriniformes > Xenocyprididae > Ctenopharyngodon > Ctenopharyngodon idella. The sequence goes on from NC_067226.1 coordinate 54,416, forward strand.
TCCTTTTTGCAATGGACAGAAAACAAATCACATATGCTGTTGTAATGCAATAAAAACAAAAAAAATGTATTGCATTGCATACAATAATTAACTTTTATGTTCTGCATAGTAGAACTTAATATTACATATGCATGTGTTTCCTTGCATTGTATACAAGAAATAACTTATTCCTCATGCATTGCAGCGATAACACATAACGTGCATTGCATTGCTGTAAGTTATTCCGCTTTGCAGCGAAGAGATATGTAAGGCCGAAGTAACATCCGAGTGGGGCAATGAGTTTAGACCTACAGAAAAAAAGTAGGTCTAATATGGACTTCTGTATGGCTGAAATACATGTATTTTTTTATTATACTTTTTCTTTTGTGTAATTGAAGAGGTATGTGTGCTGTTGCATTACAATGTTTACAAGAAAACACATAACATATGTTCTAATTGCATTGCAGTGCATACAAGACACGTTGTGCACTGAATAGCATACACATAACGTACGCGCTATAAATACAATAACAAACTCATTTCACTGTATCTTTGCATTATATACAAAAACTGTTGTATTCCTGATCCATTGAATAGATAACAAAAAAATGTTGTGTTGCGATGAATATATTAACTAATCCGTTTTGCATTGAAGAGATAACACACAACTTGTGCACTGCATTGCAGTAACTTATTCCGTTTTGCACTGAAGAGATAACACAACAGGTGCTTGTTGCACTGCGTTGCATACAAGAACTAACTCTTTCCTTTGTGCATTAAAGAGAAAACAAATAACACATGTTTTGTTGCATTGCAATGGATACAAAAACTAACACTGTTTCCTTGCATTGTATACAAAAACTAACTTATTCCTTATGCATTCATGAGATAACACATAACATGTGCATTGCATTGCAGTAAGTTATCACGACAGGCGCTTGTTGCACTGTGTTGCATACAAGAGCTTACTCTTTACTTTGTGCATTTAAGATAAAACAAATCACAGATGCTGTTGCACTGCAATAGAAAGGCATCAAGAAGTAACTGTTAACTGTTCCTGATGCATTTCTATTGCAGTTGCGTATAATAGTTAACTAATTACACTGAGCACAAGAGAAATGAATATAACACATGTGCTGTTGCATTGCAATGCATATAAGAACTAACACTGTTTCCTTGCATTGTGTACAAAAAATAACATTCCTTATGCATTGAAGAGATATAGCACATTACACGTGGTGTTGCGATGAATGAACTCATCCGTTATGCATTGAAGAAGATAACACAGAACATGTGCATTGCATTGCAATAACTTAATCCGTTGTGCTGTGACGACATAACATATATGACAGGTGTTTGTTGCACTGCATTGCGTATAAAAACGAACTCTTTCCTTTTTGCAATGGACAGAAAACAAATCACATATGCTGTTGTAATGCAATAAAAACAAAAAAAATGTATTGCATTGCCTACAATAATTAACTTTTATGTTCTGCATAGTAGAACTTAATATTACATATGCATGTGTTTCCTTGCATTGTATACAAGAAATAACTTATTCCTCATGCATTGCAGCGATAACACATAACGTGCATTGCATTGCTGTAAGTTATTCCGCTTTGCAGCGAAGAGATATGTAAGGCCGAAGTAACATCCGAGTGGGGCAATGAGTTTATACAGAAAGTTCATGATCGAGGACTGTTGGGACAGAAAAAAAGTAGGTCTAATATGGACTTCTGTATGGCTGAAATACATGTATTTTTTTATTATACTTTTTCTTTTGTGTAATTGAAGAGGTATGTGTGCTGTTGCATTACAATGTTTACAAGAAAACACATAACATATGTTCTAATTGCATTGCAATGCATACAAGACACGTTGTGCACTGAATAGCATACACATAACGTACGCGCTATAAATACAATAACAAACTCATTTCACTGTATCTTTGCATTATATACAAAAACTGTTGTATTCCTGATCCATTGAATAGATAACAAAAACATGTTGTGTTGCGATGAATATATTAACTAATCCGTTTTGCATTGAAGAGATAACACACAACTTGTGCACTGCATTGCAGTAACTTATTCCGTTTTGCACTGAAGAGATAACACAACAGGTGCTTGTTGCACTGCGTTGCATACAAGAACTAACTCTTTCCTTTGTGCATTAAAGAGAAAACAAATAACACATGTTTTGTTGCATTGCAATGGATACAAAAACTAACACTGTTTCCTTGCATTGTATACAAAAACTAACTTATTCCTTATGCATTCATGAGATAACACATAACATGTGCATTGCATTGCAGTAAGTTATCACGACAGGCGCTTGTTGCACTGTGTTGCATACAAGAACTTACTCTTTACTTTGTGCATTTAAGATAAAACAAATCACAGATGCTGTTGCACTGCAATAGAAAGGCATCAAGAACTAACTGTTAACTGTTCCTGATGCATTTCTATTGCAGTTGCGTATAATAGTTAACTAATTACACTGAGCATAGGAGAAATTAATATAACACATGTGCTGTTGCATTGCAATGCATATAAGAACTAACACTGTTTCCTTGCATTGTGTACAAAAAATAACATTCCTTATGCATTGAAGAGATATAGCACATTACACGTGGTGTTGCGATGAATGAATTCATCCGTTATGCATTGAAGAAGATAACACAGAACATGTGCATTGCATTGCAATAACTTAATCCGTTGTGCTGTGAAGACATAACATATATGACAGGTGTTTGTTGCACTGCATTGCGTATAAAAACGAACTCTTTCCTTTTTGCAATGGACAGAAAACAAATCACATATGCTGTTGTAATGCAATAAAAACAAAAACATTTTATTGCATTGCCTACAATAATTAACTTTTATGTTCTGCATAGTAGAACTTAATATTACATATGCATGTGTTTCCTTGCATTGTATACAAGAAATAACTTATTCCTCATGCATTGCAGCGATAACACATAACGTGCATTGCATTGCTGTAAGTTATTCCGCTTTGCAGCGAAGAGATATGTAAGGCCGAAGTAACATCCGAGTGGGGCAATGAGTTTATACAGAAAGTTCATGATCGAGGACTGTTGGGACAGAAAAAAAGTAGGTCTAATATGGACTTCTGTATGGCTGAAATACATGTATTTTTTTATTATACTTTTTCTTTTGTGTAATTGAAGAGGTATGTGTGCTGTTGCATTACAATGTTTACAAGAAAACACATAACATATGTTCTAATTGCATTGCAGTGCATACAAGACACGTTGTGCACTGAATAGCATACACATAACGTACGCGCTATAAATACAATAACAAACTCATTTCACTGTATCTTTGCATTATATACAAAAACTGTTGTATTCCTGATCCATTGAATAGATAACAAAAACATGTTGTGTTGCGATGAATATATTAACTAATCCGTTTTGCATTGAAGAGATAACACATAACTTGTGCACTGCATTGCAGTAACTTATTCCGTTTTGCACTAAAGAGATAACACAACAGGTGCTTGTTGCACTGCGTTGCATACAAGAACTAACTCTTTCCTTTGTGCATTAAAGAGAAAACAAATAACACATGTTTTGTTGCATTGCAATGGATACAAAAACTAACAATGTTTCCTTGCATTGTATACAAAAACTAACTTATTCCTTATGCATTCATGAGATAACACATAACATGTGCATTGCATTGCAGTAAGTTATTCCGTTTTGCAGCGAAGAGATATCACGACAGGCGCTTGTTGCACTGTGTAGCATACAAGAACTTACTCTTTACTTTGTGCATTTAAGATAAAACAAATCACATATGCTGTTGCACTGCAATAGAAAGGCATCAAGAAGTAACTGTTAACTGTTCCTGATGCATTTCTATTGCAGTTGCGTATAATAGTTAACTAATTACACTGCGCATAGGAGAAATGAATATAACACATGTGCTGTTGCATTGCAATGCATATAAGAACTAACACTGTTTCCTTGCATTGTGTAAAAAAAAAAACATTCCTTATGCATTGAAGAGATATAGCACATTACACGTGGTGTTGCGATGAATGAACTAATTCATCCGTTATGCATTGAAGAGATAACACATAACATGTGCATTGCATTGCAGTAAGTTATTCCGTTTTGCAGCGAAGAGATATCACGACAGGCGCTTGTTGCACTGTGTTGCATACAAGAACTTACTCTTTACTTTGTGCATTTAAGATAAAACAAATCACAGATGCTGTTGCACTGCAATAGAAAGGCATCAAGAACTAACTGTTAACTGTTCCTGATGCATTTCTATTGCAGTTGCGTATAATAGTTAACTAATTACACTGAGCATAGGAGAAATGAATATAACACATGTGCTATTGCATTGCAATGCATATAAGAACTAACACTGTTTCCTTGCATTGTGTACAAAAAATAACATTCCTTATGCATTGAAGAGATATAGCACATTACACGTCGTGTTGCGATGAATGAACTAATTCATCCGTTATGCATTGAAGAGATAACACATGACAATTGCTTGTTTCATGCATTGCACACAAGAACTATTTCTTTCCTTTGTGCATTGAAGAGAAAACAAATCACATATGCTGTTGCATTGCAATGCATCAAGAAGTAATTTTTTCATCAGAAGAAATTAATATAACATATGTGCTGTTGAATTGCAAGAACTAACTTATTCTTTATGCATTGGCTGTTGCACTGTAATAAATACAAAAATTAAATCATTTCGTTTGTACATTTAAGAGATGACATATATACGTTTCATACACGATCTAACTTAAACCGTCGTGCAACGATGAATAACATATAAGGTATGCACTGTATAGAAGAACTAACTCATCTCATCGTGTGCACTGAAGAGATAACATATGTGCATTGCATTTCATACACGATCTAACCGTAATACATTATGCGGTAAAGAGATAACATATAATATATACTCTGTTGCAAGAGTATTCGATATTGAACTTTTTACATATACGCATTGAACCCTTCCTATTTCACATCAGCCACACGGTTGTCCATATTAGACCTTCTGAACATATGTCTGGCTCAAGAGTCCTCGATCTTGAACTTTCTATACATCTTTGACATTATATAATGTTACGTCAGCCAGACAGTAGTCAATATTGGACCTTCTGAGCATATATCTGGGCAAAGAGTACTCGGTATTGAACTTGCTATATTACAAATACTTATTGACGACTTCTGATATTACATCAGCTACACGAAAGTCCAAATTTTTCTGGCCCAAGAGAACATGATCTTGAACTTTCTATACATACTCATTGAATCCTTCTAATGTTACTTCAGTCATACAGAAGTCCATATTTGACCAACTGAAAATATATCTAGCAAAATGACTCCTGATCATCGGTCAGTCATAGAATATTGTATATTTGAGCTAATGAACATATTTGTGGACAAAGACCACTCAATCATGAACTTTAATACATTATCATTGAATCCTTCTGATATCACATCCGTCATAAAGTATTTCACATTTGACCCAATGAACTTATTGCTGCAGCAAGAGCACTTGTTCTTGAACTTTTAAAACATTATCATTGACTGATTCTGATGTTACATCACCCATTTAGAAGTCCATATTTGACCTAACTAAACATATTTCTGGCAAACTATTCATTGATCAAGAACTTTCTATACTGACTCAGTGACTCCTAAATTTATTTCAGACCTAAAGAAGGCCATATTATACCTGATTAAATTTTTTCTATCCCAAGAGTCCACGATCATGAACTTTCTACAGATGCCTTACACTAATGTTACTTCAGCCATATAGAAGTCAATAATACCACGCTGAACATATTTCTGGCAAATTAGTCCTCGATCAAGAATTTTCTATACTGACTCATTTACTCCATCTGATTTGTTTCAGCCATACAGGAGTCCATAATAGACTTGATTGAATTTCTTCTGTCCCAAGAGTCCATGATCATGAACTTTATTTAAATGTCTCACTCCGATGTTATATAGAGTATAGTGTATTTGACCTAATGGACATAATTTTAACAAAGTAGCCCTAGATCATAATTTTAAATACATATTCATTGACTTTATCTGATGTTTGACCTTCTGAACATAGTTCTGGCAAAAGAGTATTCGATATTGAATTTTATACTTATTGATGCCTTCTCATATCACATCAGCCATACAGTAGTCCACATTTGAAAGCTCTTGATCTTGAACTTTCTTTACATACTCATTTTAACTCTTTCTAATGTTACTTCAATTGTACAGAAGCTCGATATCAGACCCATTGCACATATTTCTGGCAAATTAGTCCTCGATCATGAACTTTATATACACACTCATTGCCTCACTCTTATTTTCTTCACCCATTCAGTAGTCCATATTAGACCTACTGAACATACATCTGGCAAATCAGTCACGAAATTCATAACATACATGTTAAAACCATCTGATGTTAGATAAGTCAGACAGTAGTCCATATTTGACCAAATTAGCATATTTCTGGCTACAGAGTATATACTACGGAGTATATACTCATTGATCTCTTGATGTCACATCAGCCAGACAGTAGTCCACATTTGACCTACTGAACATATTTTTGGCCCAAGAGCTCTTGATCTTGAACTTTCTTTACATAATCATTAACTCCTTCTAATGTTATTCAGCCGTACAGAACTCAATATTAGACCAACTGCACATATTTCTGGCTAATTAGTCCTCAATCATGAACTTTTTATACAAATTCTTTGAATCCTTCTGATGAAACATCTGCTATAGAGTATTGCATATTTGACTAATAGACATATTTCTGCCCAAAGAGTACTTGATCTTGAACTTTTCATACATTAGTATTGACTACTTCTGGTGAGACTTCACCCTTACAGAAGTCCATATTTGACATAATGAACTTATTTCTGGCCCAAGAACACTTGATCTTGAACTTTCTCGGTCAAGAATGTTCTATACTGACTCATTGAATTTTATTTCAGCCCTATCGGAAGGCCATATTAGACCCGATTAAAATTTTTCTGTGCCAAGAGTCCACGATCATGAACTTTCAATACATGCCTGACTCTGATGTTACTTCAGCCATAGAATATTGTATATTTGACCTAAATGAAATATTTCTGGCTAAAGAGCACTTGATCATGAACTTTTTTTACATGATCATTGACTCCTTCTGATATCACATCAGCCATACAGAAGTCCATATTTGACATAATGAACTTATTTCTGGCCCAAGAACACTTGATCTTGAACTTTCTCGGTCAAGAATGTTCTATACTGACTCATTGACTCCTTCCAATTTTATTTCAGCCCTATCGGAAGGCCATATTAGACCCGATTAAAATTGTTCTGTCCCAAGAGTCCACGATCATGAACTTTATATACATGTCTCAATCTGATGTTGCTTCAGCCATAGAGTATTGTATATTTGATCTAAAGGACTTATTTTTCACAAATTAGCCCTCGATTACGAATTTTCTATACATACTCATTGACTTTATCTGATGTACCATCAGCCAGACAATAGCCAATGTTTGACCTTTTGAACATAGTTCTGGCCAAAGAGTTTTCAATATTGAATTTCATACTCATTGATGCCTTCTCGTATCACATCAGCCATACCAAGAGCTCTTGATCTTGAACTTTCTTTACTTACTCATTAACTCCTTCTAATGTTACTTCAGGTGTAGAGAACTCGATATTAGACCATCTGCACATATTTCTGGCAAATTAGTCCTCGATCATGAACTTTCTCTGCATACTCAATGACTTTATCTGATGTTACTTCAGATCAATATATTTGGCCTACTCAACATATTTCTTACCCAAGTGACATCAATTAATTAACTTTCTATACATACTCATCGCCTTACTCTGACGTTACTTCAAGCATACATGAGCCCATGTTTGACTTGCTGAACATATTTCTGGCAAATTAGTCCTCAATCATGAACTTTTTATACAAACTCTTTGACTCCTTCTGATGATACATCAGCCATAGAGTTTTGCAAATTTGACCTAAAGGACATCTTTCTGGCCAAAGAGTACTTGATCTTGAACTTTTCATACATTACTATTGACCCCTTCTGATGTTACTTCACCCATACAGAAGTCCATATCAGACCTGCAGAACATATTTCTGGCAAATTAGTCCTCGATCATGAACTTCATATGCATACTCACTGACTCCATCTGATGTAAGATAAGCCTCACAGTAGTCCGTATATGACCGACTGAACATATTTCTGCCCAAAGAGTATTCGATATCGAAGATAATATATGTATACTCATTGACGCCTTCTGATGTCATATCAGCCATATAGAAGTCTGTATTTGATCTACTGAACATATTTCTGGCCAAAGAGTACTCAATCTTGAACTTTCTATACATAGTCATTTACTCCATCTGATTTGTTTCAGCCATACAGGAGTCCATATTAGACTTGATTACATTTTATCTGTACCAAGAGTCCACGAACATGAACTTTAAATACATGTCTCACTCTGATGTTACTTCAGCCAAAGAGTATTGCATATTTGGCCTAATGGACATATTTTTAACAAATTAGCCGTCGATCATGAATTTTCTATATATATTCATTGACTTTATCTGATGTACCATCAGCTAGACAGTAGTTAATGTCTGACCTTCTGAACATAGTTCTGGCCAAAGAGTATTCGATATTGAATTTTATACTCATTGACGCCTTCTGATGTCACATCAGCCAGACAGTAGTCCCCATTTGACCTACTGAACATATTTTTGGCCCAAGAGCTCTTGATCTTGAACTTTCTTTACATAATCATTAACTCCTTCTAATGTTATTCAGCCGTACAGAACTCGATATTAAACCAACTGCACATATTTCTGGCAAATTAGTCCTCAATCATGAACTTTTTATACAAATTCTTTGAATCCTTCTGATGAAACATCTGCTATAGAGTATTGCATATTTGACCTAATAGACATATTTCTGCCCAAAGAGGACTTGATCTTGAACTTTTCATACATTAGTATTGACTCATTCTGGTGATACTTCACCCTTACAGAAGTCCATATTAGACCTACTGAACATATTTCTGGCAAATTAGTCCTCGATCAAGAACGTTCTATACTGGCTCTTTGACTCCTTCTAATTTTATTTCAGTCGTACAGAAGGCCATATTAGACCTGATTAAATTTTTTTCTGTGCCAAGAGTCCACGATCATGAACTTTATATATACGCCTCACTCTGATGTTATTTCAGCCATAGAATATTGTATATTTGACCTAATGGACATTTTTTCACAAATTAGCCCTCGTTCATGAATATTCCATACATACTCATTGACTGTATCTGATGTACCATCAGCTAGATAGTAGTCAATGTTTGACCTTCTGAACATAGTTCTGGCCAAAGAGTATTCAATATTGAATTTTATACTCATGGACGCCTTGTGATATCACATCAGCCATACAGTAGTCTACATTTGACCTACTGAACATATTTTTGGCCCAAGAGCTCTTGATATTGAAATTTCTATACATACTCATTGACTACTTCGAATGTTACTTCAGCCGTACAGAACTTGATATTAGACCAACTGAACATATCTACATGCAAATTATTCCTCGCTCATGAACTATTTTCCTCAATCTGATGTTTCTTCACCCATACAGAAGTCCATTTTAGACCTACTGAACATATTTCTGGCAAATTAGTCATGAACTTCATATACATACTTATTTACACCATCTGATGTTAGATAAGTCAGACAGTAGCCCATATTTGACCGAATGAACATATTTCTGGCTACAGAGTATAAGTTTTTGTATATACTCATTGACACCTTCTGATGTCACATCAGCCAGACAGTGGTCCACATTTGACCTACTGAACATATTTTTGGCCCAAGAGCTCTTGATCTTGAACTTCCTTTTACATAATCATTAACTCTTTCTTATGTTACTTCAGGTGTACAGAAACTCGATATCAGACCAACTGCACATATTTATGGCAAATTAGTCCTCGATCATGAACTTTTTATACACACTCATTGACTCCACTCTGATTCTCTTCACCCATACAGAAGTCCACATTAGACCTACAGAACATATTTCTGGCAAAATAGTCCTCGATCATATGCATACTCTTTGACTCCGTCTGATGATAAACAGGCCACACAGTAGTCCATATTTGACCGACTGAACATATTTCTGGCCAAAGAGTATTCGACATTGAAGTTTTCATGTATACTCAATATAGCCTTCTGATGTCACATCAGCCCCTACAGAAGTCTGTATTTGACCTACAGAATATATTTCTGTCCCAAGAGTCCTCGATCATGAACGTTCAATACATGCCTGACTCTGATGTTACTTCAGCCATAGAATATTGTATATTTGACCTAAATGAAATATTTCTGGCTAAAGAGCACTTGATCATGAACTTTTTTTACATGATCATTGACTCCTTCTGATATCACATCAGCCATACAGAAGTCCATATTTGACATAATGAACTTATTTCTGGCCCAAGAACACTTGATCTTGAACTTTCTCGGTCAAGAATGTTCTATACTGACTCATTGACTCCTTCCAATTTTATTTCAGCCCTATCGGAAGGCCATAATAGACCCGATTAAAATTTTTCTGTGCCAAGAGTCCACGATCATGAACTTTCAATACATGCCTGACTCTGATGTTACTTCAGCCATAGAATATTGTATATTTGACCTAAATGAAATATTTCTGGCTAAAGAGCACTTGATCATGAACTTTTTTTACATGATCATTGACTCCTTCTGATATCACATCAGCCATACAGAAGTCCATATTTGACATAATGAACTTATTTCTGGCCCAAGAACACTTGATCTTGAACTTTCTCGGTCAAGAATGTTCTATACTGACTCATTGACTCCTTCCAATTTTATTTCAGCCCTATCGGAAGGCCATATTAGACCCGATTAAAATTGTTCTGTCCCAAGAGTCCACGATCATGAACTTTATATACATGTCTCAATCTGATGTTGCTTCAGCCATAGAGTATTGTATATTTGATCTAAAGGACTTATTTTTCACAAATTAGCCCTCGATTACGAATTTTCTATACATACTCATTGACTTTATCTGATGTACCATCAGCCAGACAATAGCCAATGTTTGACCTTTTGAACATAGTTCTGGCCAAAGAGTTTTCAATATTGAATTTCATACTCATTGATGCCTTCTCGTATCACATCAGCCATACCAAGAGCTCTTGATCTTGAACTTTCTTTACTTACTCATTAACTCCTTCTAATGTTACTTCAGGTGTAGAGAACTCGATATTAGACCATCTGCACATATTTCTGGCAAATTAGTCCTCGATCATGAACTTTCTCTGCATACTCAATGACTTTATCTGATGTTACTTCAGATCAATATATTTGGCCTACTCAACATATTTCTTACCCAAGTGACATCAATTAATTAACTTTCTATACATACTCATCGCCTTACTCTGACGTTACTTCAAGCATACATGAGCCCATGTTTGACTTGCTGAACATATTTCTGGCAAATTAGTCCTCAATCATGAACTTTTTATACAAACTCTTTGACTCCTTCTGATGATACATCAGCCATAGAGTTTTGCAAATTTGACCTAAAGGACATCTTTCTGGCCAAAGAGTACTTGATCTTGAACTTTTCATACATTACTATTGACCCCTTCTGATGTTACTTCACCCATACAGAAGTCCATATCAGACCTGCAGAACATATTTCTGGCAAATTAGTCCTCGATCATGAACTTCATATGCATACTCACTGACTCCATCTGATGTAAGATAAGCCTCACAGTAGTCCGTATATGACCGACTGAACATATTTCTGCCCAAAGAGTATTCGATATCGAAGATAATATATGTATACTCATTGACGCCTTCTGATGTCATATCAGCCATATAGAAGTCTGTATTTGATCTACTGAACATATTTCTGGCCAAAGAGTACTCAATCTTGAACTTTCTATACATAGTCATTTACTCCATCTGATTTGTTTCAGCCATACAGGAGTCCATATTAGACTTGATTACATTTTATCTGTACCAAGAGTCCACGAACATGAACTTTAAATACATGTCTCACTCTGATGTTACTTCAGCCAAAGAGTATTGCATATTTGGCCTAATGGACATATTTTTAACAAATTAGCCGTCGATCATGAATTTTCTATATATATTCATTGACTTTATCTGATGTACCATCAGCTAGACAGTAGTTAATGTCTGACCTTCTGAACATAGTTCTGGCCAAAGAGTATTCGATATTGAATTTTATACTCATTGACGCCTTCTGATGTCACATCAGCCAGACAGTAGTCCCCATTTGACCTACTGAACATATTTTTGGCCCAAGAGCTCTTGATCTTGAACTTTCTTTACATAATCATTAACTCCTTCTAATGTTATTCAGCCGTACAGAACTCGATATTAAACCAACTGCACATATTTCTGGCAAATTAGTCCTCAATCATGAACTTTTTATACAAATTCTTTGAATCCTTCTGATGAAACATCTGCTATAGAGTATTGCATATTTGACCTAATAGACATATTTCTGCCCAAAGAGGACTTGATCTTGAACTTTTCATACATTAGTATTGACTCATTCTGGTGATACTTCACCCTTACAGAAGTCCATATTAGACCTACTGAACATATTTCTGGCAAATTAGTCCTCGATCAAGAACGTTCTATACTGGCTCTTTGACTCCTTCTAATTTTATTTCAGTCGTACAGAAGGCCATATTAGACCTGATTAAATTTTTTCTGTGCCAAGAGTCCACGATCATGAACTTTATATATACGCCTCACTCTGATGTTATTTCAGCCATAGAATATTGTATATTTGACCTAATGGACATTTTTTCACAAATTAGCCCTCGTTCATGAATATTCCATACATACTCATTGACTGTATCTGATGTACCATCAGCTAGATAGTAGTCAATGTTTGACCTTCTGAACATAGTTCTGGCCAAAGAGTATTCAATATTGAATTTTATACTCATGGACGCCTTGTGATATCACATCAGCCATACAGTAGTCTACATTTGACCTACTGAACATATTTTTGGCCCAAGAGCTCTTGATATTGAAATTTCTATACATACTCATTGACTACTTCGAATGTTACTTCAGCCGTACAGAACTTGATATTAGACCAACTGAACATATCTACATGCAAATTATTCCTCGCTCATGAACTATTTTCCTCAATCTGATGTTTCTTCACCCATACAGAAGTCCATTTTAGACCTACTGAACATATTTCTGGCAAATTAGTCATGAACTTCATATACATACTTATTTACACCATCTGATGTTAGATAAGTCAGACAGTAGCCCATATTTGACCGAATGAACATATTTCTGGCTACAGAGTATAAGTTTTTGTATATACTCATTGACACCTTCTGATGTCACATCAGCCAGACAGTAGTCCACATTTGACCTACTGAACATATTTTTGGCCCAAGAGCTCTTGATCTTGAACTTCCTTTTACATAATCATTAACTCTTTCTTATGTTACTTCAGGTGTACAGAAACTCGATATCAGACCAACTGCACATATTTATGGCAAATTAGTCCTCGATCATGAACTTTTTATACACACTCATTGACTCCACTCTGATTCTCTTCACCCATACAGAAGTCCACATTAGACCTACAGAACATATTTCTGGCAAAATAGTCCTCGATCATATGCATACTCTTTGACTCCGTCTGATGATAAACAGGCCACACAGTAGTCCATATTTGACCGACTGAACATATTTCTGGCCAAAGAGTATTCGACATTGAAGTTTTCATGTATACTCAATATAGCCTTCTGATGTCACATCAGCCCCTACAGAAGTCTGTATTTGACCTACAGAATATATTTCTGTCCCAAGAGTCCTCGATCATGAACGTTCAATACATGCCTGACTCTGATGTTACTTCAGCCATAGAATATTGTATATTTGACCTAAATGAAATATTTCTGGCTAAAGAGCACTTGATCATGAACTTTTTTTACATGATCATTGACTCCTTCTGATATCACATCAGCCATACAGAAGTCCATATTTGACATAATGAACTTATTTCTGGCCCAAGAACACTTGATCTTGAACTTTCTCGGTCAAGAATGTTCTATACTGACTCATTGACTCCTTCCAATTTTATTTCAGCCCTATCGGAAGGCCATAATAGACCCGATTAAAATTTTTCTGTGCCAAGAGTCCACGATCATGAACTTTCAATACATGCCTGACTCTGATGTTACTTCAGCCATAGAATATTGTATATTTGACCTAAATGAAATATTTCTGGCTAAAGAGCACTTGATCATGAACTTTTTTTACATGATCATTGACTCCTTCTGATATCACATCAGCCATACAGAAGTCCATATTTGACATAATGAACTTATTTCTGGCCCAAGAACACTTGATCTTGAACTTTCTCGGTCAAGAATGTTCTATACTGACTCATTGACTCCTTCCAATTTTATTTCAGCCCTATCGGAAGGCCATATTAGACCCGATTAAAATTGTTCTGTCCCAAGAGTCCACGATCATGAACTTTATATACATGTCTCAATCTGATGTTGCTTCAGCCATAGAGTATTGTATATTTGATCTAAAGGACTTATTTTTCACAAATTAGCCCTCGATTACGAATTTTCTATACATACTCATTGACTTTATCTGATGTACCATCAGCCAGACAATAGCCAATGTTTGACCTTTTGAACATAGTTCTGGCCAAAGAGTTTTCAATATTGAATTTCATACTCATTGATGCCTTCTCGTATCACATCAGCCATACCAAGAGCTCTTGATCTTGAACTTTCTTTACTTACTCATTAACTCCTTCTAATGTTACTTCAGGTGTAGAGAACTCGATATTAGACCATCTGCACATATTTCTGGCAAATTAGTCCTCGATCATGAACTTTCTCTGCATACTCAATGACTTTATCTGATGTTACTTCAGATCAATATATTTGGCCTACTCAACATATTTCTTACCCAAGTGACATCAATTAATTAACTTTCTATACATACTCATCGCCTTACTCTGACGTTACTTCAAGCATACATGAGCCCATGTTTGACTTGCTGAACATATTTCTGGCAAATTAGTCCTCAATCATGAACTTTTTATACAAACTCTTTGACTCCTTCTGATGATACATCAGCCATAGAGTTTTGCAAATTTGACCTAAAGGACATCTTTCTGGCCAAAGAGTACTTGATCTTGAACTTTTCATACATTACTATTGACCCCTTCTGATGTTACTTCACCCATACAGAAGTCCATATCAGACCTGCAGAACATATTTCTGGCAAATTAGTCCTCGATCATGAACTTCATATGCATACTCACTGACTCCATCTGATGTAAGATAAGCCTCACAGTAGTCCGTATATGACCGACTGAACATATTTCTGCCCAAAGAGTATTCGATATCGAAGATAATATATGTATACTCATTGACGCCTTCTGATGTCATATCAGCCATATCGAAGTCTGTATTTGATCTACTGAACATATTTCTGGCCAAAGAGTACTCAATCTTGAACTTTCTATACATAGTCATTTACTCCATCTGATTTGTTTCAGCCATACAGGAGTCCATATTAGACTTGATTACATTTTATCTGTACCAAGAGTCCACGAACATGAACTTTAAATACATGTCTCACTCTGATGTTACTTCAGCCAAAGAGTATTGCATATTTGGCCTAATGGACATATTTTTAACAAATTAGCCGTCGATCATGAATTTTCTATATATATCCATTGACTTTATCTGATGTACCATCAGCTAGACAGTAGTTAATGTCTGACCTTCTGAACATAGTTCTGGCCAAAGAGTATTCGATATTGAATTTTATACTCATTGACGCCTTCTGATGTCACATCAGCCAGACAGTAGTCCCCATTTGACCTACTGAACATATTTTTGGCCCAAGAGCTCTTGATCTTGAACTTTCTTTACATAATCATTAACTCCTTCTAATGTTATTCAGCCGTACAGAACTCGATATTAAACCAACTGCACATATTTCTGGCAAATTAGTCCTCAATCATGAACTTTTTATACAAATTCTTTGAATCCTTCTGATGAAACATCTGCTATAGAGTATTGCATATTTGACCTAATAGACATATTTCTGCCCAAAGAGGACTTGATCTTGAACTTTTCATACATTAGTATTGACTCATTCTGGTGATACTTCACCCTTACAGAAGTCCATATTAGACCTACTGAACATATTTCTGGCAAATTAGTCCTCGATCAAGAACGTTCTATACTGGCTCTTTGACTCCTTCTAATTTTATTTCAGTCGTACAGAAGGCCATATTAGACCTGATTAAATTTTTTCTGTGCCAAGAGTCCACGATCATGAACTTTATATATACGCCTCACTCTGATGTTATTTCAGCCATAGAATATTGTATATTTGACCTAATGGACATTTTTTCACAAATTAGCCCTCGTTCATGAATATTCCATACATACTCATTGACTGTATCTGATGTACCATCAGCTAGATAGTAGTCAATGTTTGACCTTCTGAACATAGTTCTGGCCAAAGAGTATTCAATATTGAATTTTATACTCATGGACGCCTTGTGATATCACATCAGCCATACAGTAGTCTACATTTGACCTACTGAACATATTTTTGGCCCAAGAGCTCTTGATATTGAAATTTCTATACATACTCATTGACTACTTCGAATGTTACTTCAGCCGTACAGAACTTGATATTAGACCAACTGAACATATCTACATGCAAATTATTCCTCGCTCATGAACTATTTTCCTCAATCTGATGTTTCTTCACCCATACAGAAGTCCATTTTAGACCTACTGAACATATTTCTGGCAAATTAGTCATGAACTTCATATACATACTTATTTACACCATCTGATGTTAGATAAGTCAGACAGTAGCCCATATTTGACCGAATGAACATATTTCTGGCTACAGAGTATAAGTTTTTGTATATACTCATTGACACCTTCTGATGTCACATCAGCCAGACAGTAGTCCACATTTGACCTACTGAACATATTTTTGGCCCAAGAGCTCTTGATCTTGAACTTCCTTTTACATAATCATTAACTCTTTCTTATGTTACTTCAGGTGTACAGAAACTCGATATCAGACCAACTGCACATATTTATGGCAAATTAGTCCTCGATCATGAACTTTTTATACACACTCATTGACTCCACTCTGATTCTCTTCACCCATACAGAAGTCCACATTAGACCTACAGAACATATTTCTGGCAAAATAGTCCTCGATCATATGCATACTCTTTGACTCCGTCTGATGATAAACAGGCCACACAGTAGTCCATATTTGACCGACTGAACATATTTCTGGCCAAAGAGTATTCGACATTGAAGTTTTCATGTATACTCAATATAGCCTTCTGATGTCACATCAGCCCCTACAGAAGTCTGTATTTGACCTACAGAATATATTTCTGTCCCAAGAGTCCTCGATCATGAACGTTCAATACATGCCTGACTCTGATGTTACTTCAGCCATAGAATATTGTATATTTGACCTAAATGAAATATTTCTGGCTAAAGAGCACTTGATCATGAACTTTTTTTACATGATCATTGACTCCTTCTGATATCACATCAGCCATACAGAAGTCCATATTTGACATAATGAACTTATTTCTGGCCCAAGAACACTTGATCTTGAACTTTCTCGGTCAAGAATGTTCTATACTGACTCATTGACTCCTTCCAATTTTATTTCAGCCCTATCGGAAGGCCATAATAGACCCGATTAAAATTTTTCTGTGCCAAGAGTCCACGATCATGAACTTTCAATACATGCCTGACTCTGATGTTACTTCAGCCATAGAATATTGTATATTTGACCTAAATGAAATATTTCTGGCTAAAGAGCACTTGATCATGAACTTTTTTTACATGATCATTGACTCCTTCTGATATCACATCAGCCATACAGAAGTCCATATTTGACATAATGAACTTATTTCTGGCCCAAGAACACTTGATCTTGAACTTTCTCGGTCAAGAATGTTCTATACTGACTCATTGACTCCTTCCAATTTTATTTCAGCCCTATCGGAAGGCCATATTAGACCCGATTAAAATTGTTCTGTCCCAAGAGTCCACGATCATGAACTTTATATACATGTCTCAATCTGATGTTGCTTCAGCCATAGAGTATTGTATATTTGATCTAAAGGACTTATTTTTCACAAATTAGCCCTCGATTACGAATTTTCTATACATACTCATTGACTTTATCTGATGTACCATCAGCCAGACAATAGCCAATGTTTGACCTTTTGAACATAGTTCTGGCCAAAGAGTTTTCAATATTGAATTTCATACTCATTGATGCCTTCTCGTATCACATCAGCCATACCAAGAGCTCTTGATCTTGAACTTTCTTTACTTACTCATTAACTCCTTCTAATGTTACTTCAGGTGTAGAGAACTCGATATTAGACCATCTGCACATATTTCTGGCAAATTAGTCCTCGATCATGAACTTTCTCTGCATACTCAATGACTTTATCTGATGTTACTTCAGATCAATATATTTGGCCTACTCAACATATTTCTTACCCAAGTGACATCAATTAATTAACTTTCTATACATACTCATCGCCTTACTCTGACGTTACTTCAAGCATACATGAGCCCATGTTTGACTTGCTGAACATATTTCTGGCAAATTAGTCCTCAATCATGAACTTTTTATACAAACTCTTTGACTCCTTCTGATGAAACATCAGCTATAGAGTATTGAATTTTATACTCATTGACGCCTTCTGATGTCTCATCAGCCAGACAGTAGTCCACATTTGACCTACTGAACATATTTTTGGCCCAAGAGCTCTTGATCTTGAACTTTCTTTACAAACTCATTTTAACTCTTTGAAATGTTATTTCAAGTGTACAGAAACTCGATATCAGACCAACTGTACATATTTCTGGCAAATTAGTCCTCGATCATGAACTTTATATACACACTCATTGCCTCACTCTTACTTTCTTCACCCATTCAGTAGTCCATATTAGACCTACAGAACATATTTCTGGCAAATTAGTCCTCGATCA
Source organism: Ctenopharyngodon idella (assembly GCF_019924925.1). Classification (NCBI taxonomy): domain Eukaryota; kingdom Metazoa; phylum Chordata; class Actinopteri; order Cypriniformes; family Xenocyprididae; genus Ctenopharyngodon; species Ctenopharyngodon idella. The sequence goes on from NC_067226.1 coordinate 73,566, forward strand.
AGAACGTTCTATACTGACTCTTTGACTCCTTCTAATTTTATTTCAGTCGTACAGAAGGCCGTATTAGACCTGATTAAATTTTTTCTGTGCCAAGAGTCCACGATCATGAACTTTATATACATGCCTCACTCTGATGTTACTTCAGCCATAGAATATTGTATATTTGACCTAATGGACATTTTTTCACAAATTAGCCCTCGTTCATGAATATTCCATACATACTCATTGACTGTATCTGATGTACCATCAGCTAGATAGTAGTCAATGTTTGACCTTCTGAACATAGTTCTGGCCAAAGAGTATTCAATATTGAATTTTTACTCATTGACGCCTTCTGATATCACATCAGCCATACAGTAGTCTACATTTGACCTACTGAACATATTTTTTGCCCAAGAGCTCTTGATATTGAACTTTCTATACATACTCATTGACTGCTTCTAATGTTACTTCAGCCTTACAGAACTTGATATTAGACAAATGAACATATCTACAAGCAAATTAGTCTTCTCTCATGAACTATTCATACATATTTCCTCACTCTGATGTTTCTTCACCCATGCAGAAGTCCATTTTAGACCTACTGAACATATTTCTGGCAAATTAGTCATGAACTTACAGCCATAAGTTCTTAGAAGTCTATATTTGACCTACTGAACAAATTTCTGTCCCAAGAGTACTCGATCATGAACTTTCTATGCATACTCATTGACTTTATCTGATGTTACGTCAGCCAGGCAGTAGTCCATATTTGACCTACTGAACTTATTTCTGGCAAATTAGTCCTGAATTATAAACTTTTTATACAAACTCTTTGACTCCTTCTGAGGACACATCAGCTATAGAGCATTGCATATTAGACATAATGGACATATTTCTGCCCAAAGAGAACTCGATCTTGAACTTTTTAAAAATACTTACTGATGCCTTCTGATGTCACATCAGCCATACAGTAGTCCATATTTCACCTAATGAACACATTTCTGGCCCAAAAGTACTCGATCTTGAAATTTATATACATACTCATTGATTCACTCTGATCTTACTTCAGCCATATATGAACCCAATTTGACCCACTGAACCAATTTCTGGCAAATTAGTCTTCGATAATGAACTTTTTATACTAACTCATTGAGTCCTTCTGATGGTACATCAGCCATAGAGTTTTGCATATTTAATCTAAAGGACATCTTTCTGGCCAAAGAGTACTTGATCTTGAACTTTTCATACATTAGTATTGACTCCTTCTGATGTTACTTCACCCACACAGAAGTCCATATCAGACCTGCAGAACATATTTCTGGCAAATTAGTCCTCGATCATGAACTTCATACGCGTACTCATTGACTCCATCTGATGTTAGATAAGCCTCACAGTAGTCAGTATATGACCGACTGAACATATTTCTGGCCAAAGAGTAATCGATATTGATGTTTAAATATGTATATACTCATTGACGCCTGCTGATGTCACATCAGCCATATATGTCTATATATCTGATGTCTATATTTGATCTACTGAACATATATCTGGCCCAAGAGTACTCAATCTTGAACTTTCTATACATAGTCATTGACTCCATCTGATTTCTTTCATCCATACAGGAGTCCACATTAGACTTGATTAAATGTTTTCTGTACCAAGAATCCTCGATCATGAACTTTATATACATGCCTCACTCTGATGTTACTTCAGCCACAGAGTATTGTATTTTTGACCTAATAGACATATTTTTCACAAATTAGCCCTAGATCATGAATTTTCTATACATACTCATTGAGTTTATCTGATGTACCATCAGCCAGGCAGTAGTCAATGTTTGACCTCCTGAACATCGATCTGTCCAAAGTGTATTCAGTATTGGATTTTATACTCATTGACGCCTTCTGATATCACATCAGCAATACAATAGTCCACATTTGACCTACTGAACATATTTCTGGCCCAAGAATACTCGATCTTGAACTTTCTATACATAGTCATTTACTCCATCTGATTTTTTTCAGCCATACAGGAGTCCATATTAGACTTGATTAAATTTTTTCTGTCCCAAGAGTCCATGATCATGAACTTTATATACATGCCTCACTCTGATGTTACTTCAGCCATAGAGTATTGTATGTTTCACCTTTTGGACATTTTTTCACAAATTAGCCCTCGATCATGAATTTTTTATATGTACTCATTGACTTTATCTGATGTACCATCAGCCATACAGTAGTCCAAATTTGACCTGCTGAACATATTTCTGTCCCAAGAGTACTTGATCTTGAACTTCATATACATACTTATTTACACCATCTGATGTTAGATAAGTCAGACAGTAGTCCATATTTGACCGACTGAACATATTTCTGGCTACAGACATTGAAGTTTTTGTATATACTCATTGACGCCTGCCGATGTCACAGCAGCCATATAGAAGTCTATATTTGACCTACTGAACATATTTCTGGCTAAAGAGTATTTGATCTTGAACTTTTCATACATTACCATTTACCCCTTCTGATATTACTTCACCCATACAGAAGTCCATATCAGACCTGCAGAACATATTTCTGGCAAATTAGTCCTCGATCATGAACTTCATATGCATGCTCATTGACTCCATCTGATGTTAGATAAGCCTCACAGTAGTCCGTATATGACCGACTGAACATATTTCTGTCCAAAGAGTATTCGATATTGAAGTTTAAATATATATACTCATTGATGCCTTCTGATATCACATCAGCCATTCAGCCTCGATCATGCCTTGATCTTGAAATTTCTATACAAACTCAATGACTCCTGATCATACGTCAGCCATAGAGTATTGTATATTTGACCTAATGGAAATTTTTATTGCAAATTAGTCCTCGATCTTGAACTTTCCATAAATACTCATTGACTTTATCTTGACCGTCAGCCACACAGACGTCCATATTTGACATACTGAACAATTTTCTGGCCAAAGAGTACTCGATATTGAACTTTTCATATATATTCATTGAGTATTGCATATTTCACCTAACGGATATATTTCTGGCAAATTAGTCCTCGATCATCAACTTCCTATACATATTCATTGACTCCATCTGATGTTAAATAATCCAAATCCAGTAGTCCATATTTGACCGACTGAACATATTTCTGGCCAAAGAGTACTCTATCTTGAACTTTTCATACATTATTATTGATTCCTTCTGATGTTACTTCACCCATACAGAAGTCCATATTAGACGTGATTAAATTTTTTCTGTCCCTAGAGTCCTCGATCTATCTATAGAGAGTTGAAGATTGAGTACTGTTTGGCTGGAAATATGTTTAGTAGGTCATATATGAACTTCTGAATAGCTGATGTAACATCAAAAAGATGCGATGAGTATAATGCATTTGTGAAATAATGAACTTATTTCGGGCCAAATATCGAACACTATTTTGCCTGAAACAAGTTCATTATTTCACATATGCATTATTGTATAGCTGACATATTATTAGGAGTCAATGATTATCTACGGAATGTTCATGATGAAGGATTCTTGGGCCAGAAACATGTTCAGTAGGTCAAATATGGGCTATTGTCTAGTTGTTGTACCATCAGAAGTAGTCAATAAGTAGGTATAAAAAGTTCAAGATGAAGGTCTCTTTTGCCAGAAATATGTTCAGTGGGTCAATTTTGGACTACTGTCTGGCTGATGTAACACCTGAAAGATTCATTGATCAAGATCGAGTTCATCTTCTGTATGGCTCATCTAACATCCAAAAGGGATAAAGAGAATGTAGAGAGTTCATGCTCGAGTATTCTTTGGCCAGAGATATGTTCAGCAGGTCAAATATGGACTTCTGTATGGCTGATGTAACATCAGAAGGAGTCTATGATTATGTTTAGAATGTGAATGATCGAGGACTCTTGGGACAGAAAAAAATGAATTTTCCAGAAATTTGTCCACGTCCATCAGTTATGCAATACCCTATGGATGAAGTTTCAACAGAAGTAGTCAATTTGTATTTATATTAAGTTCAAGACCGAGGACTTATTTTCCAGAAAAATGATCAGTTGGTCAAACATGAGCCCATGTATAGCTGAAGTAACATCAGAGTGAGGCAATGAGTATATAGAAAAAGTTCAAGGACTCTTTGGATAGAAAAAAATTAAGTAGGTCTAATTTGGACTTCTGTTCTTCTGATGTAAAATCAGAATGAGTCAATCAATATGTATAGAAAGTTCAAGATCAAGCGCTCCGGGACCAGAAATATGTTCTTTATGTCAAATATGGACTACTGTCTCTCTAATGTAACACAACAAGGAGCCAATTAAATGAGTCTGTTTAGAAATTTCATCATCAAAGAATGATTTGCCATAAATTTGTTCAGTATGTCCAAAACGGGTTCATATATGGCTGAAGTAACATCAGAAGTAGTCAATGAGTATGTATAGAAAGTTCATGACTGAGGACTAATTTGCCATAAATATGTCCATTAGGTCAAATATGGAATACTCTATGGCTAACATATCAGAAGGAGTCAGTAGCAATGTATAAAAAGTTCAAGATCGAGTACTCTTTGGCCAGAAGCATGTCTATTTGGTCAAATGTGGCTGATGTCTTTGTCTTTGTCAAATGTCTTTGGCTGATGCATAAAAAGAAGTAGTCAATAACTATGTTTAAAAGGTTCACGATCAAGGACTACTTTGCCAAAAGTATTTTTAATAGGTCAAATATGGGCTTGTGTATGGCTGAAATAACATCAGAGTGAGGCAATGAGTATGTAAAGAAAGTCCATGATCGAGGACAGAAAAAATTAAGTAGGTCTAAATATGGACTTCTGTATGGCTGAAATAAAATCAGAAGGAGTCAATGAGGTTCAAAAAGGTTCAAGATTACGTTTTCTTGGGCTAGATATATGTCCATTAATTCAAATATGCAATACTCTATGGTTGACGTATCATCAGAAGGAGTCAATGTGTATGTATAAAAGTTCATGATTGAGGACTATAATTTTCCAGAAATATGTTTAGTAGGTCATACATGGGATCATGTATGGCTGAAGTAACCAGAGTGAGGCAATGAGTATGTATAGAAAGTTCATGATTTGTTCACTAATTTGACAGAAATATGTTTGGCTCGTTCTCAGAAGGAGTCAGTAGTAATGTATAAAAAGTTCAAGATCAAATATTCTTTGACAAGAATATTTCCATTAGGTGAAATATGCAATACTTATGGCTGACGTATCATCAAAAGGAGTCAATAGTAATGTATCAAAAGTTCAAGATCGAGTACTCTTTGGTCAGAAATATTTGCATTCGGTCAAATATGCAATACTCTTTGGCTCACGTACAATCAGGAGATAAAAAAAGTTTATGATTGAGGACTAATTTTCCAGAAATATGTTCAGAAGGTCAGACATGGTCTTCATGTATGTCCAAAGTATCATCATAGTGAGGCGATGAGAATGTTTAAAAAGTTCCTGATCATGGACTCTTGGGACAGAAAAATTTTAATTCGCCAGAAATATGTCCATGTAGTGGACTTCTTATGTAACATTAGGTCAATGAATCTGTAAAGAAAGATCAAGTCTACTCTTTGGCCAGAACTATGTTCATCATGGCAAATATGGACTACTAACTGTCTGATATAACATTAGGAGTCAATGAGTCAGTAAAGATCGAGGTCTCTTGGGTCAGACATATCAAATACTTTTTGGTCAGAAATATGTTCTGTCAGTCAAATATGGACTACTGTCTGGTTGATCTAACATCAGATCGAATCAATAATTATGTATAGAACGTTCATGACTGAGGACCAATTTGCCATAAATATGTCCATTATGTCAAATATGCAATACTCTATGGCTGACATATCATCAAAAGGAGTCAACAGTAATGTATAAAAAATTACAGATCGAGTACCCTTTGGCCAAAAAACATGTTCATTAGGTCAAATATACAATACTCTTTTCCTGAGGCTTAAAAAGGTTCAAGATTGAGTACTCTTTGCCAGAGAAGTTCCATTAAGTCAAATATGCAAAACTCTATGGCTAACGGATCATCAAAAGCAGTAGGTGTGTCTAATATGGATTTCTGTATGGGTGAAGTAACAATGGGTGAAGTAACAAAAAGTCAATAGTAATGTATAAAAGTTCAAGATTGAATACTCTTTGACAAGAAATATGCCTATTAGATCAAATATGCAGCACTCTATGGCTAACGGATCATCAGAAGGAGTATGCACAGAAAGTCGAGAATCGAGGAGTCTTGGGACAGAAAAAATTTAAGTAGGTCTAATAAAGACTTCTGTATGTTGCATACAAGAATTAACTCCTACCTTTGTGCATTGAAGAGAAAACAAATTATTTATGCTGTTGCATTGCAATAAATACAAGAACTAACTGTTTCATTGCACTTTGCATAGAATAATTAAGTTATGTTGTGCATAGAAGAAATTAACACAACATATGTGCTGTTGCATTGCAATATGTAAGTTATACACTGTATCCTCGCATTGTATACAAACACTAATTTATTCCTTATGCATTGAAGAGATAACACATAACGTGCATTGTATTGCAGTTAACGTGATCCGTTGTGCAGTGAAGAGATAACGCTTGACAGGTGCTTGTTGCACTGCGTTGCATACAAGAACTAACTCATTCCTTTGTCCATTGAAGAGCACTGCAATATAAATGCATCAATAACTAACTGTTAATAAAATAGTTCTTGATGCGTTTTTACTGCTGTTGCGTATAATAGTTACATTAGTGCTGCTACAATAGTGCTGTTGCATTGCAATGCATATAAGGTCTAACACTGTTTCTTTGCAATGAAGAGATATAACACATTACACGTGGTGTTGCGATGAATGAAATATCCGTTTTGCATTGAAGAGATAACACATAACGTGCATTGTGCATTGCAGTAACTTAATCCGTTGTGCAGTGAAGAGAGAATGCATGTGAATGCAAGTGCTTGTTTCACTGCATTGCATACAATAATTAACATTATGTTGTGCATAGAAAAAATTGATATAACGTGCTGTTGCATTGCAGTGCATGTTATGCAGTTTCCTTGCATTGTGCATTGAAGAAAAAACAGACCACATATGCTGTTGCATTGCAATGCATCAAGAACTAATTGTTTCATCAGAAGAAATTAATATAACATGTGCTGTTGCATTGCAATGCATATAAGATCTTACACTGTTTCCTTGCATTGAATACAAAAATAACATTCCTTATGCATTGAAGAGATAACACATAACATGTACATTGCATTGCAATAACTTAATCCGTTGTGCAGTGAAGAAATAACACATGACAGGTGTTTGTGCAATGAACAGAAAACAAATCACATATGCTGTTGTAATGCAATAAAAACAAAAAATATATTTTATTGCATTGCATACAATAATTAACTATTATGTTCTACATAGTAGAACATAATATTACATATGCATGTGTTTCCTTGCATTGTATACAAGAAATAACTTATTCCTCATGCATTGCAGCGATAACACATAACGTGCATTGCATTGCTGTAAGTTATTCCGCTTTGCAGCGAAGAGATATGTAAGGCCGAAGTAACATCCGAGTGGGGCAATGAGTTTAGACCTACATATAAGAACTAACACTGTTTCCTTGCATTGTGTACAAAAAATAACATTCCTTATGCATTGAAGAGATATAGCACATTACACGTGGTGTTGCGATGAATGAATTCATCCGTTATGCATTGAAGAAGATAACACAGAACATGTGCATTGCATTGCAATAACTTAATCCGTTGTGCTGTGACGACATAACATATATGACAGGTGTTTGTTGCACTGCATTGCGTATAAAAACGAACTCTTTCCTTTTTGCAATGGACAGAAAACAAATCACATATGCTGTTGTAATGCAATAAAAACAAAAAAAATGTATTGCATTGCCTACAATAATTAACTTTTATGTTCTGCATAGTAGAACTTAATATTACATATGCATGTGTTTCCTTGCATTGTATACAAGAAATAACTTATTCCTCATGCATTGCAGCGATAACACATAACGTGCATTGCATTGCTGTAAGTTATTCCGCTTTGCAGCGAAGAGATATGTAAGGCCGAAGTAACATCCGAGTGGGGCAATGAGTTTATACAGAATGTTCATGATCGAGGACTGTTGGGACAGAAAAAAAGTAGGTCTAATATGGACTTCTGTATGGCTGAAATACATGTATTTTTTTATTATACTTTTTCTTTTGTGTAATTGAAGAGTTGTGTGTGCTGTTGCATTACAATGTTTACAAGAAAACACATAACATATGTTCTAATTGCATTGCAGTGCATACAAGACACGTTGTGCACTGAATAGCATACACATAACGTACGCGCTATAAATACAATAACAAACTCATTTCACTGTATCTTTGCATTATATACAAAAACTGTTGTATTCCTGATCCATTGAATAGATAACAAAAACATGTTGTGTTGCGATGAATATATTAACTAATCCGTTTTGCATTGAAGAGATAACACACAACTTGTGCACTGCATTGCAGTAACTTATTCCGTTTTGCACTGAAGAGATAACACAACAGGTGCTTGTTGCACTGCGTTGCATACAAGAACTAACTCTTTCCTTTGTGCATTAAAGAGAAAACAAATAAAACATGTTTTGTTGCATTGCAATGGATACAAAACTAACACTGTTTCCTTGCATTGTATACAAAAACTAACTTATTCCTTATGCATTCATGAGATAACACATAACATGTGCATTGCATTGCAGTAAGTTATCACGACAGGCGCTTGTTGCACTGTGTTGCATACAAGAGCTTACTCTTTACTTTGTGCATTTAAGATAAAACAAATCACATATGCTGTTGCACTGCAATAGAAAGGCATCAAGAACTAACTGTTAACTGTTCCTGATGCATTTCTATTGCAGTTGCGTATAATAGTTAACTAATTACACTGAGCATAGGAGAAATGAATATAACACATGTGCTGTTGCATTGCAATGCATATAAGAACTAACACTGTTTCCTTGCATTGTGTACAAAAAATAACATTCCTTATGCATTGAAGAGATATAGCACATTACACGTGGTGTTGCGATGAATGAATTCATCCGTTATGCATTGAAGAAGATAACACAGAACATGTGCATTGCATTGCAATAACTTAATCCGTTGTGCTGTGAAGACATAACATATATGCCAGGTGTTTGTTGCACTGCATTGCGTATAAAAACGAACTCTTTCCTTTTTGCAATGGACAGAAAACAAATCACATATGCTGTTGTAATGCAATAAAAACAAAAAAAATTTATTGCATTGCATACAATAATTAACTTTTATGTTCTGCATAGTAGAACTTAATATTACATATGCATGTGTTTCCTTGCATTGTATACAAGAAATAACTTATTCCTCATGCATTGCAGCGATAACACATAACGTGCATTGCATTGCTGTAAGTTATTCCGCTTTGCAGCGAAGAGATATGTAAGGCCGAAGTAACATCCGAGTGGGGCAATGAGTTTATACAGAAAGTTCATGATCGAGGACTGTTGGGACAGAAAAAAAGTAGGTCTAATATGGACTTCTGTATGGCTGAAATACATGTATTTTTTTATTATACTTTTTCTTTTGTGTAATTGAAGAGGTATGTGTGCTGTTGCATTACAATGTTTACAAGAAAACACATAACATATGTTCTAATTGCATTGCAATGCATACAAGACACGTTGTGCACTGAATAGCATACACATAACGTACGCGCTATAAATACAATAACAAACTCATTTCACTGTATCTTTGCATTATATACAAAAACTGTTGTATTCCTGATCCATTGAATAGATAACAAAAACATGTTGTGTTGCGATGAATATATTAACTAATCCGTTTTGCATTGAAGAGATAACACACAACTTGTGCACTGCATTGCAGTAACTTATTCCGTTTTGCACTGAAGAGATAACACAACAGGTGCTTGTTGCACTGCGTTGCATACAAGAACTAACTCTTTCCTTTGTGCATTAAAGAGAAAACAAATAACACATGTTTTGTTGCATTGCAATGGATACAAAAACTAACACTGTTTCCTTGCATTGTATACAAAAACTAACTTATTCCTTATGCATTCATGAGATAACACATAACATGTGCATTGCATTGCAGTAAGTTATCACGACAGGCGCTTGTTGCACTGTGTTGCATACAAGAGCTTACTCTTTACTTTGTGCATTTAAGATAAAACAAATCACAGATGCTGTTGCACTGCAATAGAAAGGCATCAAGAAGTAACTGTTAACTGTTCCTGATGCATTTCTATTGCAGTTGCGTATAATAGTTAACTAATTACACTGAGCATAGGAGAAATGAATATAACACATGTGCTGTTGCATTGCAATGCATATAAGAACTAACACTGTTTCCTTGCATTGTGTACAAAAAATAACATTCCTTATGCATTGAAGAGATATAGCACATTACACGTGGTGTTGCGATGAATGAATTCATCCGTTATGCATTGAAGAAGATAACACAGAACATGTGCATTGCATTGCAATAACTTAATCCGTTGTGCTGTGACGACATAACATATATGACAGGTGTTTGTTGCACTGCATTGCGTATAAAAACGAACTCTTTCCTTTTTGCAATGGACAGAAAACAAATCACATATGCTGTTGTAATGCAATAAAAACAAAAAAAATGTATTGCATTGCATACAATAATTAACTTTTATGTTCTGCATAGTAGAACTTAATATTACATATGCATGTGTTTCCTTGCATTGTATACAAGAAATAACTTATTCCTCATGCATTGCAGCGATAACACATAACGTGCATTGCATTGCTGTAAGTTATTCCGCTTTGCAGCGAAGAGATATGTAAGGCCGAAGTAACATCCGAGTGGGGCAATGAGTTTAGACCTACAGAAAAAAAGTAGGTCTAATATGGACTTCTGTATGGCTGAAATACATGTATTTTTTTATTATACTTTTTCTTTTGTGTAATTGAAGAGGTATGTGTGCTGTTGCATTACAATGTTTACAAGAAAACACATAACATATGTTCTAATTGCATTGCAGTGCATACAAGACACGTTGTGCACTGAATAGCATACACATAACGTACGCGCTATAAATACAATAACAAACTCATTTCACTGTATCTTTGCATTATATACAAAAACTGTTGTATTCCTGATCCATTGAATAGATAACAAAAAAATGTTGTGTTGCGATGAATATATTAACTAATCCGTTTTGCATTGAAGAGATAACACACAACTTGTGCACTGCATTGCAGTAACTTATTCCGTTTTGCACTGAAGAGATAACACAACAGGTGCTTGTTGCACTGCGTTGCATACAAGAACTAACTCTTTCCTTTGTGCATTAAAGAGAAAACAAATAACACATGTTTTGTTGCATTGCAATGGATACAAAAACTAACACTGTTTCCTTGCATTGTATACAAAAACTAACTTATTCCTTATGCATTCATGAGATAACACATAACATGTGCATTGCATTGCAGTAAGTTATCACGACAGGCGCTTGTTGCACTGTGTTGCATACAAGAGCTTACTCTTTACTTTGTGCATTTAAGATAAAACAAATCACAGATGCTGTTGCACTGCAATAGAAAGGCATCAAGAAGTAACTGTTAACTGTTCCTGATGCATTTCTATTGCAGTTGCGTATAATAGTTAACTAATTACACTGAGCACAAGAGAAATGAATATAACACATGTGCTGTTGCATTGCAATGCATATAAGAACTAACACTGTTTCCTTGCATTGTGTACAAAAAATAACATTCCTTATGCATTGAAGAGATATAGCACATTACACGTGGTGTTGCGATGAATGAACTCATCCGTTATGCATTGAAGAAGATAACACAGAACATGTGCATTGCATTGCAATAACTTAATCCGTTGTGCTGTGACGACATAACATATATGACAGGTGTTTGTTGCACTGCATTGCGTATAAAAACGAACTCTTTCCTTTTTGCAATGGACAGAAAACAAATCACATATGCTGTTGTAATGCAATAAAAACAAAAAAAATGTATTGCATTGCCTACAATAATTAACTTTTATGTTCTGCATAGTAGAACTTAATATTACATATGCATGTGTTTCCTTGCATTGTATACAAGAAATAACTTATTCCTCATGCATTGCAGCGATAACACATAACGTGCATTGCATTGCTGTAAGTTATTCCGCTTTGCAGCGAAGAGATATGTAAGGCCGAAGTAACATCCGAGTGGGGCAATGAGTTTATACAGAAAGTTCATGATCGAGGACTGTTGGGACAGAAAAAAAGTAGGTCTAATATGGACTTCTGTATGGCTGAAATACATGTATTTTTTTATTATACTTTTTCTTTTGTGTAATTGAAGAGGTATGTGTGCTGTTGCATTACAATGTTTACAAGAAAACACATAACATATGTTCTAATTGCATTGCAATGCATACAAGACACGTTGTGCACTGAATAGCATACACATAACGTACGCGCTATAAATACAATAACAAACTCATTTCACTGTATCTTTGCATTATATACAAAAACTGTTGTATTCCTGATCCATTGAATAGATAACAAAAACATGTTGTGTTGCGATGAATATATTAACTAATCCGTTTTGCATTGAAGAGATAACACACAACTTGTGCACTGCATTGCAGTAACTTATTCCGTTTTGCACTGAAGAGATAACACAACAGGTGCTTGTTGCACTGCGTTGCATACAAGAACTAACTCTTTCCTTTGTGCATTAAAGAGAAAACAAATAACACATGTTTTGTTGCATTGCAATGGATACAAAAACTAACACTGTTTCCTTGCATTGTATACAAAAACTAACTTATTCCTTATGCATTCATGAGATAACACATAACATGTGCATTGCATTGCAGTAAGTTATCACGACAGGCGCTTGTTGCACTGTGTTGCATACAAGAACTTACTCTTTACTTTGTGCATTTAAGATAAAACAAATCACAGATGCTGTTGCACTGCAATAGAAAGGCATCAAGAACTAACTGTTAACTGTTCCTGATGCATTTCTATTGCAGTTGCGTATAATAGTTAACTAATTACACTGAGCATAGGAGAAATTAATATAACACATGTGCTGTTGCATTGCAATGCATATAAGAACTAACACTGTTTCCTTGCATTGTGTACAAAAAATAACATTCCTTATGCATTGAAGAGATATAGCACATTACACGTGGTGTTGCGATGAATGAATTCATCCGTTATGCATTGAAGAAGATAACACAGAACATGTGCATTGCATTGCAATAACTTAATCCGTTGTGCTGTGAAGACATAACATATATGACAGGTGTTTGTTGCACTGCATTGCGTATAAAAACGAACTCTTTCCTTTTTGCAATGGACAGAAAACAAATCACATATGCTGTTGTAATGCAATAAAAACAAAAACATTTTATTGCATTGCCTACAATAATTAACTTTTATGTTCTGCATAGTAGAACTTAATATTACATATGCATGTGTTTCCTTGCATTGTATACAAGAAATAACTTATTCCTCATGCATTGCAGCGATAACACATAACGTGCATTGCATTGCTGTAAGTTATTCCGCTTTGCAGCGAAGAGATATGTAAGGCCGAAGTAACATCCGAGTGGGGCAATGAGTTTATACAGAAAGTTCATGATCGAGGACTGTTGGGACAGAAAAAAAGTAGGTCTAATATGGACTTCTGTATGGCTGAAATACATGTATTTTTTTATTATACTTTTTCTTTTGTGTAATTGAAGAGGTATGTGTGCTGTTGCATTACAATGTTTACAAGAAAACACATAACATATGTTCTAATTGCATTGCAGTGCATACAAGACACGTTGTGCACTGAATAGCATACACATAACGTACGCGCTATAAATACAATAACAAACTCATTTCACTGTATCTTTGCATTATATACAAAAACTGTTGTATTCCTGATCCATTGAATAGATAACAAAAACATGTTGTGTTGCGATGAATATATTAACTAATCCGTTTTGCATTGAAGAGATAACACATAACTTGTGCACTGCATTGCAGTAACTTATTCCGTTTTGCACTAAAGAGATAACACAACAGGTGCTTGTTGCACTGCGTTGCATACAAGAACTAACTCTTTCCTTTGTGCATTAAAGAGAAAACAAATAACACATGTTTTGTTGCATTGCAATGGATACAAAAACTAACAATGTTTCCTTGCATTGTATACAAAAACTAACTTATTCCTTATGCATTCATGAGATAACACATAACATGTGCATTGCATTGCAGTAAGTTATTCCGTTTTGCAGCGAAGAGATATCACGACAGGCGCTTGTTGCACTGTGTAGCATACAAGAACTTACTCTTTACTTTGTGCATTTAAGATAAAACAAATCACATATGCTGTTGCACTGCAATAGAAAGGCATCAAGAAGTAACTGTTAACTGTTCCTGATGCATTTCTATTGCAGTTGCGTATAATAGTTAACTAATTACACTGCGCATAGGAGAAATGAATATAACACATGTGCTGTTGCATTGCAATGCATATAAGAACTAACACTGTTTCCTTGCATTGTGTAAAAAAAAAAACATTCCTTATGCATTGAAGAGATATAGCACATTACACGTGGTGTTGCGATGAATGAACTAATTCATCCGTTATGCATTGAAGAGATAACACATAACATGTGCATTGCATTGCAGTAAGTTATTCCGTTTTGCAGCGAAGAGATATCACGACAGGCGCTTGTTGCACTGTGTTGCATACAAGAACTTACTCTTTACTTTGTGCATTTAAGATAAAACAAATCACAGATGCTGTTGCACTGCAATAGAAAGGCATCAAGAACTAACTGTTAACTGTTCCTGATGCATTTCTATTGCAGTTGCGTATAATAGTTAACTAATTACACTGAGCATAGGAGAAATGAATATAACACATGTGCTATTGCATTGCAATGCATATAAGAACTAACACTGTTTCCTTGCATTGTGTACAAAAAATAACATTCCTTATGCATTGAAGAGATATAGCACATTACACGTCGTGTTGCGATGAATGAACTAATTCATCCGTTATGCATTGAAGAGATAACACATGACAATTGCTTGTTTCATGCATTGCACACAAGAACTATTTCTTTCCTTTGTGCATTGAAGAGAAAACAAATCACATATGCTGTTGCATTGCAATGCATCAAGAAGTAATTTTTTCATCAGAAGAAATTAATATAACATATGTGCTGTTGAATTGCAAGAACTAACTTATTCTTTATGCATTGGCTGTTGCACTGTAATAAATACAAAAATTAAATCATTTCGTTTGTACATTTAAGAGATGACATATATACGTTTCATACACGATCTAACTTAAACCGTCGTGCAACGATGAATAACATATAAGGTATGCACTGTATAGAAGAACTAACTCATCTCATCGTGTGCACTGAAGAGATAACATATGTGCATTGCATTTCATACACGATCTAACCGTAATACATTATGCGGTAAAGAGATAACATATAATATATACTCTGTTGCAAGAGTATTCGATATTGAACTTTTTACATATACGCATTGAACCCTTCCTATTTCACATCAGCCACACGGTTGTCCATATTAGACCTTCTGAACATATGTCTGGCTCAAGAGTCCTCGATCTTGAACTTTCTATACATCTTTGACATTATATAATGTTACGTCAGCCAGACAGTAGTCAATATTGGACCTTCTGAGCATATATCTGGGCAAAGAGTACTCGGTATTGAACTTGCTATATTACAAATACTTATTGACGACTTCTGATATTACATCAGCTACACGAAAGTCCAAATTTTTCTGGCCCAAGAGAACATGATCTTGAACTTTCTATACATACTCATTGAATCCTTCTAATGTTACTTCAGTCATACAGAAGTCCATATTTGACCAACTGAAAATATATCTAGCAAAATGACTCCTGATCATCGGTCAGTCATAGAATATTGTATATTTGAGCTAATGAACATATTTGTGGACAAAGACCACTCAATCATGAACTTTAATACATTATCATTGAATCCTTCTGATATCACATCCGTCATAAAGTATTTCACATTTGACCCAATGAACTTATTGCTGCAGCAAGAGCACTTGTTCTTGAACTTTTAAAACATTATCATTGACTGATTCTGATGTTACATCACCCATTTAGAAGTCCATATTTGACCTAACTAAACATATTTCTGGCAAACTATTCATTGATCAAGAACTTTCTATACTGACTCAGTGACTCCTAAATTTATTTCAGACCTAAAGAAGGCCATATTATACCTGATTAAATTTTTTCTATCCCAAGAGTCCACGATCATGAACTTTCTACAGATGCCTTACACTAATGTTACTTCAGCCATATAGAAGTCAATAATACCACGCTGAACATATTTCTGGCAAATTAGTCCTCGATCAAGAATTTTCTATACTGACTCATTTACTCCATCTGATTTGTTTCAGCCATACAGGAGTCCATAATAGACTTGATTGAATTTCTTCTGTCCCAAGAGTCCATGATCATGAACTTTATTTAAATGTCTCACTCCGATGTTATATAGAGTATAGTGTATTTGACCTAATGGACATAATTTTAACAAAGTAGCCCTAGATCATAAATTTTAAATACATATTCATTGACTTTATCTGATGTTTGACCTTCTGAACATAGTTCTGGCAAAAGAGTATTCGATATTGAATTTTATACTTATTGATGCCTTCTCATATCACATCAGCCATACAGTAGTCCACATTTGAAAGCTCTTGATCTTGAACTTTCTTTACATACTCATTTTAACTCTTTCTAATGTTACTTCAATTGTACAGAAGCTCGATATCAGACCCATTGCACATATTTCTGGCAAATTAGTCCTCGATCATGAACTTTATATACACACTCATTGCCTCACTCTTATTTTCTTCACCCATTCAGTAGTCCATATTAGACCTACTGAACATACATCTGGCAAATCAGTCACGAAATTCATAACATACATGTTAAAACCATCTGATGTTAGATAAGTCAGACAGTAGTCCATATTTGACCAAATTAGCATATTTCTGGCTACAGAGTATATACTACGGAGTATATACTCATTGATCTCTTGATGTCACATCAGCCAGACAGTAGTCCACATTTGACCTACTGAACATATTTTTGGCCCAAGAGCTCTTGATCTTGAACTTTCTTTACATAATCATTAACTCCTTCTAATGTTATTCAGCCGTACAGAACTCAATATTAGACCAACTGCACATATTTCTGGCTAATTAGTCCTCAATCATGAACTTTTTATACAAATTCTTTGAATCCTTCTGATGAAACATCTGCTATAGAGTATTGCATATTTGACTAATAGACATATTTCTGCCCAAAGAGTACTTGATCTTGAACTTTTCATACATTAGTATTGACTACTTCTGGTGAGACTTCACCCTTACAGAAGTCCATATTTGACATAATGAACTTATTTCTGGCCCAAGAACACTTGATCTTGAACTTTCTCGGTCAAGAATGTTCTATACTGACTCATTGAATTTTATTTCAGCCCTATCGGAAGGCCATATTAGACCCGATTAAAATTTTTCTGTCCCAAGAGTCCACGATAATGAACTTTCAATACATGCCTGACTCTGATGTTACTTCAGCCATAGAATATTGTATATTTGACCTAAATGAAATATTTCTGGCTAAAGAGCACTTGATCATGAACTTTTTTTACATGATCATTGACTCCTTCTGATATCACATCAGCCATACAGAAGTCCATATTTGACATAATGAACTTATTTCGGGCCCAAGAACACTTGATCTTGAACTTTCTCGGTCAAGAATGTTCTATACTGACTCATTGACTCCTTCCAATTTTATTTCAGCCCTATCGGAAGGCCATATTAGACCCGATTAAAATTGTTCTGTCCCAAGAGTCCACGATCATGAACTTTATATACATGTCTCAATCTGATGTTGCTTCAGCCATAGAGTATTGTATATTTGATCTAAAGGACTTATTTTTCACAAATTAGCCCTCGATTACGAATTTTCTATACATACTCATTGACTTTATCTGATGTACCATCAGCCAGACAATAGCCAATGTTTGACCTTTTGAACATAGTTCTGGCCAAAGAGTTTTCAATATTGAATTTCATACTCATTGATGCCTTCTCGTATCACATCAGCCATACCAAGAGCTCTTGATCTTGAACTTTCTTTACTTACTCATTAACTCCTTCTAATGTTACTTCAGGTGTAGAGAACTCGATATTAGACCATCTGCACATATTTCTGGCAAATTAGTCCTCGATCATGAACTTTCTCTGCATACTCAATGACTTTATCTGATGTTACTTCAGATCAATATATTTGGCCTACTCAACATATTTCTTACCCAAGTGACATCAATTAATTAACTTTCTATACATACTCATCGCCTTACTCTGACGTTACTTCAAGCATACATGAGCCCATGTTTGACTTGCTGAACATATTTCTGGCAAATTAGTCCTCAATCATGAACTTTTTATACAAACTCTTTGACTCCTTCTGATGATACATCAGCCATAGAGTTTTGCAAATTTGACCTAAAGGACATCTTTCTGGCCAAAGAGTACTTGATCTTGAACTTTTCATACATTACTATTGACCCCTTCTGATGTTACTTCACCCATACAGAAGTCCATATCAGACCTGCAGAACATATTTCTGGCAAATTAGTCCTCGATCATGAACTTCATATGCATACTCACTGACTCCATCTGATGTAAGATAAGCCTCACAGTAGTCCGTATATGACCGACTGAACATATTTCTGCCCAAAGAGTATTCGATATCGAAGATAATATATGTATACTCATTGACGCCTTCTGATGTCATATCAGCCATATAGAAGTCTGTATTTGATCTACTGAACATATTTCTGGCCAAAGAGTACTCAATCTTGAACTTTCTATACATAGTCATTTACTCCATCTGATTTGTTTCAGCCATACAGGAGTCCATATTAGACTTGATTACATTTTATCTGTACCAAGAGTCCACGAACATGAACTTTAAATACATGTCTCACTCTGATGTTACTTCAGCCAAAGAGTATTGCATATTTGGCCTAATGGACATATTTTTAACAAATTAGCCGTCGATCATGAATTTTCTATATATATTCATTGACTTTATCTGATGTACCATCAGCTAGACAGTAGTTAATGTCTGACCTTCTGAACATAGTTCTGGCCAAAGAGTATTCGATATTGAATTTTATACTCATTGACGCCTTCTGATGTCACATCAGCCAGACAGTAGTCCCCATTTGACCTACTGAACATATTTTTGGCCCAAGAGCTCTTGATCTTGAACTTTCTTTACATAATCATTAACTCCTTCTAATGTTATTCAGCCGTACAGAACTCGATATTAAACCAACTGCACATATTTCTGGCAAATTAGTCCTCAATCATGAACTTTTTATACAAATTCTTTGAATCCTTCTGATGAAACATCTGCTATAGAGTATTGCATATTTGACCTAATAGACATATTTCTGCCCAAAGAGGACTTGATCTTGAACTTTTCATACATTAGTATTGACTCATTCCGGTGATACTTCACCCTTACAGAAGTCCATATTAGACCTACTGAACATATTTCTGGCAAATTAGTCCTCGATCAAGAACGTTCTATACTGGCTCTTTGACTCCTTCTAATTTTATTTCAGTCGTACAGAAGGCCATATTAGACCTGATTAAATTTTTTCTGTGCCAAGAGTCCACGATCATGAACTTTATATATACGCCTCACTCTGATGTTATTTCAGCCATAGAATATTGTATATTTGACCTAATGGACATTTTTTCACAAATTAGCCCTCGTTCATGAATATTCCATACATACTCATTGACTGTATCTGATGTACCATCAGCTAGATAGTAGTCAATGTTTGACCTTCTGAACATAGTTCTGGCCAAAGAGTATTCAATATTGAATTTTATACTCATGGACGCCTTGTGATATCACATCAGCCATACAGTAGTCTACATTTGACCTACTGAACATATTTTTGGCCCAAGAGCTCTTGATATTGAAATTTCTATACATACTCATTGACTACTTCGAATGTTACTTCAGCCGTACAGAACTTGATATTAGACCAACTGAACATATCTACATGCAAATTATTCCTCGCTCATGAACTATTTTCCTCAATCTGATGTTTCTTCACCCATACAGAAGTCCATTTTAGACCTACTGAACATATTTCTGGCAAATTAGTCATGAACTTCATATACATACTTATTTACACCATCTGATGTTAGATAAGTCAGACAGTAGCCCATATTTGACCGAATGAACATATTTCTGGCTACAGAGTATAAGTTTTTGTATATACTCATTGACACCTTCTGATGTCACATCAGCCAGACAGTGGTCCACATTTGACCTACTGAACATATTTTTGGCCCAAGAGCTCTTGATCTTGAACTTCCTTTTACATAATCATTAACTCTTTCTTATGTTACTTCAGGTGTACAGAAACTCGATATCAGACCAACTGCACATATTTATGGCAAATTAGTCCTCGATCATGAACTTTTTATACACACTCATTGACTCCACTCTGATTCTCTTCACCCATACAGAAGTCCACATTAGACCTACAGAACATATTTCTGGCAAAATAGTCCTCGATCATATGCATACTCTTTGACTCCGTCTGATGATAAACAGGCCACACAGTAGTCCATATTTGACCGACTGAACATATTTCTGGCCAAAGAGTATTCGACATTGAAGTTTTCATGTATACTCAATATAGCCTTCTGATGTCACATCAGCCCCTACAGAAGTCTGTATTTGACCTACAGAATATATTTCTGTCCCAAGAGTCCTCGATCATGAACGTTCAATACATGCCTGACTCTGATGTTACTTCAGCCATAGAATATTGTATATTTGACCTAAATGAAATATTTCTGGCTAAAGAGCACTTGATCATGAACTTTTTTTACATGATCATTGACTCCTTCTGATATCACATCAGCCATACAGAAGTCCATATTTGACATAATGAACTTATTTCTGGCCCAAGAACACTTGATCTTGAACTTTCTCGGTCAAGAATGTTCTATACTGACTCATTGACTCCTTCCAATTTTATTTCAGCCCTATCGGAAGGCCATAATAGACCCGATTAAAATTTTTCTGTGCCAAGAGTCCACGATCATGAACTTTCAATACATGCCTGACTCTGATGTTACTTCAGCCATAGAATATTGTATATTTGACCTAAATGAAATATTTCTGGCTAAAGAGCACTTGATCATGAACTTTTTTTACATGATCATTGACTCCTTCTGATATCACATCAGCCATACAGAAGTCCATATTTGACATAATGAACTTATTTCTGGCCCAAGAACACTTGATCTTGAACTTTCTCGGTCAAGAATGTTCTATACTGACTCATTGACTCCTTCCAATTTTATTTCAGCCCTATCGGAAGGCCATATTAGACCCGATTAAAATTGTTCTGTCCCAAGAGTCCACGATCATGAACTTTATATACATGTCTCAATCTGATGTTGCTTCAGCCATAGAGTATTGTATATTTGATCTAAAGGACTTATTTTTCACAAATTAGCCCTCGATTACGAATTTTCTATACATACTCATTGACTTTATCTGATGTACCATCAGCCAGACAATAGCCAATGTTTGACCTTTTGAACATAGTTCTGGCCAAAGAGTTTTCAATATTGAATTTCATACTCATTGATGCCTTCTCGTATCACATCAGCCATACCAAGAGCTCTTGATCTTGAACTTTCTTTACTTACTCATTAACTCCTTCTAATGTTACTTCAGGTGTAGAGAACTCGATATTAGACCATCTGCACATATTTCTGGCAAATTAGTCCTCGATCATGAACTTTCTCTGCATACTCAATGACTTTATCTGATGTTACTTCAGATCAATATATTTGGCCTACTCAACATATTTCTTACCCAAGTGACATCAATTAATTAACTTTCTATACATACTCATCGCCTTACTCTGACGTTACTTCAAGCATACATGAGCCCATGTTTGACTTGCTGAACATATTTCTGGCAAATTAGTCCTCAATCATGAACTTTTTATACAAACTCTTTGACTCCTTCTGATGATACATCAGCCATAGAGTTTTGCAAATTTGACCTAAAGGACATCTTTCTGGCCAAAGAGTACTTGATCTTGAACTTTTCATACATTACTATTGACCCCTTCTGATGTTACTTCACCCATACAGAAGTCCATATCAGACCTGCAGAACATATTTCTGGCAAATTAGTCCTCGATCATGAACTTCATATGCATACTCACTGACTCCATCTGATGTAAGATAAGCCTCACAGTAGTCCGTATATGACCGACTGAACATATTTCTGCCCAAAGAGTATTCGATATCGAAGATAATATATGTATACTCATTGACGCCTTCTGATGTCATATCAGCCATATAGAAGTCTGTATTTGATCTACTGAACATATTTCTGGCCAAAGAGTACTCAATCTTGAACTTTCTATACATAGTCATTTACTCCATCTGATTTGTTTCAGCCATACAGGAGTCCATATTAGACTTGATTACATTTTATCTGTACCAAGAGTCCACGAACATGAACTTTAAATACATGTCTCACTCTGATGTTACTTCAGCCAAAGAGTATTGCATATTTGGCCTAATGGACATATTTTTAACAAATTAGCCGTCGATCATGAATTTTCTATATATATTCATTGACTTTATCTGATGTACCATCAGCTAGACAGTAGTTAATGTCTGACCTTCTGAACATAGTTCTGGCCAAAGAGTATTCGATATTGAATTTTATACTCATTGACGCCTTCTGATGTCACATCAGCCAGACAGTAGTCCCCATTTGACCTACTGAACATATTTTTGGCCCAAGAGCTCTTGATCTTGAACTTTCTTTACATAATCATTAACTCCTTCTAATGTTATTCAGCCGTACAGAACTCGATATTAAACCAACTGCACATATTTCTGGCAAATTAGTCCTCAATCATGAACTTTTTATACAAATTCTTTGAATCCTTCTGATGAAACATCTGCTATAGAGTATTGCATATTTGACCTAATAGACATATTTCTGCCCAAAGAGGACTTGATCTTGAACTTTTCATACATTAGTATTGACTCATTCCGGTGATACTTCACCCTTACAGAAGTCCATATTAGACCTACTGAACATATTTCTGGCAAATTAGTCCTCGATCAAGAACGTTCTATACTGGCTCTTTGACTCCTTCTAATTTTATTTCAGTCGTACAGAAGGCCATATTAGACCTGATTAAATTTTTTCTGTGCCAAGAGTCCACGATCATGAACTTTATATATACGCCTCACTCTGATGTTATTTCAGCCATAGAATATTGTATATTTGACCTAATGGACATTTTTTCACAAATTAGCCCTCGTTCATGAATATTCCATACATACTCATTGACTGTATCTGATGTACCATCAGCTAGATAGTAGTCAATGTTTGACCTTCTGAACATAGTTCTGGCCAAAGAGTATTCAATATTGAATTTTATACTCATGGACGCCTTGTGATATCACATCAGCCATACAGTAGTCTACATTTGACCTACTGAACATATTTTTGGCCCAAGAGCTCTTGATATTGAAATTTCTATACATACTCATTGACTACTTCGAATGTTACTTCAGCCGTACAGAACTTGATATTAGACCAACTGAACATATCTACATGCAAATTATTCCTCGCTCATGAACTATTTTCCTCAATCTGATGTTTCTTCACCCATACAGAAGTCCATTTTAGACCTACTGAACATATTTCTGGCAAATTAGTCATGAACTTCATATACATACTTATTTACACCATCTGATGTTAGATAAGTCAGACAGTAGCCCATATTTGACCGAATGAACATATTTCTGGCTACAGAGTATAAGTTTTTGTATATACTCATTGACACCTTCTGATGTCACATCAGCCAGACAGTAGTCCACATTTGACCTACTGAACATATTTTTGGCCCAAGAGCTCTTGATCTTGAACTTCCTTTTACATAATCATTAACTCTTTCTTATGTTACTTCAGGTGTACAGAAACTCGATATCAGACCAACTGCACATATTTATGGCAAATTAGTCCTCGATCATGAACTTTTTATACACACTCATTGACTCCACTCTGATTCTCTTCACCCATACAGAAGTCCACATTAGACCTACAGAACATATTTCTGGCAAAATAGTCCTCGATCATATGCATACTCTTTGACTCCGTCTGATGATAAACAGGCCACACAGTAGTCCATATTTGACCGACTGAACATATTTCTGGCCAAAGAGTATTCGACATTGAAGTTTTCATGTATACTCAATATAGCCTTCTGATGTCACATCAGCCCCTACAGAAGTCTGTATTTGACCTACAGAATATATTTCTGTCCCAAGAGTCCTCGATCATGAACGTTCAATACATGCCTGACTCTGATGTTACTTCAGCCATAGAATATTGTATATTTGACCTAAATGAAATATTTCTGGCTAAAGAGCACTTGATCATGAACTTTTTTTACATGATCATTGACTCCTTCTGATATCACATCAGCCATACAGAAGTCCATATTTGACATAATGAACTTATTTCTGGCCCAAGAACACTTGATCTTGAACTTTCTCGGTCAAGAATGTTCTATACTGACTCATTGACTCCTTCCAATTTTATTTCAGCCCTATCGGAAGGCCATAATAGACCCGATTAAAATTTTTCTGTGCCAAGAGTCCACGATCATGAACTTTCAATACATGCCTGACTCTGATGTTACTTCAGCCATAGAATATTGTATATTTGACCTAAATGAAATATTTCTGGCTAAAGAGCACTTGATCATGAACTTTTTTTACATGATCATTGACTCCTTCTGATATCACATCAGCCATACAGAAGTCCATATTTGACATAATGAACTTATTTCTGGCCCAAGAACACTTGATCTTGAACTTTCTCGGTCAAGAATGTTCTATACTGACTCATTGACTCCTTCCAATTTTATTTCAGCCCTATCGGAAGGCCATATTAGACCCGATTAAAATTGTTCTGTCCCAAGAGTCCACGATCATGAACTTTATATACATGTCTCAATCTGATGTTGCTTCAGCCATAGAGTATTGTATATTTGATCTAAAGGACTTATTTTTCACAAATTAGCCCTCGATTACGAATTTTCTATACATACTCATTGACTTTATCTGATGTACCATCAGCCAGACAATAGCCAATGTTTGACCTTTTGAACATAGTTCTGGCCAAAGAGTTTTCAATATTGAATTTCATACTCATTGATGCCTTCTCGTATCACATCAGCCATACCAAGAGCTCTTGATCTTGAACTTTCTTTACTTACTCATTAACTCCTTCTAATGTTACTTCAGGTGTAGAGAACTCGATATTAGACCATCTGCACATATTTCTGGCAAATTAGTCCTCGATCATGAACTTTCTCTGCATACTCAATGACTTTATCTGATGTTACTTCAGATCAATATATTTGGCCTACTCAACATATTTCTTACCCAAGTGACATCAATTAATTAACTTTCTATACATACTCATCGCCTTACTCTGACGTTACTTCAAGCATACATGAGCCCATGTTTGACTTGCTGAACATATTTCTGGCAAATTAGTCCTCAATCATGAACTTTTTATACAAACTCTTTGACTCCTTCTGATGATACATCAGCCATAGAGTTTTGCAAATTTGACCTAAAGGACATCTTTCTGGCCAAAGAGTACTTGATCTTGAACTTTTCATACATTACTATTGACCCCTTCTGATGTTACTTCACCCATACAGAAGTCCATATCAGACCTGCAGAACATATTTCTGGCAAATTAGTCCTCGATCATGAACTTCATATGCATACTCACTGACTCCATCTGATGTAAGATAAGCCTCACAGTAGTCCGTATATGACCGACTGAACATATTTCTGCCCAAAGAGTATTCGATATCGAAGATAATATATGTATACTCATTGACGCCTTCTGATGTCATATCAGCCATATCGAAGTCTGTATTTGATCTACTGAACATATTTCTGGCCAAAGAGTACTCAATCTTGAACTTTCTATACATAGTCATTTACTCCATCTGATTTGTTTCAGCCATACAGGAGTCCATATTAGACTTGATTACATTTTATCTGTACCAAGAGTCCACGAACATGAACTTTAAATACATGTCTCACTCTGATGTTACTTCAGCCAAAGAGTATTGCATATTTGGCCTAATGGACATATTTTTAACAAATTAGCCGTCGATCATGAATTTTCTATATATATTCATTGACTTTATCTGATGTACCATCAGCTAGACAGTAGTTAATGTCTGACCTTCTGAACATAGTTCTGGCCAAAGAGTATTCGATATTGAATTTTATACTCATTGACGCCTTCTGATGTCACATCAGCCAGACAGTAGTCCCCATTTGACCTACTGAACATATTTTTGGCCCAAGAGCTCTTGATCTTGAACTTTCTTTACATAATCATTAACTCCTTCTAATGTTATTCAGCCGTACAGAACTCGATATTAAACCAACTGCACATATTTCTGGCAAATTAGTCCTCAATCATGAACTTTTTATACAAATTCTTTGAATCCTTCTGATGAAACATCTGCTATAGAGTATTGCATATTTGACCTAATAGACATATTTCTGCCCAAAGAGGACTTGATCTTGAACTTTTCATACATTAGTATTGACTCATTCTGGTGATACTTCACCCTTACAGAAGTCCATATTAGACCTACTGAACATATTTCTGGCAAATTAGTCCTCGATCAAGAACGTTCTATACTGGCTCTTTGACTCCTTCTAATTTTATTTCAGTCGTACAGAAGGCCATATTAGACCTGATTAAATTTTTTTCTGTGCCAAGAGTCCACGATCATGAACTTTATATATACGCCTCACTCTGATGTTATTTCAGCCATAGAATATTGTATATTTGACCTAATGGACATTTTTTCACAAATTAGCCCTCGTTCATGAATATTCCATACATACTCATTGACTGTATCTGATGTACCATCAGCTAGATAGTAGTCAATGTTTGACCTTCTGAACATAGTTCTGGCCAAAGAGTATTCAATATTGAATTTTATACTCATGGACGCCTTGTGATATCACATCAGCCATACAGTAGTCTACATTTGACCTACTGAACATATTTTTGGCCCAAGAGCTCTTGATATTGAAATTTCTATACATACTCATTGACTACTTCGAATGTTACTTCAGCCGTACAGAACTTGATATTAGACCAACTGAACATATCTACATGCAAATTATTCCTCGCTCATGAACTATTTTCCTCAATCTGATGTTTCTTCACCCATACAGAAGTCCATTTTAGACCTACTGAACATATTTCTGGCAAATTAGTCATGAACTTCATATACATACTTATTTACACCATCTGATGTTAGATAAGTCAGACAGTAGCCCATATTTGACCGAATGAACATATTTCTGGCTACAGAGTATAAGTTCTTGTATATACTCATTGACACCTTCTGATGTCACATCAGCCAGACAGTAGTCCACATTTGACCTACTGAACATATTTTTGGCCCAAGAGCTCTTGATCTTGAACTTCCTTTTACATAATCATTAACTCTTTCTTATGTTACTTCAGGTGTACAGAAACTCGATATCAGACCAACTGCACATATTTATGGCAAATTAGTCCTCGATCATGAACTTTTTATACACACTCATTGACTCCACTCTGATTCTCTTCACCCATACAGAAGTCCACATTAGACCTACAGAACATATTTCTGGCAAAATAGTCCTCGATCATATGCATACTCTTTGACTCCGTCTGATGATAAACAGGCCACACAGTAGTCCATATTTGACCGACTGAACATATTTCTGGCCAAAGAGTATTCGACATTGAAGTTTTCATGTATACTCAATATAGCCTTCTGATGTCACATCAGCCCCTACAGAAGTCTGTATTTGACCTACAGAATATATTTCTGTCCCAAGAGTCCTCGATCATGAACGTTCAATACATGCCTGACTCTGATGTTACTTCAGCCATAGAATATTGTATATTTGACCTAAATGAAATAGTTCTGGCTAAAGAGCACTTGATCATGAACTATTTTTACATGATCATTGACTCCTTCTGATATCACATCAGCCATACAGAAGTCCATATTTGACATAATGAACTTATTTCTGGCCCAAGAACACTTGATCTTGAACTTTCTCGGTCAAGAATGTTCTATACTAACTCATTGACTCCTTCCAATTTTATTTCAGCCCTATCGGAAGGCCATAATAGACCCGATTAAAATTTTTCTGTGCCAAGAGTCCACGATCATGAACTTTCAATACATGCCTGACTCTGATGTTACTTCAGCCATAGAATATTGTATATTTGACCTAAATGAAATATTTCTGGCTAAAGAGCACTTGATCATGAACTTTTTTTACATGATCATTGACTCCTTCTGATATCACATCAGCCATACAGAAGTCCATATTTGACATAATGAACTTATTTCTGGCCCAAGAACACTTGATCTTGAACTTTCTCGGTCAAGAATGTTCTATACTGACTCATTGACTCCTTCCAATTTTATTTCAGCCCTATCGGAAGGCCATATTAGACCCGATTAAAATTTTTCTGTCCCAAGAGTCCACGATCATGAACTTTATATACATATCTCAATCTGATGTTGCTTCAGCCATAAAGTATTGTATATTTGATCTAAAGGACTTTTTTTTCACAAATTAGCCCTCGATTATGAATTTTCTATACATACTCATTGACTTTATCTGATGTACCATCAGCCAGACAATAGCCAATGTTTGACCTTCTGAACATAGTTCTGGCCAAAGAGTTTTCAATATTGAATTTCATACTCATTGATGCCTTCTCGTATCACATCAGCCATACCAAGAGCTCTTGATCTTGAACTTTCTTTACTTAATCATTAACTCCTTCTAATGTTACTTCAGGTGTACAGAACTCGATATTAGACCATCTTCACATATTTCTGGCAAAATTAGTCCTCGATCATGAACTTTATCTGCATACTCAATGACTTTATCTGATGTTACGTCAGATCAATATATTTGACCTACTCAACATATTTCTTACCCAAGTGACCTCAATTAATTAACTTTCTATACATACTCATTGCCTTACTCTGACGTTACTTCAACCATACATGAGCCCATGTTTGACTTGCTGAACATATTTCTGGCAAATTAGTCCTCAATCATGAACTTTTTATACAAACTCTTTGACTCCTTCTGATGAAACATCAGCTATAGAGTATTGAATTTTATACTCATTGACGCCTTCTGATGTCTCATCAGCCAGACAGTAGTCCACATTTGACCTACTGAACATATTTTTGGCCCAAGGGCTCTTGATCTTGAACTTTCTTTACAAACTCATTTTAACTCTTTGAAATGTTATTTCAAGTGTACAGAAACTCGATATCAGACCAACTGTACATATTTCTGGCAAATTAGTCCTCGATCATGAACTTTATATACACACTCATTGCCTCACTCTTACTTTCTTCACCCATTCAGTAGTCCAAATTAGACCTACAGAACATATTTCTGGCAAATTAGTCCTCGATCAAGAACGTTCTATACTGACTCTTTGACTCCTTCTAATTTTATTTCAGTCGTACAGAAGGCCGTATTAGACCTGATTAAATTTTTTCTGTGCCAAGAGTCCACGATCATGAACTTTATATACATGCCTCACTCTGATGTTACTTCAGCCATAGAATATTGTATATTTGACCTAATGGACATTTTTTCACAAATTAGCCCTCGTTCATGAATATTCCATACATACTCATTGACTGTATCTGATGTACCATCAGCTAGATAGTAGTCAATGTTTGACCTTCTGAACATAGTTCTGGCCAAAGAGTATTCAATATTGAATTTTTTACTCATTGACGCCTTCTGATATCACATCAGCCATACAGTAGTCTACATTTGACCTACTGAACATATTTTTTTGCCCAAGAGCTCTTGATATTGAACTTTCTATACATACTCATTGACTGCTTCTAATGTTACTTCAGCCTTACAGAACTTGATATTAGACAAATGAACATATCTACAAGCAAATTAGTCTTCTCTCATGAACTATTCATACATATTTCCTCACTCTGATGTTTCTTCACCCATGCAGAAGTCCATTTTAGACCTACTGAACATATTTCTGGCAAATTAGTCATGAACTTACAGCCATAAGTTCATAGAAGTCTATATTTGACCTACTGAACAAATTTCTGTCCCAAGAGTACTCGATCATGAACTTTCTATGCATACTCATTGACTTTATCTGATGTTACGTCAGCCAGGCAGTAGTCCATATTTGACCTACTGAACTTATTTCTGGCAAATTAGTCCTGAATTATAAACTTTTTATACAAACTCTTTTACTCCTTCTGAGGACACATCAGCTATAGAGCATTGCATATTAGACATAATGGACATATTTCTGCCCAAAGAGAACTCGATCTTGAACTTTTTAAAAATACTTACTGATGCCTTCTGATGTCACATCAGCCATACAGTAGTCCATATTTCACCTAATGAACACATTTCTGGCCCAAAAGTACTCGATCTTGAAATTTATATACATACTCATTGATTCACTCTGATCTTACTTCAGCCATATATGAACCCAATTTGACCCACTGAACCAATTTCTGGCAAATTAGTCTTCGATAATGAACTTTTTATACTAACTCATTGAGTCCTTCTGATGGTACATCAGCCATAGAGTTTTGCATATTTAATCTAAAGGACATCTTTCTGGCCAAAGAGTACTTGATCTTGAACTTTTCATACATTAGTATTGACTCCTTCTGATGTTACTTCACCCACACAGAAGTCCATATCAGACCTGCAGAACATATTTCTGGCAAATTAGTCCTCGATCATGAACTTCATACGCGTACTCATTGACTCCATCTGATGTTAGATAAGCCTCACAGTAGTCAGTATATGACCGACTGAACATATTTCTGGCCAAAGAGTAATCGATATTGATGTTTAAATATGTATATACTCATTGACGCCTGCTGATGTCACATCAGCCATATATGTCTATATATCTGATGTCTATATTTGATCTACTGAACATATATCTGGCCCAAGAGTACTCAATCTTGAACTTTCTATACATAGTCATTGACTCCATCTGATTTCTTTCATCCATACAGGAGTCCACATTAGACTTGATTAAATGTTTTCTGTACCAAGAATCCTCGATCATGAACTTTATATACATGCCTCACTCTGATGTTACTTCAGCCACAGAGTATTGTATTTTTGACCTAATAGACATATTTTTCACAAATTAGCCCTAGATCATGAATTTTCTATACATACTCATTGAGTTTATCTGATGTACCATCAGCCAGGCAGTAGTCAATGTTTGACCTCCTGAACATCGATCTGTCCAAAGTGTATTCAGTATTGGATTTTATACTCATTGACGCCTTCTGATATCACATCAGCAATACAATAGTCCACATTTGACCTACTGAACATATTTCTGGCCCAAGAATACTCGATCTTGAACTTTCTATACATAGTCATTTACTCCATCTGATTTTTTTCAGCCATACAGGAGTCCATATTAGACTTGATTAAATTTTTTCTGTCCCAAGAGTCCATGATCATGAACTTTATATACATGCCTCACTCTGATGTTACTTCAGCCATAGAGTATTGTATGTTTCACCTTTTGGACATTTTTTCACAAATTAGCCCTCGATCATGAATTTTTTATATGTACTCATTGACTTTATCTGATGTACCATCAGCCATACAGTAGTCCAAATTTGACCTGCTGAACATATTTCTGTCCCAAGAGTACTTGATCTTGAACTTCATATACATACTTATTTACACCATCTGATGTTAGATAAGTCAGACAGTAGTCCATATTTGACCGACTGAACATATTTCTGGCTACAGACATTGAAGTTTTTGTATATACTCATTGACGCCTGCCGATGTCACAGCAGCCATATAGAAGTCTATATTTGACCTACTGAACATATTTCTGGCTAAAGAGTATTTGATCTTGAACTTTTCATACATTACCATTTACCCCTTCTGATATTACTTCACCCATACAGAAGTCCATATCAGACCTGCAGAACATATTTCTGGCAAATTAGTCCTCGATCATGAACTTCATATGCATGCTCATTGACTCCATCTGATGTTAGATAAGCCTCACAGTAGTCCGTATATGACCGACTGAACATATTTCTGTCCAAAGAGTATTCGATATTGAAGTTTAAATATATATACTCATTGATGCCTTCTGATATCACATCAGCCATTCAGCCTCGATCATGCCTTGATCTTGAAATTTCTATACAAACTCAATGACTCCTGATCATACGTCAGCCATAGAGTATTGTATATTTGACCTAATGGAAATTTTTATTGCAAATTAGTCCTCGATCTTGAACTTTCCATAAATACTCATTGACTTTATCTTGACCGTCAGCCACACAGACGTCCATATTTGACATACTGAACAATTTTCTGGCCAAAGAGTACTCGATATTGAACTTTTCATATATATTCATTGAGTATTGCATATTTCACCTAACGGATATATTTCTGGCAAATTAGTCCTCGATCATCAACTTCCTATACATATTCATTGACTCCATCTGATGTTAAATAATCCAAATCCAGTAGTCCATATTTGACCGACTGAACATATTTCTGGCCAAAGAGTACTCTATCTTGAACTTTTCATACATTATTATTGATTCCTTCTGATGTTACTTCACCCATACAGAAGTCCATATTAGACGTGATTAAATTTTTTCTGTCCCTAGAGTCCTCGATCTATCTATAGAGAGTTGAAGATTGAGTACTGTTTGGCTGGAAATATGTTTAGTAGGTCATATATGAACTTCTGAATAGCTGATGTAACATCAAAAAGATGCGATGAGTATAATGCATTTGTGAAATAATGAACTTATTTCGGGCCAAATATCGAACACTATTTTGCCTGAAACAAGTTCATTATTTCACATATGCATTATTGTATAGCTGACATATTATTAGGAGTCAATGATTATCTACGGAATGTTCATGATGAAGGATTCTTGGGCCAGAAACATGTTCAGTAGGTCAAATATGGGCTATTGTCTAGTTGTTGTACCATCAGAAGTAGTCAATAAGTAGGTATAAAAAGTTCAAGATGAAGGTCTCTTTTGCCAGAAATATGTTCAGTGGGTCAATTTTGGACTACTGTCTGGCTGATGTAACACCTGAAAGATTCATTGATCAAGATCGAGTTCATCTTCTGTATGGCTCATCTAACATCCAAAAGGGATAAAGAGAATGTAGAGAGTTCATGCTCGAGTATTCTTTGGCCAGAGATATGTTCAGCAGGTCAAATATGGACTTCTGTATGGCTGATGTAACATCAGAAGGAGTCTATGATTATGTTTAGAATGTGAATGATCGAGGACTCTTGGGACAGAAAAAAATGAATTTTCCAGAAATTTGTCCACGTCCATCAGTTATGCAATACCCTATGGATGAAGTTTCAACAGAAGTAGTCAATTTGTATTTATATTAAGTTCAAGACCGAGGACTTATTTTCCAGAAAAATGATCAGTTGGTCAAACATGAGCCCATGTATAGCTGAAGTAACATCAGAGTGAGGCAATGAGTATATAGAAAAAGTTCAAGGACTCTTTGGATAGAAAAAAATTAAGTAGGTCTAATTTGGACTTCTGTTCTTCTGATGTAAAATCAGAATGAGTCAATCAATATGTATAGAAAGTTCAAGATCAAGCGCTCCGGGACCAGAAATATGTTCTTTATGTCAAATATGGACTACTGTCTCTCTAATGTAACACAACAAGGAGCCAATTAAATGAGTCTGTTTAGAAATTTCATCATCAAAGAATGATTTGCCATAAATTTGTTCAGTATGTCCAAAACGGGTTCATATATGGCTGAAGTAACATCAGAAGTAGTCAATGAGTATGTATAGAAAGTTCATGACTGAGGACTAATTTGCCATAAATATGTCCATTAGGTCAAATATGGAATACTCTATGGCTAACATATCAGAAGGAGTCAGTAGCAATGTATAAAAAGTTCAAGATCGAGTACTCTTTGGCCAGAAGCATGTCTATTTGGTCAAATGTGGCTGATGTCTTTGTCTTTGTCAAATGTCTTTGGCTGATGCATAAAAAGAAGTAGTCAATAACTATGTTTAAAAGGTTCACGATCAAGGACTACTTTGCCAAAAGTATTTTTAATAGGTCAAATATGGGCTTGTGTATGGCTGAAATAACATCAGAGTGAGGCAATGAGTATGTAAAGAAAGTCCATGATCGAGGACAGAAAAAATTTAAGTAGGTCTAAATATGGACTTCTGTATGGCTGAAATAAAATCAGAAGGAGTCAATGAGGTTCAAAAAGGTTCAAGATTACGTTTTCTTGGGCTAGATATATGTCCATTAATTCAAATATGCAATACTCTATGGTTGACGTATCATCAGAAGGAGTCAATGTGTATGTATAAAAGTTCATGATTGAGGACTATAATTTTCCAGAAATATGTTTAGTAGGTCATACATGGGATCATGTATGGCTGAAGTAACCAGAGTGAGGCAATGAGTATGTATAGAAAGTTCATGATTTGTTCACTAATTTGCCAGAAATATGTTTGCTCGTTCTCAGAAGGAGTCAGTAGTAATGTATAAAAAGTTCAAGATCAAATATTCTTTGACAAGAAATATTTCCATTAGGTGAAATATGCAATACTTATGGCTGACGTATCATCAAAAGGAGTCAATAGTAATGTATCAAAAGTTCAAGATCGAGTACTCTTTGGTCAGAAATATTTGCATTCGGTCAAATATGCAATACTCTTTGGCTCACGTACAATCAGGAGATAAAAAAAGTTTATGATTGAGGACTAATTTTCCAGAAATATGTTCAGAAGGTCAGACATGGTCTTCATGTATGTCCAAAGTATCATCATAGTGAGGCGATGAGAATGTTTAAAAAGTTCCTGATCATGGACTCTTGGGACAGAAAAATTTTAATTCGCCAGAAATATGTCCATGTAGTGGACTTCTTATGTAACATTAGGTCAATGAATCTGTAAAGAAAGATCAAGTCTACTCTTTGGCCAGAACTATGTTCATCATGGCAAATATGGACTACTAACTGTCTGATATAACATTAGGAGTCAATGAGTCAGTAAAGATCGAGGTCTCTTGGGTCAGACATATCAAATACTTTTTGGTCAGAAATATGTTCTGTCAGTCAAATATGGACTACTGTCTGGTTGATCTAACATCAGATCGAATCAATAATTATGTATAGAACGTTCATGACTGAGGACCAATTTGCCATAAATATGTCCATTATGTCAAATATGCAATACTCTATGGCTGACATATCATCAAAAGGAGTCAACAGTAATGTATAAAAAATTACAGATCGAGTACCCTTTGGCCAAAAAACATGTTCATTAGGTCAAATATACAATACTCTTTTCCTGAGGCTTAAAAAGGTTCAAGATTGAGTACTCTTTGCCAGAGAAGTTCCATTAAGTCAAATATGCAAAACTCTATGGCTAACGGATCATCAAAAGCAGTAGGTGTGTCTAATATGGATTTCTGTATGGGTGAAGTAACAATGGGTGAAGTAACAAAAAGTCAATAGTAATGTATAAAAGTTCAAGATTGAATACTCTTTGACAAGAAATATGCCTATTAGATCAAATATGCAGCACTCTATGGCTAACGGATCATCAGAAGGAGTATGCACAGAAAGTCGAGAATCGAGGAGTCTTGGGACAGAAAAAATTTAAGTAGGTCTAATAAAGACTTCTGTATGTTGCATACAAGAATTAACTCCTACCTTTGTGCATTGAAGAGAAAACAAATTATTTATGCTGTTGCATTGCAATAAATACAAGAACTAACTGTTTCATTGCACTTTGCATAGAATAATTAAGTTATGTTGTGCATAGAAGAAATTAACACAACATATGTGCTGTTGCATTGCAATATGTAAGTTATACACTGTATCCTCGCATTGTATACAAACACTAATTTATTCCTTATGCATTGAAGAGATAACACATAACGTGCATTGTATTGCAGTTAACGTGATCCGTTGTGCAGTGAAGAGATAACGCTTGACAGGTGCTTGTTGCACTGCGTTGCATACAAGAACTAACTCATTCCTTTGTCCATTGAAGAGCACTGCAATATAAATGCATCAATAACTAACTGTTAATAAAATAGTTCTTGATGCGTTTTTACTGCTGTTGCGTATAATAGTTACATTAGTGCTGCTACAATAGTGCTGTTGCATTGCAATGCATATAAGGTCTAACACTGTTTCTTTGCAATGAAGAGATATAACACATTACACGTGGTGTTGCGATGAATGAAATATCCGTTTTGCATTGAAGAGATAACACATAACGTGCATTGTGCATTGCAGTAACTTAATCCGTTGTGCAGTGAAGAGAGAATGCATGTGAATGCAAGTGCTTGTTTCACTGCATTGCATACAATAATTAACATTATG
This sequence comes from Ctenopharyngodon idella, assembly GCF_019924925.1. NCBI lineage: Eukaryota > Metazoa > Chordata > Actinopteri > Cypriniformes > Xenocyprididae > Ctenopharyngodon > Ctenopharyngodon idella. The sequence continues at coordinate 110,324 of NC_067226.1, forward strand.
TTGTGCATAGAAGAAATTGATATAACGTGCTGTTGCATTGCAGTGCATGTTATGCAGTTTCCTTGCATTGTGCATTGAAGAAAAAACAGACCACATATGCTGTTGCATTGCAATGCATCAAGAACTAATTGTTTCATCAGAAGAAATTAATATAACATGTGCTGTTGCATTGCAATGCATATAAGATCTTACACTGTTTCCTTGCATTGAATACAAAAATAACATTCCTTATGCATTGAAGAGATAACACATAACATGTACATTGCATTGCAATAACTTAATCCGTTGTGCAGTGAAGAAATAACACATGACAGGTGTTTGTGCAATGAACAGAAAACAAATCACATATGCTGTTGTAATGCAATAAAAACAAAAAATATATTTTATTGCATTGCATACAATAATTAACTATTATGTTCTACATAGTAGAACATAATATTACATATGCATGTGTTTCCTTGCATTGTATACAAGAAATAACTTATTCCTCATGCATTGCAGCGATAACACATAACGTGCATTGCATTGCTGTAAGTTATTCCGCTTTGCAGCGAAGAGATATGTAAGGCCGAAGTAACATCCGAGTGGGGCAATGAGTTTAGACCTACATATAAGAACTAACACTGTTTCCTTGCATTGTGTACAAAAAATAACATTCCTTATGCATTGAAGAGATTAGCACATTACACGTGGTGTTGCGATGAATGAATTCATCCGTTATGCATTGAAGAAGATAACACAGAACATGTGCATTGCATTGCAATAACTTAATCCGTTGTGCTGTGAAGACATAACATATATGACAGGTGTTTGTTGCACTGCATTGCGTATAAAAACGAACTCTTTCCTTTTTGCAATGGACAGAAAACAAATCACATATGCTGTTGTAATGCAATAAAAACAAAAAAAATGTATTGCATTGCCTACAATAATTAACTTTTATGTTCTGCATAGTAGAACTTAATATTACATATGCATGTGTTTCCTTGCATTGTATACAAGAAATAACTTATTCCTCATGCATTGCAGCGATAACACATAACGTGCATTGCATTGCTGTAAGTTATTCCGCTTTGCAGCGAAGAGATATGTAAGGCCGAAGTAACATCCGAGTGGGGCAATGAGTTTATACAGAAAGTTCATGATCGAGGACTGTTGGGACAGAAAAAAAGTAGGTCTAATATGGACTTCTGTATGGCTGAAATACATGTATTTTTTTATTATACTTTTTCTTTTGTGTAATTGAAGAGGTATGTGTGCTGTTGCATTACAATGTTTACAAGAAAACACATAACATATGTTCTAATTGCATTGCAGTGCATACAAGACACGTTGTGCACTGAATAGCATACACATAACGTACGCGCTATAAATACAATAACAAACTCATTTCACTGTATCTTTGCATTATATACAAAAACTGTTGTATTCCTGATCCATTGAATAGATAACAAAAACATGTTGTGTTGCGATGAATATATTAACTAATCCGTTTTGCATTGAAGAGATAACACACAACTTGTGCACTGCATTGCAGTAACTTATTCCGTTTTGCACTGAAGAGATAACACAACAGGTGCTTGTTGCACTGCGTTGCATACAAGAACTAACTCTTTCCTTTGTGCATTAAAGAGAAAACAAATAACACATGTTTTGTTGCATTGCAATGGATACAAAAACTAACACTGTTTCCTTGCATTGTATACAAAAACTAACTTATTCCTTATGCATTCATGAGATAACACATAACATGTGCATTGCATTGCAGTAAGTTATCACGACAGGCGCTTGTTGCACTGTGTTGCATACAAGAACTTACTCTTTACTTTGTGCATTTAAGATAAAACAAATCACAGATGCTGTTGCACTGCAATAGAAAGGCATCAAGAACTAACTGTTAACTGTTCCTGATGCATTTCTATTGCAGTTGCGTATAATAGTTAACTAATTACACTGAGCATAGGAGAAATGAATATAACACATGTGCTGTTGCATTGCAATGCATATAAGAACTAACACTGTTTCCTTGCATTGTGTACAAAAAATAACATTCCTTATGCATTGAAGAGATATAGCACATTACACGTGGTGTTGCGATGAATGAATTCATCCGTTATGCATTGAAGAAGATAACACAGAACATGTGCATTGCATTGCAATAACTTAATCCGTTGTGCTGTGAAGACATAACATATATGACAGGTGTTTGTTGCACTGCATTGCGTATAAAAACGAACTCTTTCCTTTTTGCAATGGACAGAAAACAAATCACATATGCTGTTGTAATGCAATAAAAACAAAAAAAATGTATTGCATTGCCTACAATAATTAACTTTTATGTTCTGCATAGTAGAACTTAATATTACATATGCATGTGTTTCCTTGCATTGTATACAAGAAATAACTTATTCCTCATGCATTGCAGCGATAACACATAACGTGCATTGCATTGCTGTAAGTTATTCCGCTTTGCAGCGAAGAGATATGTAAGGCCGAAGTAACATCCGAGTGGGGCAATGAGTTTATACAGAAAGTTCATGATCGAGGACTGTTGGGACAGAAAAAAAGTAGGTCTAATATGGACTTCTGTATGGCTGAAATACATGTATTTTTTTATTATACTTTTTCTTTTGTGTAATTGAAGAGGTATGTGTGCTGTTGCATTACAATGTTTACAAGAAAACACATAACATATGTTCTAATTGCATTGCAATGCATACAAGACACGTTGTGCACTGAATAGCATACACATAACGTACGCGCTATAAATACAATAACAAACTCATTTCACTGTATCTTTGCATTATATACAAAAACTGTTGTATTCCTGATCCATTGAATAGATAACAAAAACATGTTGTGTTGCGATGAATATATTAACTAATCCGTTTTGCATTGAAGAGATAACACACAACTTGTGCACTGCATTGCAGTAACTTATTCCGTTTTGCACTGAAGAGATAACACAACAGGTGCTTGTTGCACTGCGTTGCATACAAGAACTAACTCTTTCCTTTGTGCATTAAAGAGAAAACAAATAACACATGTTTTGTTGCATTGCAATGGATACAAAAACTAACACTGTTTCCTTGCATTGTATACAAAAACTAACTTATTCCTTATGCATTCATGAGATAACACATAACATGTGCATTGCATTGCAGTAAGTTATCACGACAGGCGCTTGTTGCACTGTGTTGCATACAAGAACTTACTCTTTACTTTGTGCATTTAAGATAAAACAAATCACAGATGCTGTTGCACTGCAATAGAAAGGCATCAAGAACTAACTGTTAACTGTTCCTGATGCATTTCTATTGCAGTTGCGTATAATAGTTAACTAATTACACTGAGCATAGGAGAAATGAATATAACACATGTGCTGTTGCATTGCAATGCATATAAGAACTAACACTGTTTCCTTGCATTGTGTACAAAAAATAACATTCCTTATGCATTGAAGAGATATAGCACATTACACGTGGTGTTGCGATGAATGAATTCATCCGTTATGCATTGAAGAAGATAACACAGAACATGTGCATTGCATTGCAATAACTTAATCCGTTGTGCTGTGAAGACATAACATATATGACAGGTGTTTGTTGCACTGCATTGCGTATAAAAACGAACTCTTTCCTTTTTGCAATGGACAGAAAACAAATCACATATGCTGTTGTAATGCAATAAAAACAAAAACATTTTATTGCATTGCCTACAATAATTAACTTTTATGTTCTGCATAGTAGAACTTAATATTACATATGCATGTGTTTCCTTGCATTGTATACAAGAAATAACTTATTCCTCATGCATTGCAGCGATAACACATAACGTGCATTGCATTGCTGTAAGTTATTCCGCTTTGCAGCGAAGAGATATGTAAGGCCGAAGTAACATCCGAGTGGGGCAATGAGTTTATACAGAAAGTTCATGATCGAGGACTGTTGGGACAGAAAAAAAGTAGGTCTAATATGGACTTCTGTATGGCTGAAATACATGTATTTTTTTATTATACTTTTTCTTTTGTGTAATTGAAGAGGTATGTGTGCTGTTGCATTACAATGTTTACAAGAAAACACATAACATATGTTCTAATTGCATTGCAGTGCATACAAGACACGTTGTGCACTGAATAGCATACACATAACGTACGCGCTATAAATACAATAACAAACTCATTTCACTGTATCTTTGCATTATATACAAAAACTGTTGTATTCCTGATCCATTGAATAGATAACAAAAACATGTTGTGTTGCGATGAATATATTAACTAATCCGTTTTGCATTGAAGAGATAACACACAACTTGTGCACTGCATTGCAGTAACTTATTCCGTTTTGCACTGAAGAGATAACACAACAGGTGCTTGTTGCACTGCGTTGCATACAAGAACTAACTCTTTCCTTTGTGCATTAAAGAGAAAACAAATAACACATGTTTTGTTGCATTGCAATGGATACAAAAACTAACACTGTTTCCTTGCATTGTATACAAAAACTAACTTATTCCTTATGCATTCATGAGATAACACATAACATGTGCATTGCATTGCAGTAAGTTATCACGACAGGCGCTTGTTGCACTGTGTTGCATACAAGAACTTACTCTTTACTTTGTGCATTTAAGATAAAACAAATCACAGATGCTGTTGCACTGCAATAGAAAGGCATCAAGAACTAACTGTTAACTGTTCCTGATGCATTTCTATTGCAGTTGCGTATAATAGTTAACTAATTACACTGAGCATAGGAGAAATGAATATAACACATGTGCTGTTGCATTGCAATGCATATAAGAACTAACACTGTTTCCTTGCATTGTGTACAAAAAATAACATTCCTTATGCATTGAAGAGATATAGCACATTACACGTGGTGTTGCGATGAATGAATTCATCCGTTATGCATTGAAGAAGATAACACAGAACATGTGCATTGCATTGCAATAACTTAATCCGTTGTGCTGTGAAGACATAACATATATGACAGGTGTTTGTTGCACTGCATTGCGTATAAAAACGAACTCTTTCCTTTTTGCAATGGACAGAAAACAAATCACATATGCTGTTGTAATGCAATAAAAACAAAAAAAATGTATTGCATTGCCTACAATAATTAACTTTTATGTTCTGCATAGTAGAACTTAATATTACATATGCATGTGTTTCCTTGCATTGTATACAAGAAATAACTTATTCCTCATGCATTGCAGCGATAACACATAACGTGCATTGCATTGCTGTAAGTTATTCCGCTTTGCAGCGAAGAGATATGTAAGGCCGAAGTAACATCCGAGTGGGGCAATGAGTTTATACAGAAAGTTCATGATCGAGGACTGTTGGGACAGAAAAAAAGTAGGTCTAATATGGACTTCTGTATGGCTGAAATACATGTATTTTTTTATTATACTTTTTCTTTTGTGTAATTGAAGAGGTATGTGTGCTGTTGCATTACAATGTTTACAAGAAAACACATAACATATGTTCTAATTGCATTGCAGTGCATACAAGACACGTTGTGCACTGAATAGCATACACATAACGTACGCGCTATAAATACAATAACAAACTCATTTCACTGTATCTTTGCATTATATACAAAAACTGTTGTATTCCTGATCCATTGAATAGATAACAAAAACATGTTGTGTTGCGATGAATATATTAACTAATCCGTTTTGCATTGAAGAGATAACACACAACTTGTGCACTGCATTGCAGTAACTTATTCCGTTTTGCACTGAAGAGATAACACAACAGGTGCTTGTTGCACTGCGTTGCATACAAGAACTAACTCTTTCCTTTGTGCATTAAAGAGAAAACAAATAACACATGTTTTGTTGCATTGCAATGGATACAAAAACTAACACTGTTTCCTTGCATTGTATACAAAAACTAACTTATTCCTTATGCATTCATGAGATAACACATAACATGTGCATTGCATTGCAGTAAGTTATCACGACAGGCGCTTGTTGCACTGTGTTGCATACAAGAACTTACTCTTTACTTTGTGCATTTAAGATAAAACAAATCACAGATGCTGTTGCACTGCAATAGAAAGGCATCAAGAACTAACTGTTAACTGTTCCTGATGCATTTCTATTGCAGTTGCGTATAATAGTTAACTAATTACACTGAGCATAGGAGAAATGAATATAACACATGTGCTGTTGCATTGCAATGCATATAAGAACTAACACTGTTTCCTTGCATTGTGTACAAAAAATAACATTCCTTATGCATTGAAGAGATATAGCACATTACACGTGGTGTTGCGATGAATGAATTCATCCGTTATGCATTGAAGAAGATAACACAGAACATGTGCATTGCATTGCAATAACTTAATCCGTTGTGCTGTGAAGACATAACATATATGACAGGTGTTTGTTGCACTGCATTGCGTATAAAAACGAACTCTTTCCTTTTTGCAATGGACAGAAAACAAATCACATATGCTGTTGTAATGCAATAAAAACAAAAAAAATGTATTGCATTGCCTACAATAATTAACTTTTATGTTCTGCATAGTAGAACTTAATATTACATATGCATGTGTTTCCTTGCATTGTATACAAGAAATAACTTATTCCTCATGCATTGCAGCGATAACACATAACGTGCATTGCATTGCTGTAAGTTATTCCGCTTTGCAGCGAAGAGATATGTAAGGCCGAAGTAACATCCGAGTGGGGCAATGAGTTTATACAGAAAGTTCATGATCGAGGACTGTTGGGACAGAAAAAAAGTAGGTCTAATATGGACTTCTGTATGGCTGAAATACATGTATTTTTTTATTATACTTTTTCTTTTGTGTAATTGAAGAGGTATGTGTGCTGTTGCATTACAATGTTTACAAGAAAACACATAACATATGTTCTAATTGCATTGCAATGCATACAAGACACGTTGTGCACTGAATAGCATACACATAACGTACGCGCTATAAATACAATAACAAACTCATTTCACTGTATCTTTGCATTATATACAAAAACTGTTGTATTCCTGATCCATTGAATAGATAACAAAAACATGTTGTGTTGCGATGAATATATTAACTAATCCGTTTTGCATTGAAGAGATAACACACAACTTGTGCACTGCATTGCAGTAACTTATTCCGTTTTGCACTGAAGAGATAACACAACAGGTGCTTGTTGCACTGCGTTGCATACAAGAACTAACTCTTTCCTTTGTGCATTAAAGAGAAAACAAATAACACATGTTTTGTTGCATTGCAATGGATACAAAAACTAACACTGTTTCCTTGCATTGTATACAAAAACTAACTTATTCCTTATGCATTCATGAGATAACACATAACATGTGCATTGCATTGCAGTAAGTTATCACGACAGGCGCTTGTTGCACTGTGTTGCATACAAGAACTTACTCTTTACTTTGTGCATTTAAGATAAAACAAATCACAGATGCTGTTGCACTGCAATAGAAAGGCATCAAGAACTAACTGTTAACTGTTCCTGATGCATTTCTATTGCAGTTGCGTATAATAGTTAACTAATTACACTGAGCATAGGAGAAATGAATATAACACATGTGCTGTTGCATTGCAATGCATATAAGAACTAACACTGTTTCCTTGCATTGTGTACAAAAAATAACATTCCTTATGCATTGAAGAGATATAGCACATTACACGTGGTGTTGCGATGAATGAATTCATCCGTTATGCATTGAAGAAGATAACACAGAACATGTGCATTGCATTGCAATAACTTAATCCGTTGTGCTGTGAAGACATAACATATATGACAGGTGTTTGTTGCACTGCATTGCGTATAAAAACGAACTCTTTCCTTTTTGCAATGGACAGAAAACAAATCACATATGCTGTTGTAATGCAATAAAAACAAAAAAAATGTATTGCATTGCATACAATAATTAACTTTTATGTTCTGCATAGTAGAACTTAATATTACATATGCATGTGTTTCCTTGCATTGTATACAAGAAATAACTTATTCCTCATGCATTGCAGCGATAACACATAACGTGCATTGCATTGCTGTAAGTTATTCCGCTTTGCAGCGAAGAGATATGTAAGGCCGAAGTAACATCCGAGTGGGGCAATGAGTTTATACAGAAAGTTCATGATCGAGGACTGTTGGGACAGAAAAAAAGTAGGTCTAATATGGACTTCTGTATGGCTGAAATACATGTATTTTTTTATTATACTTTTTCTTTTGTGTAATTGAAGAGGTATGTGTGCTGTTGCATTACAATGTTTACAAGAAAACACATAACATATGTTCTAATTGCATTGCAGTGCATACAAGACACGTTGTGCACTGAATAGCATACACATAACGTACGCGCTATAAATACAATAACAAACTCATTTCACTGTATCTTTGCATTATATACAAAAACTGTTGTATTCCTGATCCATTGAATAGATAACAAAAACATGTTGTGTTGCGATGAATATATTAACTAATCCGTTTTGCATTGAAGAGATAACACACAACTTGTGCACTGCATTGCAGTAACTTATTCCGTTTTGCACTGAAGAGATAACACAACAGGTGCTTGTTGCACTGCGTTGCATACAAGAACTAACTCTTTCCTTTGTGCATTAAAGAGAAAACAAATAACACATGTTTTGTTGCATTGCAATGGATACAAAAACTAACACTGTTTCCTTGCATTGTATACAAAAACTAACTTATTCCTTATGCATTCATGAGATAACACATAACATGTGCATTGCATTGCAGTAAGTTATCACGACAGGCGCTTGTTGCACTGTGTTGCATACAAGAACTTACTCTTTACTTTGTGCATTTAAGATAAAACAAATCACAGATGCTGTTGCACTGCAATAGAAAGGCATCAAGAACTAACTGTTAACTGTTCCTGATGCATTTCTATTGCAGTTGCGTATAATAGTTAACTAATTACACTGAGCATAGGAGAAATGAATATAACACATGTGCTGTTGCATTGCAATGCATATAAGAACTAACACTGTTTCCTTGCATTGTGTACAAAAAATAACATTCCTTATGCATTGAAGAGATATAGCACATTACACGTGGTGTTGCGATGAATGAATTCATCCGTTATGCATTGAAGAAGATAACACAGAACATGTGCATTGCATTGCAATAACTTAATCCGTTGTGCTGTGAAGACATAACATATATGACAGGTGTTTGTTGCACTGCATTGCGTATAAAAACGAACTCTTTCCTTTTTGCAATGGACAGAAAACAAATCACATATGCTGTTGTAATGCAATAAAAACAAAAAAAATGTATTGCATTGCCTACAATAATTAACTTTTATGTTCTGCATAGTAGAACTTAATATTACATATGCATGTGTTTCCTTGCATTGTATACAAGAAATAACTTATTCCTCATGCATTGCAGCGATAACACATAACGTGCATTGCATTGCTGTAAGTTATTCCGCTTTGCAGCGAAGAGATATGTAAGGCCGAAGTAACATCCGAGTGGGGCAATGAGTTTATACAGAAAGTTCATGATCGAGGACTGTTGGGACAGAAAAAAAGTAGGTCTAATATGGACTTCTGTATGGCTGAAATACATGTATTTTTTTATTATACTTTTTCTTTTGTGTAATTGAAGAGGTATGTGTGCTGTTGCATTACAATGTTTACAAGAAAACACATAACATATGTTCTAATTGCATTGCAATGCATACAAGACACGTTGTGCACTGAATAGCATACACATAACGTACGCGCTATAAATACAATAACAAACTCATTTCACTGTATCTTTGCATTATATACAAAAACTGTTGTATTCCTGATCCATTGAATAGATAACAAAAACATGTTGTGTTGCGATGAATATATTAACTAATCCGTTTTGCATTGAAGAGATAACACACAACTTGTGCACTGCATTGCAGTAACTTATTCCGTTTTGCACTGAAGAGATAACACAACAGGTGCTTGTTGCACTGCGTTGCATACAAGAACTAACTCTTTCCTTTGTGCATTAAAGAGAAAACAAATAACACATGTTTTGTTGCATTGCAATGGATACAAAAACTAACACTGTTTCCTTGCATTGTATACAAAAACTAACTTATTCCTTATGCATTCATGAGATAACACATAACATGTGCATTGCATTGCAGTAAGTTATCACGACAGGCGCTTGTTGCACTGTGTTGCATACAAGAACTTACTCTTTACTTTGTGCATTTAAGATAAAACAAATCACAGATGCTGTTGCACTGCAATAGAAAGGCATCAAGAACTAACTGTTAACTGTTCCTGATGCATTTCTATTGCAGTTGCGTATAATAGTTAACTAATTACACTGAGCATAGGAGAAATGAATATAACACATGTGCTGTTGCATTGCAATGCATATAAGAACTAACACTGTTTCCTTGCATTGTGTACAAAAAATAACATTCCTTATGCATTGAAGAGATATAGCACATTACACGTGGTGTTGCGATGAATGAATTCATCCGTTATGCATTGAAGAAGATAACACAGAACATGTGCATTGCATTGCAATAACTTAATCCGTTGTGCTGTGAAGACATAACATATATGACAGGTGTTTGTTGCACTGCATTGCGTATAAAAACGAACTCTTTCCTTTTTGCAATGGACAGAAAACAAATCACATATGCTGTTGTAATGCAATAAAAACAAAAAAAATGTATTGCATTGCATACAATAATTAACTTTTATGTTCTGCATAGTAGAACTTAATATTACATATGCATGTGTTTCCTTGCATTGTATACAAGAAATAACTTATTCCTCATGCATTGCAGCGATAACACATAACGTGCATTGCATTGCTGTAAGTTATTCCGCTTTGCAGCGAAGAGATATGTAAGGCCGAAGTAACATCCGAGTGGGGCAATGAGTTTATACAGAAAGTTCATGATCGAGGACTGTTGGGACAGAAAAAAAGTAGGTCTAATATGGACTTCTGTATGGCTGAAATACATGTATTTTTTTATTATACTTTTTCTTTTGTGTAATTGAAGAGGTATGTGTGCTGTTGCATTACAATGTTTACAAGAAAACACATAACATATGTTCTAATTGCATTGCAGTGCATACAAGACACGTTGTGCACTGAATAGCATACACATAACGTACGCGCTATAAATACAATAACAAACTCATTTCACTGTATCTTTGCATTATATACAAAAACTGTTGTATTCCTGATCCATTGAATAGATAACAAAAACATGTTGTGTTGCGTTGAATATATTAACTAATCCGTTTTGCATTGAAGAGATAACACATAACTTGTGCACTGCATTGCAGTAACTTATTCCGTTTTGCACTGAAGAGATAACACAACAGGTGCTTGTTGCACTGCGTTGCATACAAGAACTAACTCTTTCCTTTGTGCATTAAAGAGAAAACAAATAACACATGTTTTGTTGCATTGCAATGGATACAAAAACTAACACTGTTTCCTTGCATTGTATACAAAAACTAACTTATTCCTTATGCATTCATGAGATAACACATAACATGTGCATTGCATTGCAGTAAGTTATCACGACAGGCGCTTGTTGCACTGTGTTGCATACAAGAACTTACTCTTTACTTTGTGCATTTAAGATAAAACAAATCACAGATGCTGTTGCACTGCAATAGAAAGGCATCAAGAACTAACTGTTAACTGTTCCTGATGCATTTCTATTGCAGTTGCGTATAATAGTTAACTAATTACACTGAGCATAGGAGAAATGAATATAACACATGTGCTGTTGCATTGCAATGCATATAAGAACTAACACTGTTTCCTTGCATTGTGTACAAAAAATAACATTCCTTATGCATTGAAGAGATATAGCACATTACACGTGGTGTTGCGATGAATGAATTCATCCGTTATGCATTGAAGAAGATAACACAGAACATGTGCATTGCATTGCAATAACTTAATCCGTTGTGCTGTGAAGACATAACATATATGACAGGTGTTTGTTGCACTGCATTGCGTATAAAAACGAACTCTTTCCTTTTTGCAATGGACAGAAAACAAATCACATATGCTGTTGTAATGCAATAAAAACAAAAACATTTTATTGCATTGCCTACAATAATTAACTTTTATGTTCTGCATAGTAGAACTTAATATTACATATGCATGTGTTTCCTTGCATTGTATACAAGAAATAACTTATTCCTCATGCATTGCAGCGATAACACATAACGTGCATTGCATTGCTGTAAGTTATTCCGCTTTGCAGCGAAGAGATATGTAAGGCCGAAGTAACATCCGAGTGGGGCAATGAGTTTATACAGAAAGTTCATGATCGAGGACTGTTGGGACAGAAAAAAAGTAGGTCTAATATGAACTTCTGTATGGCTGAAATACATGTATTTTTTTATTATACTTTTTCTTTTGTGTAATTGAAGAGGTATGTGTGCTGTTGCATTACAATGTTTACAAGAAAACACATAACATATGTTCTAATTGCATTGCAGTGCATACAAGACACGTTGTGCACTGAATAGCATACACATAACGTACGCGCTATAAATACAATAACAAACTCATTTCACTGTATCTTTGCATTATATACAAAAACTGTTGTATTCCTGATCCATTGAATAGATAACAAAAACATGTTGTGTTGCGATGAATATATTAACTAATCCGTTTTGCATTGAAGAGATAACACATAACTTGTGCACTGCATTGCAGTAACTTATTCCGTTTTGCACTAAAGAGATAACACAACAGGTGCTTGTTGCACTGCGTTGCATACAAGAACTAACTCTTTCCTTTGTGCATTAAAGAGAAAACAAATAACACATGTTTTGTTGCATTGCAATGGATACAAAAACTAACAATGTTTCCTTGCATTGTATACAAAAACTAACTTATTCCTTATGCATTCATGAGATAACACATAACATGTGCATTGCATTGCAGTAAGTTATTCCGTTTTGCAGCGAAGAGATATCACGACAGGCGCTTGTTGCACTGTGTAGCATACAAGAACTTACTCTTTACTTTGTGCATTTAAGATAAAACAAATCACATATGCTGTTGCACTGCAATAGAAAGGCATCAAGAAGTAACTGTTAACTGTTCCTGATGCATTTCTATTGCAGTTGCGTATAATAGTTAACTAATTACACTGCGCATAGGAGAAATGAATATAACACATGTGCTGTTGCATTGCAATGCATATAAGAACTAACACTGTTTCCTTGCATTGTGTACAAAAAATAACATTCCTTATGCATTGAAGAGATATAGCACATTACACGTGGTGTTGCGATGAATGAACTAATTCATCCGTTATGCATTGAAGAGATAACACATAACATGTGCATTGCATTGCAGTAAGTTATTCCGTTTTGCAGCGAAGAGATATCACGACAGGCGCTTGTTGCACTGTGTTGCATACAAGAACTTACTCTTTACTTTGTGCATTTAAGATAAAACAAATCACATATGCTGTTGCACTGCAATAGAAAGGCATCAAGAACTAACTGTTAACTGTTCCTGATGCATTTCTATTGCAGTTGCGTATAATAGTTAACTAATTACACTGAGCATAGGAGAAATGAATATAACACATGTGCTATTGCATTGCAATGCATATAAGAACTAACACTGTTTCCTTGCATTGTGTACAAAAAATAACATTCCTTATGCATTGAAGAGATATAGCACATTACACGTCGTGTTGCGATGAATGAACTAATTCATCCGTTATGCATTGAAGAGATAACACATGACAATTGCTTGTTTCATGCATTGCACACAAGAACTATTTCTTTCCTTTGTGCATTGAAGAGAAAACAAATCACATATGCTGTTGCATTGCAATGCATCAAGAAGTAATTTTTTCATCAGAAGAAATTAATATAACATATGTGCTGTTGAATTGCAAGAACTAACTTATTCTTTATGCATTGGCTGTTGCACTGTAATAAATACAAAAATTAAATCATTTCGTTTGTACATTTAAGAGATGACATATATACGTTTCATACACGATCTAACTTAAACCGTCGTGCAACGATGAATAACATATAAGGTATGCACTGTATAGAAGAACTAACTCATCTCATCGTGTGCACTGAAGAGATAACATATGTGCATTGCATTTCATACACGATCTAACCGTAATACATTATGCGGTAAAGAGATAACATATAATATATACTCTGTTGCAAGAGTATTCGATATTGAACTTTTTACATATACGCATTGAACCCTTCCTATTTCACATCAGCCACACGGTTGTCCATATTAGACCTTCTGAACATATGTCTGGCTCAAGAGTCCTCGATCTTGAACTTTCTATACATCTTTGACATTATATAATGTTACGTCAGCCAGACAGTAGTCAATATTGGACCTTCTGAGCATATATCTGGGCAAAGAGTACTCGGTATTGAACTTGCTATATTACAAATACTTATTGACGACTTCTGATATTACATCAGCTACACGAAAGTCCAAATTTTTCTGGCCCAAGAGAACATGATCTTGAACTTTCTATACATACTCATTGAATCCTTCTAATGTTACTTCAGTCATACAGAAGTCCATATTTGACCAACTGAAAATATATCTAGCAAAATGACTCCTGATCATCGGTCAGTCATAGAATATTGTATATTTGAGCTAATGAACATATTTGTGGACAAAGACCACTCAATCATGAACTTTAATACATTATCATTGAATCCTTCTGATATCACATCCGTCATAAAGTATTTCACATTTGACCCAATGAACTTATTGCTGCAGCAAGAGCACTTGTTCTTGAACTTTTAAAACATTATCATTGACTGATTCTGATGTTACATCACCCATTTAGAAGTCCATATTTGACCTAACTAAACATATTTCTGGCAAACTATTCATTGATCAAGAACTTTCTATACTGACTCAGTGACTCCTAAATTTATTTCAGACCTAAAGAAGGCCATATTATACCTGATTAAATTTTTTCTATCCCAAGAGTCCACGATCATGAACTTTCTACAGATGCCTTACACTAATGTTACTTCAGCCATATAGAAGTCAATAATACCACGCTGAACATATTTCTGGCAAATTAGTCCTCGATCAAGAATTTTCTATACTGACTCATTTACTCCATCTGATTTGTTTCAGCCATACAGGAGTCCATAATAGACTTGATTGAATTTCTTCTGTCCCAAGAGTCCATGATCATGAACTTTATTTAAATGTCTCACTCCGATGTTATATAGAGTATAGTGTATTTGACCTAATGGACATAATTTTAACAAAGTAGCCCTAGATCATGAATTTTAAATACATATTCATTGACTTTATCTGATGTTTGACCTTCTGAACATAGTTCTGGCAAAAGAGTATTCGATATTGAATTTTATACTTATTGATGCCTTCTCATATCACATCAGCCATACAGTAGTCCACATTTGAAAGCTCTTGATCTTGAACTTTCTTTACATACTCATTTTAACTCTTTCTAATGTTACTTCAATTGTACAGAAGCTCGATATCAGACCCATTGCACATATTTCTGGCAAATTAGTCCTCGATCATGAACTTTATATACACACTCATTGCCTCACTCTTATTTTCTTCACCCATTCAGTAGTCCATATTAGACCTACTGAACATACATCTGGCAAATCAGTCACGAAATTCATAACATACATGTTAAAACCATCTGATGTTAGATAAGTCAGACAGTAGTCCATATTTGACCAAATTAGCATATTTCTGGCTACAGAGTATATACTACGGAGTATATACTCATTGATCTCTTGATGTCACATCAGCCAGACAGTAGTCCACATTTGACCTACTGAACATATTTTTGGCCCAAGAGCTCTTGATCTTGAACTTTCTTTACATAATCATTAACTCCTTCTAATGTTATTCAGCCGTACAGAACTCAATATTAGACCAACTGCACATATTTCTGGCTAATTAGTCCTCAATCATGAACTTTTTATACAAATTCTTTGAATCCTTCTGATGAAACATCTGCTATAGAGTATTGCATATTTGACTAATAGACATATTTCTGCCCAAAGAGTACTTGATCTTGAACTTTTCATACATTAGTATTGACTACTTCTGGTGAGACTTCACCCTTACAGAAGTCCATATTTGACATAATGAACTTATTTCTGGCCCAAGAACACTTGATCTTGAACTTTCTCGGTCAAGAATGTTCTATACTGACTCATTGAATTTTATTTCAGCCCTATCGGAAGGCCATATTAGACCCGATTAAAATTTTTCTGTCCCAAGAGTCCACGATAATGAACTTTCAATACATGCCTGACTCTGATGTTACTTCAGCCATAGAATATTGTATATTTGACCTAAATGAAATATTTCTGGCTAAAGAGCACTTGATCATGAACTTTTTTTACATGATCATTGACTCCTTCTGATATCACATCAGCCATACAGAAGTCCATATTTGACATAATGAACTTATTTCGGGCCCAAGAACACTTGATCTTGAACTTTCTCGGTCAAGAATGTTCTATACTGACTCATTGACTCCTTCCAATTTTATTTCAGCCCTATCGGAAGGCCATAATAGACCCGATTAAATTTTTCTGTGCCAAGAGTCCACGATCATGAACTTTCAATACATGCCTGACTCTGATGTTACTTCAGCCATAGAATATTGTATATTTGACCTAAATGAAATATTTCTGGCTAAAGAGCACTTGATCATGAACTTTTTTTACATGATCATTGACTCCTTCTGATATCACATCAGCCATACAGAAGTCCATATTTGACATAATGAACTTATTTCTGGCCCAAGAACACTTGATCTTGAACTTTCTCGGTCAAGAATGTTCTATACTGACTCATTGACTCCTTCCAATTTTATTTCAGCCCTATCGGAAGGCCATATTAGACCCGATTAAAATTGTTCTGTCCCAAGAGTCCACGATCATGAACTTTATATACATGTCTCAATCTGATGTTGCTTCAGCCATAGAGTATTGTATATTTGATCTAAAGGACTTATTTTTCACAAATTAGCCCTCGATTACGAATTTTCTATACATACTCATTGACTTTATCTGATGTACCATCAGCCAGACAATAGCCAATGTTTGACCTTTTGAACATAGTTCTGGCCAAAGAGTTTTCAATATTGAATTTCATACTCATTGATGCCTTCTCGTATCACATCAGCCATACCAAGAGCTCTTGATCTTGAACTTTCTTTACTTACTCATTAACTCCTTCTAATGTTACTTCAGGTGTAGAGAACTCGATATTAGACCATCTGCACATATTTCTGGCAAATTAGTCCTCGATCATGAACTTTCTCTGCATACTCAATGACTTTATCTGATGTTACTTCAGATCAATATATTTGGCCTACTCAACATATTTCTTACCCAAGTGACATCAATTAATTAACTTTCTATACATACTCATCGCCTTACTCTGACGTTACTTCAAACATACATGAGCCCATGTTTGACTTGCTGAACATATTTCTGGCAAATTAGTCCTCAATCATGAACTTTTTATACAAACTCTTTGACTCCTTCTGATGATACATCAGCCATAGAGTTTTGCAAATTTGACCTAAAGGACATCTTTCTGGCCAAAGAGTACTTGATCTTGAACTTTTCATACATTACTATTGACCCCTTCTGATGTTACTTCACCCATACAGAAGTCCATATCAGACCTGCAGAACATATTTCTGGCAAATTAGTCCTCGATCATGAACTTCATATGCATACTCACTGACTCCATCTGATGTAAGATAAGCCTCACAGTAGTCCGTATATGACCGACTGAACATATTTCTGCCCAAAGAGTATTCGATATCGAAGATAATATATTTATACTCATTGACGCCTTCTGATGTCATATCAGCCATATAGAAGTCTGTATTTGATCTACTGAACATATTTCTGGCCAAAGAGTACTCAATCTTGAACTTTCTATACATAGTCATTTACTCCATCTGATTTGTTTCAGCCATACAGGAGTCCATATTAGACTTGATTACATTTTATCTGTACCAAGAGTCCACGAACATGAACTTTAAATACATGTCTCACTCTGATGTTACTTCAGCCAAAGAGTATTGCATATTTGGCCTAATGGACATATTTTTAACAAATTAGCCGTCGATCATGAATTTTCTATATATATTCATTGACTTTATCTGATGTACCATCAGCTAGACAGTAGTTAATGTCTGACCTTCTGAACATAGTTCTGGCCAAAGAGTATTCGATATTGAATTTTATACTCATTGACGCCTTCTGATGTCACATCAGCCAGACAGTAGTCCCCATTTGACCTACTGAACATATTTTTGGCCCAAGAGCTCTTGATCTTGAACTTTCTTTACATAATCATTAACTCCTTCTAATGTTATTCAGCCGCACAGAACTCGATATTAAACCAACTGCACATATTTCTGGCAAATTAGTCCTCAATCATGAACTTTTTATACAAATTCTTTGAATCCTTCTGATGAAACATCTGCTATAGAGTATTGCATATTTGACCTAATAGACATATTTCTGCCCAAAGAGGACTTGATCTTGAACTTTTCATACATTAGTATTGACTCATTCTGGTGATACTTCACCCTTACACAAGTCCATATTAGACTTACTGAACATATTTCTGGCAAATTAGTCCTCGATCAAGAACGTTCTATACTGGCTCTTTGACTCCTTCTAATTTTATTTCAGTCGTACAGAAGCCCATATTAGACCTGATTAAATTTTTTCTGTGCCAAGAGTCCACGATCATGAACTTTATATATAGGCCTCACTCTGATGTTATTTCAGCCATAGAATATTGTATATTTGACCTAATGGACATTTTTTCACAAATTAGCCCTCGTTCATGAATATTCCATACATACTCATTGACTGTATCTGATGTACCATCAGCTAGATAGTAGTCAATGTTTGACCTTCTGAACATAGTTCTGGCCAAAGAGTATTCAATATTGAATTTTATACTCATGGACGCCTTGTGATATCACATCAGCCATACAGTAGTCTACATTTGACCTACTGAACATATTTTTGGCCCAAGAGCTCTTGATATTGAAATTTCTATACATACTCATTGACTACTTCGAATGTTACTTCAGCCGTACAGAACTTGATATTAGACCAACTGAACATATCTACATGCAAATTATTCCTCGCTCATGAACTATTTTCCTCAATCTGATGTTTCTTCACCCATACAGAAGTCCATTTTAGACCTACTGAACATATTTCTGGCAAATTAGTCATGAACTTCATATACATACTTATTTACACCATCTGATGTTAGATAAGTCAGACAGTAGCCCATATTTGACCGAATGAACATATTTCTGGCTACAGAGTATAAGTTTTTGTATATACTCATTGACACCTTCTGACGTCACATCAGCCAGACAGTGGTCCACATTTGACCTACTGAACATATTTTTGGCCCAAGAGCTCTTGATCTTGAACTTCCTTTTACATAATCATTAACTCTTTCTTATGTTACTTCAGGTGTACAGAAACTCGATATCAGACCAACTGCACATATTTATGGCAAATTAGTCCTCGATCATGAACTTTTTATACACACTCATTGACTCCACTCTGATTCTCTTCACCCATACAGAAGTCCACATTAGACCTACAGAACATATTTCTGGCAAAATAGTCCTCGATCATATGCATACTCTTTGACTCCGTCTGATGATAAACAGGCCACACAGTAGTCCATATTTGACCGACTGAACATATTTCTGGCCAAAGAGTATTCGACATTGAAGTTTTCATGTATACTCAATATAGCCTTCTGATGTCACATCAGCCCCTACAGAAGTCTGTATTTGACCTACAGAATATATTTCTGTCCCAAGAGTCCTCGATCATGAACGTTCAATACATGCCTGACTCTGATGTTACTTCAGCCATAGAATATTGTATATTTGACCTAAATGAAATATTTCTGGCTAAAGAGCACTTGATCATGAACTATTTTTACATGATCATTGACTCCTTCTGATATCACATCAGCCATACAGAAGTCCATATTTGACATAATGAACTTATTTCTGGCCCAAGAACACTTGATCTTGAACTTTCTCGGTCAAGAATGTTCTATACTGACTCATTGACTCCTTCCAATTTTATTTCAGCCCTATCGGAAGGCCATAATAGACCCGATTAAAATTTTTCTGTGCCAAGAGTCCACG
The DNA here is from genome assembly GCF_019924925.1 of Ctenopharyngodon idella. NCBI lineage: Eukaryota > Metazoa > Chordata > Actinopteri > Cypriniformes > Xenocyprididae > Ctenopharyngodon > Ctenopharyngodon idella. The sequence goes on from NC_067226.1 coordinate 130,545, forward strand.
ATCATGAACTTTCAATACATGCCTGACTCTGATGTTACTTCAGCCATAGAATATTGTATATTTGACCTAAATGAAATATTTCTGGCTAAAGAGCACTTGATCATGAACTTTTTTTACATGATCATTGACTCCTTCTGATATCACATCAGCCATACAGAAGTCCATATTTGACATAATGAACTTATTTCTGGCCCAAGAACACTTGATCTTGAACTTTCTCGGTCAAGAATGTTCTATACTGACTCATTGACTCCTTCCAATTTTATTTCAGCCCTATCGGAAGGCCATATTAGACCCGATTAAAATTGTTCTGTCCCAAGAGTCCACGATCATGAACTTTATATACATGTCTCAATCTGATGTTGCTTCAGCCATAGAGTATTGTATATTTGATCTAAAGGACTTATTTTTCACAAATTAGCCCTCGATTACGAATTTTCTATACATACTCATTGACTTTATCTGATGTACCATCAGCCAGACAATAGCCAATGTTTGACCTTTTGAACATAGTTCTGGCCAAAGAGTTTTCAATATTGAATTTCATACTCATTGATGCCTTCTCGTATCACATCAGCCATACCAAGAGCTCTTGATCTTGAACTTTCTTTACTTACTCATTAACTCCTTCTAATGTTACTTCAGGTGTAGAGAACTCGATATTAGACCATCTGCACATATTTCTGGCAAATTAGTCCTCGATCATGAACTTTCTCTGCATACTCAATGACTTTATCTGATGTTACTTCAGATCAATATATTTGGCCTACTCAACATATTTCTTACCCAAGTGACATCAATTAATTAACTTTCTATACATACTCATCGCCTTACTCTGACGTTACTTCAAGCATACATGAGCCCATGTTTGACTTGCTGAACATATTTCTGGCAAATTAGTCCTCAATCATGAACTTTTTATACAAACTCTTTGACTCCTTCTGATGATACATCAGCCATAGAGTTTTGCAAATTTGACCTAAAGGACATCTTTCTGGCCAAAGAGTACTTGATCTTGAACTTTTCATACATTACTATTGACCCCTTCTGATGTTACTTCACCCATACAGAAGTCCATATCAGACCTGCAGAACATATTTCTGGCAAATTAGTCCTCGATCATGAACTTCATATGCATACTCACTGACTCCATCTGATGTAAGATAAGCCTCACAGTAGTCCGTATATGACCGACTGAACATATTTCTGCCCAAAGAGTATTCGATATCGAAGATAATATATGTATACTCATTGACGCCTTCTGATGTCATATCAGCCATATAGAAGTCTGTATTTGATCTACTGAACATATTTCTGGCCAAAGAGTACTCAATCTTGAACTTTCTATACATAGTCATTTACTCCATCTGATTTGTTTCAGCCATACAGGAGTCCATATTAGACTTGATTACATTTTATCTGTACCAAGAGTCCACGAACATGAACTTTAAATACATGTCTCACTCTGATGTTACTTCAGCCAAAGAGTATTGCATATTTGGCCTAATGGACTTATTTTTAACAAATTAGCCGTCGATCATGAATTTTCTATATATATTCATTGACTTTATCTGATGTACCATCAGCTAGACAGTAGTTAATGTCTGACCTTCTGAACATAGTTCTGGCCAAAGAGTATTCGATATTGAATTTTATACTCATTGACGCCTTCTGATGTCACATCAGCCAGACAGTAGTCCCCATTTGACCTACTGAACATATTTTTGGCCCAAGAGCTCTTGATCTTGAACTTTCTTTACATAATCATTAACTCCTTCTAATGTTATTCAGCCGCACAGAACTCGATATTAAACCAACTGCACATATTTCTGGCAAATTAGTCCTCAATCATGAACTTTTTATACAAATTCTTTGAATCCTTCTGATGAAACATCTGCTATAGAGTATTGCATATTTGACCTAATAGACATATTTCTGCCCAAAGAGGACTTGATCTTGAACTTTTCATACATTAGTATTGACTCATTCTGGTGATACTTCACCCTTACAGAAGTCCATATTAGACCTACTGAACATATTTCTGGCAAATTAGTCCTCGATCAAGAACGTTCTATACTGGCTCTTTGACTCCTTCTAATTTTATTTCAGTCGTACAGAAGGCCATATTAGACCTGATTAAATTTTTTTCTGTGCCAAGAGTCCACGATCATGAACTTTATATATACGCCTCACTCTGATGTTATTTCAGCCATAGAATATTGTATATTTGACCTAATGGACATTTTTTCACAAATTAGCCCTCGTTCATGAATATTCCATACATACTCATTGACTGTATCTGATGTACCATCAGCTAGATAGTAGTCAATGTTTGACCTTCTGAACATAGTTCTGGCCAAAGAGTATTCAATATTGAATTTTATACTCATGGACGCCTTGTGATATCACATCAGCCATACAGTAGTCTACATTTGACCTACTGAACATATTTTTGGCCCAAGAGCTCTTGATATTGAAATTTCTATACATACTCATTGACTACTTCGAATGTTACTTCAGCCGTACAGAACTTGATATTAGACCAACTGAACATATCTACATGCAAATTATTCCTCGCTCATGAACTATTTTCCTCAATCTGATGTTTCTTCACCCATACAGAAGTCCATTTTAGACCTACTGAACATATTTCTGGCAAATTAGTCATGAACTTCATATACATACTTATTTACACCATCTGATGTTAGATAAGTCAGACAGTAGCCCATATTTGACCGAATGAACATATTTCTGGCTACAGAGTATAAGTTTTTGTATATACTCATTGACACCTTCTGATGTCACATCAGCCAGACAGTAGTCCACATTTGACCTACTGAACATATTTTTGGCCCAAGAGCTCTTGATCTTGAACTTCCTTTTACATAATCATTAACTCTTTCTTATGTTACTTCAGGTGTACAGAAACTCGATATCAGACCAACTGCACATATTTATGGCAAATTAGTCCTCGATCATGAACTTTTTATACACACTCATTGACTCCACTCTGATTCTCTTCACCCATACAGAAGTCCACATTAGACCTACAGAACATATTTCTGGCAAAATAGTCCTCGATCATATGCATACTCTTTGACTCCGTCTGATGATAAACAGGCCACACAGTAGTCCATATTTGACCGACTGAACATATTTCTGGCCAAAGAGTATTCGACATTGAAGTTTTCATGTATACTCAATATAGCCTTCTGATGTCACATCAGCCCCTACAGAAGTCTGTATTTGACCTACAGAATATATTTCTGTCCCAAGAGTCCTCGATCATGAACGTTCAATACATGCCTGACTCTGATGTTACTTCAGCCATAGAATATTGTATATTTGACCTAAATGAAATATTTCTGGCTAAAGAGCACTTGATCATGAACTTTTTTTACATGATCATTGACTCCTTCTGATATCACATCAGCCATACAGAAGTCCATATTTGACATAATGAACTTATTTCTGGCCCAAGAACACTTGATCTTGAACTTTCTCGGTCAAGAATGTTCTATACTGACTCATTGACTCCTTCCAATTTTATTTCAGCCCTATCGGAAGGCCATAATAGACCCGATTAAAATTTTTCTGTGCCAAGAGTCCACGATCATGAACTTTCAATACATGCCTGACTCTGATGTTACTTCAGCCATAGAATATTGTATATTTGACCTAAATGAAATATTTCTGGCTAAAGAGCACTTGATCATGAACTTTTTTTACATGATCATTGACTCCTTCTGATATCACATCAGCCATACAGAAGTCCATATTTGACATAATGAACTTATTTCTGGCCCAAGAACACTTGATCTTGAACTTTCTCGGTCAAGAATGTTCTATACTGACTCATTGACTCCTTCCAATTTTATTTCAGCCCTATCGGAAGGCCATATTAGACCCGATTAAAATTGTTCTGTCCCAAGAGTCCACGATCATGAACTTTATATACATGTCTCAATCTGATGTTGCTTCAGCCATAGAGTATTGTATATTTGATCTAAAGGACTTATTTTTCACAAATTAGCCCTCGATTACGAATTTTCTATACATACTCATTGACTTTATCTGATGTACCATCAGCCAGACAATAGCCAATGTTTGACCTTTGAACATAGTTCTGGCCAAAGAGTTTTCAATATTGAATTTCATACTCATTGATGCCTTCTCGTATCACATCAGCCATACCAAGAGCTCTTGATCTTGAACTTTCTTTACTTACTCATTAACTCCTTCTAATGTTACTTCAGGTGTAGAGAACTCGATATTAGACCATCTGCACATATTTCTGGCAAATTAGTCCTCGATCATGAACTTTCTCTGCATACTCAATGACTTTATCTGATGTTACTTCAGATCAATATATTTGGCCTACTCAACATATTTCTTACCCAAGTGACATCAATTAATTAACTTTCTATACATACTCATCGCCTTACTCTGACGTTACTTCAAGCATACATGAGCCCATGTTTGACTTGCTGAACATATTTCTGGCAAATTAGTCCTCAATCATGAACTTTTTACACAAACTCTTTGACTCCTTCTGATGAAACATCAGCTATAGAGTATTGAATTTTATACTCATTGACGCCTTCTGATGTCTCATCAGCCAGACAGTAGTCCACATTTGACCTACTGAACATATTTTTGGCCCAAGAGCTCTTGATCTTGAACTTTCTTTACAAACTCATTTTAACTCTTTGAAATGTTATTTCAAGTGTACAGAAACTCGATATCAGACCAACTGTACATATTTCTGGCAAATTAGTCCTCGATCATGAACTTTATATACACACTCATTGCCTCACTCTTACTTTCTTCACCCATTCAGTAGTCCAAATTAGACCTACAGAACATATTTCTGGCAAATTAGTCCTCGATCAAGAACGTTCTATACTGACTCTTTGACTCCTTCTAATTTTATTTCAGTCGTACAGAAGGCCGTATTAGACCTGATTAAATTTTTTCTGTGCCAAGAGTCCACGATCATGAACTTTATATACATGCCTCACTCTGATGTTACTTCAGCCATAGAATATTGTATATTTGACCTAATGGACATTTTTTCACAAATTAGCCCTCGTTCATGAATATTCCATACATACTCATTGACTGTATCTGATGTACCATCAGCTAGATAGTAGTCAATGTTTGACCTTCTGAACATAGTTCTGGCCAAAGAGTATTCAATATTGAATTTTTTACTCATTGACGCCTTCTGATATCACATCAGCCATACAGTAGTCTACATTTGACCTACTGAACATATTTTTTGGCCCAAGAGCTCTTGATATTGAACTTTCTATACATACTCATTGACTGCTTCTAATGTTACTTCAGCCTTACAGAACTTGATATTAGACAAATGAACATATCTACAAGCAAATTAGTCTTCTCTCATGAACTATTCATACATATTTCCTCACTCTGATGTTTCTTCACCCATGCAGAAGTCCATTTTAGACCTACTGAACATATTTCTGGCAAATTAGTCATGAACTTACAGCCATAAGTTCGTAGAAGTCTATATTTGACCTACTGAACAAATTTCTGTCCCAAGAGTACTCGATCATGAACTTTCTATGCATACTCATTGACTTTATCTGATGTTACGTCAGCCAGGCAGTAGTCCATATTTGACCTACTGAACTTATTTCTGGCAAATTAGTCCTGAATTATAAACTTTTTATACAAACTCTTTGACTCCTTCTGAGGACACATCAGCTATAGAGCATTGCATATTAGACATAATGGACATATTTCTGCCCAAAGAGAACTCGATCTTGAACTTTTTAAAAATACTTACTGATGCCTTCTGATGTCACATCAGCCATACAGTAGTCCATATTTCACCTAATGAACACATTTCTGGCCCAAAAGTACTCGATCTTGAAATTTATATACATACTCATTGATTCACTCTGATCTTACTTCAGCCATATATGAACCCAATTTGACCCACTGAACCAATTTCTGGCAAATTAGTCTTCGATAATGAACTTTTTATACTAACTCATTGAGTCCTTCTGATGGTACATCAGCCATAGAGTTTTGCATATTTAATCTAAAGGACATCTTTCTGGCCAAAGAGTACTTGATCTTGAACTTTTCATACATTAGTATTGACTCCTTCTGATGTTACTTCACCCACACAGAAGTCCATATCAGACCTGCAGAACATATTTCTGGCAAATTAGTCCTCGATCATGAACTTCATACGCGTACTCATTGACTCCATCTGATGTTAGATAAGCCTCACAGTAGTCAGTATATGACCGACTGAACATATTTCTGGCCAAAGAGTAATCGATATTGATGTTTAAATATGTATATACTCATTGACGCCTGCTGATGTCACATCAGCCATATATGTCTATATATCTGATGTCTATATTTGATCTACTGAACATATATCTGGCCCAAGAGTACTCAATCTTGAACTTTCTATACATAGTCATTGACTCCATCTGATTTCTTTCATCCATACAGGAGTCCACATTAGACTTGATTAAATGTTTTCTGTACCAAGAATCCTCGATCATGAACTTTATATACATGCCTCACTCTGATGTTACTTCAGCCACAGAGTATTGTATTTTTGACCTAATAGACATATTTTTCACAAATTAGCCCTAGATCATGAATTTTCTATACATACTCATTGAGTTTATCTGATGTACCATCAGCCAGGCAGTAGTCAATGTTTGACCTCCTGAACATCGATCTGTCCAAAGTGTATTCAGTATTGGATTTTATACTCATTGACGCCTTCTGATATCACATCAGCAATACAATAGTCCACATTTGACCTACTGAACATATTTCTGGCCCAAGAATACTCGATCTTGAACTTTCTATACATAGTCATTTACTCCATCTGATTTTTTTCAGCCATACAGGAGTCCATATTAGACTTGATTAAATTTTTTCTGTCCCAAGAGTCCATGATCATGAACTTTATATACATGCCTCACTCTGATGTTACTTCAGCCATAGAGTATTGTATGTTTCACCTTTTGGACATTTTTTCACAAATTAGCCCTCGATCATGAATTTTTTATATGTACTCATTGACTTTATCTGATGTACCATCAGCCATACAGTAGTCCAAATTTGACCTGCTGAACATATTTCTGTCCCAAGAGTACTTGATCTTGAACTTCATATACATACTTATTTACACCATCTGATGTTAGATAAGTCAGACAGTAGTCCATATTTGACCGACTGAACATATTTCTGGCTACAGACATTGAAGTTTTTGTATATACTCATTGACGCCTGCCGATGTCACAGCAGCCATATAGAAGTCTATATTTGACCTACTGAACATATTTCTGGCTAAAGAGTATTTGATCTTGAACTTTTCATACATTACCATTTACCCCTTCTGATATTACTTCACCCATACAGAAGTCCATATCAGACCTGCAGAACATATTTCTGGCAAATTAGTCCTCGATCATGAACTTCATATGCATGCTCATTGACTCCATCTGATGTTAGATAAGCCTCACAGTAGTCCGTATATGACCGACTGAACATATTTCTGTCCAAAGAGTATTCGATATTGAAGTTTAAATATATATACTCATTGATGCCTTCTGATATCACATCAGCCATTCAGCCTCGATCATGCCTTGATCTTGAAATTTCTATACAAACTCAATGACTCCTGATCATACGTCAGCCATAGAGTATTGTATATTTGACCTAATGGAAATTTTTATTGCAAATTAGTCCTCGATCTTGAACTTTCCATAAATACTCATTGACTTTATCTTGACCGTCAGCCACACAGACGTCCATATTTGACATACTGAACAATTTTCTGGCCAAAGAGTACTCGATATTGAACTTTTCATATATATTCATTGAGTATTGCATATTTCACCTAACGGATATATTTCTGGCAAATTAGTCCTCGATCATCAACTTCCTATACATATTCATTGACTCCATCTGATGTTAAATAATCCAAATCCAGTAGTCCATATTTGACCGACTGAACATATTTCTGGCCAAAGAGTACTCTATCTTGAACTTTTCATACATTATTATTGATTCCTTCTGATGTTACTTCACCCATACAGAAGTCCATATTAGACGTGATTAAATTTTTTCTGTCCCTAGAGTCCTCGATCTATCTATAGAGAGTTGAAGATTGAGTACTGTTTGGCTGGAAATATGTTTAGTAGGTCATATATGAACTTCTGAATAGCTGATGTAACATCAAAAAGATGCGATGAGTATAATGCATTTGTGAAATAATGAACTTATTTCGGGCCAAATATCGAACACTATTTTGCCTGAAACAAGTTCATTATTTCACATATGCATTATTGTATAGCTGACATATTATTAGGAGTCAATGATTATCTACGGAATGTTCATGATGAAGGATTCTTGGGCCAGAAACATGTTCAGTAGGTCAAATATGGGCTATTGTCTAGTTGTTGTACCATCAGAAGTAGTCAATAAGTAGGTATAAAAAGTTCAAGATGAAGGTCTCTTTTGCCAGAAATATGTTCAGTGGGTCAATTTTGGACTACTGTCTGGCTGATGTAACACCTGAAAGATTCATTGATCAAGATCGAGTTCATCTTCTGTATGGCTCATCTAACATCCAAAAGGGATAAAGAGAATGTAGAGAGTTCATGCTCGAGTATTCTTTGGCCAGAGATATGTTCAGCAGGTCAAATATGGACTTCTGTATGGCTGATGTAACATCAGAAGGAGTCTATGATTATGTTTAGAATGTGAATGATCGAGGACTCTTGGGACAGAAAAAAATGAATTTTCCAGAAATTTGTCCACGTCCATCAGTTATGCAATACCCTATGGATGAAGTTTCAACAGAAGTAGTCAATTTGTATTTATATTAAGTTCAAGACCGAGGACTTATTTTCCAGAAAAATGATCAGTTGGTCAAACATGAGCCCATGTATAGCTGAAGTAACATCAGAGTGAGGCAATGAGTATATAGAAAAAGTTCAAGGACTCTTTGGATAGAAAAAAATTAAGTAGGTCTAATTTGGACTTCTGTTCTTCTGATGTAAAATCAGAATGAGTCAATCAATATGTATAGAAAGTTCAAGATCAAGCGCTCCGGGACCAGAAATATGTTCTTTATGTCAAATATGGACTACTGTCTCTCTAATGTAACACAACAAGGAGCCAATTAAATGAGTCTGTTTAGAAATTTCATCATCAAAGAATGATTTGCCATAAATTTGTTCAGTATGTCCAAAACGGGTTCATATATGGCTGAAGTAACATCAGAAGTAGTCAATGAGTATGTATAGAAAGTTCATGACTGAGGACTAATTTGCCATAAATATGTCCATTAGGTCAAATATGGAATACTCTATGGCTAACATATCAGAAGGAGTCAGTAGCAATGTATAAAAAGTTCAAGATCGAGTACTCTTTGGCCAGAAGCATGTCTATTTGGTCAAATGTGGCTGATGTCTTTGTCTTTGTCAAATGTCTTTGGCTGATGCATAAAAAGAAGTAGTCAATAACTATGTTTAAAAGGTTCACGATCAAGGACTACTTTGCCAAAAGTATTTTTAATAGGTCAAATATGGGCTTGTGTATGGCTGAAATAACATCAGAGTGAGGCAATGAGTATGTAAAGAAAGTCCATGATCGAGGACAGAAAAAATTTAAGTAGGTCTAAATATGGACTTCTGTATGGCTGAAATAAAATCAGAAGGAGTCAATGAGGTTCAAAAAGGTTCAAGATTACGTTTTCTTGGGCTAGATATATGTCCATTAATTCAAATATGCAATACTCTATGGTTGACGTATCATCAGAAGGAGTCAATGTGTATGTATAAAAGTTCATGATTGAGGACTATAATTTTCCAGAAATATGTTTAGTAGGTCATACATGGGATCATGTATGGCTGAAGTAACCAGAGTGAGGCAATGAGTATGTATAGAAAGTTCATGATTTGTTCACTAATTTGCCAGAAATATGTTTGGTCGTTCTCAGAAGGAGTCAGTAGTAATGTATAAAAAGTTCAAGATCAAATATTCTTTGACAAGAAATATTTCCATTAGGTGAAATATGCAATACTTATGGCTGACGTATCATCAAAAGGAGTCAATAGTAATGTATCAAAAGTTCAAGATCGAGTACTCTTTGGTCAGAAATATTTGCATTCGGTCAAATATGCAATACTCTTTGGCTCACGTACAATCAGGAGATAAAAAAAGTTTATGATTGAGGACTAATTTTCCAGAAATATGTTCAGAAGGTCAGACATGGTCTTCATGTATGTCCAAAGTATCATCATAGTGAGGCGATGAGAATGTTTAAAAAGTTCCTGATCATGGACTCTTGGGACAGAAAAATTTTAATTCGCCAGAAATATGTCCATGTAGTGGACTTCTTATGTAACATTAGGTCAATGAATCTGTAAAGAAAGATCAAGTCTACTCTTTGGCCAGAACTATGTTCATCATGGCAAATATGGACTACTAACTGTCTGATATAACATTAGGAGTCAATGAGTCAGTAAAGATCGAGGTCTCTTGGGTCAGACATATCAAATACTTTTTGGTCAGAAATATGTTCTGTCAGTCAAATATGGACTACTGTCTGGTTGATCTAACATCAGATCGAATCAATAATTATGTATAGAACGTTCATGACTGAGGACCAATTTGCCATAAATATGTCCATTATGTCAAATATGCAATACTCTATGGCTGACATATCATCAAAAGGAGTCAACAGTAATGTATAAAAAATTACAGATCGAGTACCCTTTGGCCAAAAAACATGTTCATTAGGTCAAATATACAATACTCTTTTCCTGAGGCTTAAAAAGGTTCAAGATTGAGTACTCTTTGCCAGAGAAGTTCCATTAAGTCAAATATGCAAAACTCTATGGCTAACGGATCATCAAAAGCAGTAGGTGTGTCTAATATGGATTTCTGTATGGGTGAAGTAACAATGGGTGAAGTAACAAAAAGTCAATAGTAATGTATAAAAGTTCAAGATTGAATACTCTTTGACAAGAAATATGCCTATTAGATCAAATATGCAGCACTCTATGGCTAACGGATCATCAGAAGGAGTATGCACAGAAAGTCGAGAATCGAGGAGTCTTGGGACAGAAAAAATTTAAGTAGGTCTAATAAAGACTTCTGTATGTTGCATACAAGAATTAACTCCTACCTTTGTGCATTGAAGAGAAAACAAATTATTTATGCTGTTGCATTGCAATAAATACAAGAACTAACTGTTTCATTGCACTTTGCATAGAATAATTAAGTTATGTTGTGCATAGAAGAAATTAACACAACATATGTGCTGTTGCATTGCAATATGTAAGTTATACACTGTATCCTCGCATTGTATACAAACACTAATTTATTCCTTATGCATTGAAGAGATAACACATAACGTGCATTGTATTGCAGTTAACGTGATCCGTTGTGCAGTGAAGAGATAACGCTTGACAGGTGCTTGTTGCACTGCGTTGCATACAAGAACTAACTCATTCCTTTGTCCATTGAAGAGCACTGCAATATAAATGCATCAATAACTAACTGTTAATAAAATAGTTCTTGATGCGTTTTTACTGCTGTTGCGTATAATAGTTACATTAGTGCTGCTACAATAGTGCTGTTGCATTGCAATGCATATAAGGTCTAACACTGTTTCTTTGCAATGAAGAGATATAACACATTACACGTGGTGTTGCGATGAATGAAATATCCGTTTTGCATTGAAGAGATAACACATAACGTGCATTGTGCATTGCAGTAACTTAATCCGTTGTGCAGTGAAGAGAGAATGCATGTGAATGCAAGTGCTTGTTTCACTGCATTGCATACAATAATTAACATTATGTTGTGCATAGAAGAAATTGATATAACGTGCTGTTGCATTGCAGTGCATGTTATGCAGTTTCCTTGCATTGTGCATTGAAGAAAAAACAGACCACATATGCTGTTGCATTGCAATGCATCAAGAACTAATTGTTTCATCAGAAGAAATTAATATAACATGTGCTGTTGCATTGCAATGCATATAAGATCTTACACTGTTTCCTTGCATTGAATACAAAAATAACATTCCTTATGCATTGAAGAGATAACACATAACATGTACATTGCATTGCAATAACTTAATCCGTTGTGCAGTGAAGAAATAACACATGACAGGTGTTTGTGCAATGAACAGAAAACAAATCACATATGCTGTTGTAATGCAATAAAAACAAAAAATATATTTTATTGCATTGCATACAATAATTAACTATTATGTTCTACATAGTAGAACATAATATTACATATGCATGTGTTTCCTTGCATTGTATACAAGAAATAACTTATTCCTCATGCATTGCAGCGATAACACATAACGTGCATTGCATTGCTGTAAGTTATTCCGCTTTGCAGCGAAGAGATATGTAAGGCCGAAGTAACATCCGAGTGGGGCAATGAGTTTAGACCTACATATAAGAACTAACACTGTTTCCTTGCATTGTGTACAAAAAATAACATTCCTTATGCATTGAAGAGATATAGCACATTACACGTGGTGTTGCGATGAATGAATTCATCCGTTATGCATTGAAGAAGATAACACAGAACATGTGCATTGCATTGCAATAACTTAATCCGTTGTGCTGTGACGACATAACATATATGACAGGTGTTTGTTGCACTGCATTGCGTATAAAAACGAACTCTTTCCTTTTTGCAATGGACAGAAAACAAATCACATATGCTGTTGTAATGCAATAAAAACAAAAAAAATGTATTGCATTGCCTACAATAATTAACTTTTATGTTCTGCATAGTAGAACTTAATATTACATATGCATGTGTTTCCTTGCATTGTATACAAGAAATAACTTATTCCTCATGCATTGCAGCGATAACACATAACGTGCATTGCATTGCTGTAAGTTATTCCGCTTTGCAGCGAAGAGATATGTAAGGCCGAAGTAACATCCGAGTGGGGCAATGAGTTTATACAGAAAGTTCATGATCGAGGACTGTTGGGACAGAAAAAAAGTAGGTCTAATATGGACTTCTGTATGGCTGAAATACATGTATTTTTTTATTATACTTTTTCTTTTGTGTAATTGAAGAGTTGTGTGTGCTGTTGCATTACAATGTTTACAAGAAAACACATAACATATGTTCTAATTGCATTGCAGTGCATACAAGACACGTTGTGCACTGAATAGCATACACATAACGTACGCGCTATAAATACAATAACAAACTCATTTCACTGTATCTTTGCATTATATACAAAAACTGTTGTATTCCTGATCCATTGAATAGATAACAAAAACATGTTGTGTTGCGATGAATATATTAACTAATCCGTTTTGCATTGAAGAGATAACACACAACTTGTGCACTGCATTGCAGTAACTTATTCCGTTTTGCACTGAAGAGATAACACAACAGGTGCTTGTTGCACTGCGTTGCATACAAGAACTAACTCTTTCCTTTGTGCATTAAAGAGAAAACAAATAAAACATGTTTTGTTGCATTGCAATGGATACAAAACTAACACTGTTTCCTTGCATTGTATACAAAAACTAACTTATTCCTTATGCATTCATGAGATAACACATAACATGTGCATTGCATTGCAGTAAGTTATCACGACAGGCGCTTGTTGCACTGTGTTGCATACAAGAGCTTACTCTTTACTTTGTGCATTTAAGATAAAACAAATCACATATGCTGTTGCACTGCAATAGAAAGGCATCAAGAACTAACTGTTAACTGTTCCTGATGCATTTCTATTGCAGTTGCGTATAATAGTTAACTAATTACACTGAGCATAGGAGAAATGAATATAACACATGTGCTGTTGCATTGCAATGCATATAAGAACTAACACTGTTTCCTTGCATTGTGTACAAAAAATAACATTCCTTATGCATTGAAGAGATATAGCACATTACACGTGGTGTTGCGATGAATGAATTCATCCGTTATGCATTGAAGAAGATAACACAGAACATGTGCATTGCATTGCAATAACTTAATCCGTTGTGCTGTGAAGACATAACATATATGACAGGTGTTTGTTGCACTGCATTGCGTATAAAAACGAACTCTTTCCTTTTTGCAATGGACAGAAAACAAATCACATATGCTGTTGTAATGCAATAAAAACAAAAAAAATGTATTGCATTGCATACAATAATTAACTTTTATGTTCTGCATAGTAGAACTTAATATTACATATGCATGTGTTTCCTTGCATTGTATACAAGAAATAACTTATTCCTCATGCATTGCAGCGATAACACATAACGTGCATTGCATTGCTGTAAGTTATTCCGCTTTGCAGCGAAGAGATATGTAAGGCCGAAGTAACATCCGAGTGGGGCAATGAGTTTATACAGAAAGTTCATGATCGAGGACTGTTGGGACAGAAAAAAAGTAGGTCTAATATGGACTTCTGTATGGCTGAAATACATGTATTTTTTTATTATACTTTTTCTTTTGTGTAATTGAAGAGGTATGTGTGCTGTTGCATTACAATGTTTACAAGAAAACACATAACATATGTTCTAATTGCATTGCAATGCATACAAGACACGTTGTGCACTGAATAGCATACACATAACGTACGCGCTATAAATACAATAACAAACTCATTTCACTGTATCTTTGCATTATATACAAAAACTGTTGTATTCCTGATCCATTGAATAGATAACAAAAACATGTTGTGTTGCGATGAATATATTAACTAATCCGTTTTGCATTGAAGAGATAACACACAACTTGTGCACTGCATTGCAGTAACTTATTCCGTTTTGCACTGAAGAGATAACACAACAGGTGCTTGTTGCACTGCGTTGCATACAAGAACTAACTCTTTCCTTTGTGCATTAAAGAGAAAACAAATAACACATGTTTTGTTGCATTGCAATGGATACAAAAACTAACACTGTTTCCTTGCATTGTATACAAAAACTAACTTATTCCTTATGCATTCATGAGATAACACATAACATGTGCATTGCATTGCAGTAAGTTATCACGACAGGCGCTTGTTGCACTGTGTTGCATACAAGAGCTTACTCTTTACTTTGTGCATTTAAGATAAAACAAATCACAGATGCTGTTGCACTGCAATAGAAAGGCATCAAGAACGTAACTGTTAACTGTTCCTGATGCATTTCTATTGCAGTTGCGTATAATAGTTAACTAATTACACTGAGCATAGGAGAAATGAATATAACACATGTGCTGTTGCATTGCAATGCATATAAGAACTAACACTGTTTCCTTGCATTGTGTACAAAAAATAACATTCCTTATGCATTGAAGAGATATAGCACATTACACGTGGTGTTGCGATGAATGAATTCATCCGTTATGCATTGAAGAAGATAACACAGAACATGTGCATTGCATTGCAATAACTTAATCCGTTGTGCTGTGAAGACATAACATATATGACAGGTGTTTGTTGCACTGCATTGCGTATAAAAACGAACTCTTTCCTTTTTGCAATGGACAGAAAACAAATCACATATGCTGTTGTAATGCAATAAAAACAAAAACATTGTATTGCATTGCCTACAATAATTAACTTTTATGTTCTGCATAGTAGAACTTAATATTACATATGCATGTGTTTCCTTGCATTGTATACAAGAAATAACTTATTCCTCATGCATTGCAGCGATAACACATAACGTGCATTGCATTGCTGTAAGTTATTCCGCTTTGCAGCGAAGAGATATGTAAGGCCGAAGTAACATCCGAGTGGGGCAATGAGTTATACAGAAAGTTCATGATCGAGGACTGTTGGGACAGAAAAAAAGTAGGTCTAATATGGACTTCTGTATGGCTGAAATACATGTATTTTTTTATTATACTTTTTCTTTTGTGTAATTGAAGAGGTATGTGTGCTGTTGCATTACAATGTTTACAAGAAAACACATAACATATGTTCTAATTGCATTGCAGTGCATACAAGACACGTTGTGCACTGAATAGCATACACATAACGTACGCGCTATAAATACAATAACAAACTCATTTCACTGTATCTTTGCATTATATACAAAAACTGTTGTATTCCTGATCCATTGAATAGATAACAAAAACATGTTGTGTTGCGATGAATATATTAACTAATCCGTTTTGCATTGAAGAGATAACACACAACTTGTGCACTGCATTGCAGTAACTTATTCCGTTTTGCACTGAAGAGATAACACAACAGGTGCTTGTTGCACTGCGTTGCATACAAGAACTAACTCTTTCCTTTGTGCATTAAAGAGAAAACAAATAACACATGTTTTGTTGCATTGCAATGGATACAAAAACTAACACTGTTTCCTTGCATTGTATACAAAAACTAACTTATTCCTTATGCATTCATGAGATAACACATAACATGTGCATTGCATTGCAGTAAGTTATCACGACAGGCGCTTGTTGCACTGTGTTGCATACAAGAGCTTACTCTTTACTTTGTGCATTTAAGATAAAACAAATCACAGATGCTGTTGCACTGCAATAGAAAGGCATCAAGAAGTAACTGTTAACTGTTCCTGATGCATTTCTATTGCAGTTGCGTATAATAGTTAACTAATTACACTGAGCACAAGAGAAATGAATATAACACATGTGCTGTTGCATTGCAATGCATATAAGAACTAACACTGTTTCCTTGCATTGTGTACAAAAAATAACATTCCTTATGCATTGAAGAGATATAGCACATTACACGTGGTGTTGCGATGAATGAACTCATCCGTTATGCATTGAAGAAGATAACACAGAACATGTGCATTGCATTGCAATAACTTAATCCGTTGTGCTGTGACGACATAACATATATGACAGGTGTTTGTTGCACTGCATTGCGTATAAAAACGAACTCTTTCCTTTTTGCAATGGACAGAAAACAAATCACATATGCTGTTGTAATGCAATAAAAACAAAAAAAATGTATTGCATTGCCTACAATAATTAACTTTTATGTTCTGCATAGTAGAACTTAATATTACATATGCATGTGTTTCCTTGCATTGTATACAAGAAATAACTTATTCCTCATGCATTGCAGCGATAACACATAACGTGCATTGCATTGCTGTAAGTTATTCCGCTTTGCAGCGAAGAGATATGTAAGGCCGAAGTAACATCCGAGTGGGGCAATGAGTTTATACAGAAAGTTCATGATCGAGGACTGTTGGGACAGAAAAAAAGTAGGTCTAATATGGACTTCTGTATGGCTGAAATACATGTATTTTTTTATTATACTTTTTCTTTTGTGTAATTGAAGAGGTATGTGTGCTGTTGCATTACAATGTTTACAAGAAAACACATAACATATGTTCTAATTGCATTGCAATGCATACAAGACACGTTGTGCACTGAATAGCATACACATAACGTACGCGCTATAAATACAATAACAAACTCATTTCACTGTATCTTTGCATTATATACAAAAACTGTTGTATTCCTGATCCATTGAATAGATAACAAAAACATGTTGTGTTGCGATGAATATATTAACTAATCCGTTTTGCATTGAAGAGATAACACACAACTTGTGCACTGCATTGCAGTAACTTATTCCGTTTTGCACTGAAGAGATAACACAACAGGTGCTTGTTGCACTGCGTTGCATACAAGAACTAACTCTTTCCTTTGTGCATTAAAGAGAAAACAAATAACACATGTTTTGTTGCATTGCAATGGATACAAAAACTAACACTGTTTCCTTGCATTGTATACAAAAACTAACTTATTCCTTATGCATTCATGAGATAACACATAACATGTGCATTGCATTGCAGTAAGTTATCACGACAGGCGCTTGTTGCACTGTGTTGCATACAAGAACTTACTCTTTACTTTGTGCATTTAAGATAAAACAAATCACAGATGCTGTTGCACTGCAATAGAAAGGCATCAAGAACTAACTGTTAACTGTTCCTGATGCATTTCTATTGCAGTTGCGTATAATAGTTAACTAATTACACTGAGCATAGGAGAAATGAATATAACACATGTGCTGTTGCATTGCAATGCATATAAGAACTAACACTGTTTCCTTGCATTGTGTACAAAAAATAACATTCCTTATGCATTGAAGAGATATAGCACATTACACGTGGTGTTGCGATGAATGAATTCATCCGTTATGCATTGAAGAAGATAACACAGAACATGTGCATTGCATTGCAATAACTTAATCCGTTGTGCTGTGAAGACATAACATATATGACAGGTGTTTGTTGCACTGCATTGCGTATAAAAACGAACTCTTTCCTTTTTGCAATGGACAGAAAACAAATCACATATGCTGTTGTAATGCAATAAAAACAAAAACATTTTATTGCATTGCCTACAATAATTAACTTTTATGTTCTGCATAGTAGAACTTAATATTACATATGCATGTGTTTCCTTGCATTGTATACAAGAAATAACTTATTCCTCATGCATTGCAGCGATAACACATAACGTGCATTGCATTGCTGTAAGTTATTCCGCTTTGCAGCGAAGAGATATGTAAGGCCGAAGTAACATCCGAGTGGGGCAATGAGTTTATACAGAAAGTTCATGATCGAGGACTGTTGGGACAGAAAAAAAGTAGGTCTAATATGGACTTCTGTATGGCTGAAATACATGTATTTTTTTATTATACTTTTTCTTTTGTGTAATTGAAGAGGTATGTGTGCTGTTGCATTACAATGTTTACAAGAAAACACATAACATATGTTCTAATTGCATTGCAGTGCATACAAGACACGTTGTGCACTGAATAGCATACACATAACGTACGCGCTATAAATACAATAACAAACTCATTTCACTGTATCTTTGCATTATATACAAAAAACTGTTGTATTCCTGATCCATTGAATAGATAACAAAAACATGTTGTGTTGCGATGAATATATTAACTAATCCGTTTTGCATTGAAGAGATAACACATAACTTGTGCACTGCATTGCAGTAACTTATTCCGTTTTGCACTAAAGAGATAACACAACAGGTGCTTGTTGCACTGCGTTGCATACAAGAACTAACTCTTTCCTTTGTGCATTAAAGAGAAAACAAATAACACATGTTTTGTTGCATTGCAATGGATACAAAAACTAACAATGTTTCCTTGCATTGTATACAAAAACTACTTATTCCTTATGCATTCATGAGATAACACATAACATGTGCATTGCATTGCAGTAAGTTATTCCGTTTTGCAGCGAAGAGATATCACGACAGGCGCTTGTTGCACTGTGTAGCATACAAGAACTTACTCTTTACTTTGTGCATTTAGATAAAACAAATCACATATGCTGTTGCACTGCAATAGAAAGGCATCAAGAAGTAACTGTTAACTGTTCCTGATGCATTTCTATTGCAGTTGCGTATAATAGTTAACTAATTACACTGCGCATAGGAGAAATGAAATATAACACATGTGCTGTTGCATTGCAATGCATATAAGAACTAACACTGTTTCCTTGCATTGTGTAAAAAAAATAACATTCTTATGCATTGAAGAGATATAGCGCATTACACGTGGTGTTTGCGATGAAATGAACTAATTCATCCGTTATGCATTGAAGAGATAACACATAACATGTGCATTGCATTGCAGTAAGTTATTCCGTTTTGCAGCGAAGAGATATCACGACAGGCGCTTGTTGCACTGTGTTGCATACAAGAACTTACTCTTTACTTTGTGCATTTAAGATAAAACAAATCACATATGCTGTTGCACTGCAATAGAAAGGCATCAAGAACTAACTGTTAACTGTTCCTGATGCATTTCTATTGCAGTTGCGTATAATAGTTAACTAATTACACTGAGCATAGGAGAAATGAATATAACACATGTGCTATTGCATTGCAATGCATATAAGAACTAACACTGTTTCCTTGCATTGTGTACAAAAAATAACATTCCTTATGCATTGAAGAGATATAGCACATTACACGTCGTGTTGCGATGAATGAACTAATTCATCCGTTATGCATTGAAGAGATAACACATGACAATTGCTTGTTTCATGCATTGCACACAAGAACTATTTCTTTCCTTTGTGCATTGAAGAGAAAACAAATCACATATGCTGTTGCATTGCTATGCATCAAGAATAATTTTTTCATCAGAAGAAATTATATAACATATGTGCTGTTGAATTGCAAGAACTAACTTATTCTTTATGCATTGGCTGTTGCACTGTAATAAATACAAAATTAAATCATTTCGTTTGTACATTTAAGAGATGACATATATACGTTTCATACACGATCTAACTTAAACCGCGTGCAACGATGAATAACATATAAGGTATGCACTGTATAGAAGAACTAACTCATCTCATCGTGTGCACTGAAGAGATAACATATGTGCATTGCATTTCATACACGATCTAACCCGTAATACATTATGCGGTAAAGAGATAACATATAATATATACTCTGTTGCAAGAGTATTCGATATTGAAACTTTTTACATATACGCATTGAACCTTCCTATTTCACATCAGCCACACGGTTGTCCATATTAGACCTTCTGAACATATGTCTGGCTCAAGAGTCCTCGATCTTGAACTTTCTATACATCTTTGACATTATATAATGTTACGTCAGCCAGACAGTAGTCAATATTGGGACCTTCTGAGCATAGATCTGGGCAAAGAGTACTCGGTATTGAACTTGCTATATTACAAATACTTATTGACGACTTCTGATATTACATCAGCTACACGAAAGTCCAAATTTTTCTGGCCCAAGAGAACATGATCTTGAACTTTCTATACATACTCATTGAATCCTTCTAATGTTACTTCAGTCATACAGAAGTCCATATTTGACCAACTGAAAATATATCTAGCAAAATGACTCCTGATCATCGGTCAGTCATAGAATATTGTATATTTGAGCTAATGAACATATTTGTGGACAAAGAGCACTCAATCATGAACTTTAATACATTATCATTGAATCCTTCTGATATCACATCCGTCATAAAGTATTTCACATTTGACCCAATGAACTTATTGCTGCAGCAAGAGCACTTGTTCTTGAACTTTTTAAAACATTATCATTGACTGATTCTGATGTTACATCACCCATTTAGAAGTCCATATTTGACCTAACTAAACATATTTCTGGCAAACTATTCATTGATCAAAGAACTTTCTATACTGACTCAGTGACTCCTAAATTTATTTCAGACCTAAAGAAGGCCATATTATACCTGATTAAATTTTTTCTATCCCAAGAGTCCACATCATGAACTTTCTACAGATGCCTTACACTAATGTTACTTCAGCCATATAGAAGTCAATAATACCGACGCTGAACATATTCTGGGCAAATTAGTCCTCGATCAAGAATTTTCTATACTGACTCATTTTTCCATCTGATTTGTTTCAGCCATACAGGATCCATAATAGACTTGATTGAATTTCTTCTGTCCCAAGAGTCCATGATCATGAACTTTATTTAAATGTCTCACTCCGATGTTATATAGAGTATAGTGTATTTGACCTAATGGACATAATTTTAACAAAGTAGCCCTAGATCATAATTTTAAATACATATTCATTGAGCTTTATCTGATGTTTGACCTTCTGAACATAGTTCTGGCAAAAGAGTATTCGATATTGAATTTTATACTTATTGATGCCTTCTCATATCACATCAGCCATACAGTAGTCCACATTTGAAAGCTCTTGATCTTGAACTTTCTTTACATACTCATTTTAACTCTTTCTAATGTTACTTCAATTGTACAGAAGCTCGATATCAGACCCATTGCACATATTTCTGGCAAATTAGTCCTCGATCATGAACTTTATATACACACTCATTGCCTCACTCTTATTTTCTTCACCCATTCAGTAGTCCATATTAGACCTACTGAACATACATCTGGCAAATCAGTCACGAAATTCATAACATACATGTTAAAACCATCTGATGTTAGATAAGTCAGACAGTAGTCCATATTTGACCAAATTAGCATATTTCTGGCTACAGAGTATATACTACGGAGTATATACTCATTGATCTCTTGATGTCACATCAGCCAGACAGTAGTCCACATTTGACCTACTGAACATATTTTTGGCCCAAGAGCTCTTGATCTTGAACTTTCTTTACATAATCATTAACTCCTTCTAATGTTATTCAGCCGTACAGAACTCAATATTAGACCAACTGCACATATTTCTGGCTAATTAGTCCTCAATCATGAACTTTTTATACAAATTCTTTGAATCCTTCTGATGAAACATCTGCTATAGAGTATTGCATATTTGACTAATAGACATATTTCTGCCCAAAGAGTACTTGATCTTGAACTTTTTCATACATTAGTATTGACTACTTCTGGTGAGGACTTCACCCTTACAGAAGTCCATATTTGACATAATGAACTTATTTCTGGCCCAAGAACACTTGATCTTGAACTTTCTCGGTCAAGAATGTTCTATACTGACTCATTGAATTTTATTTCAGCCCTATCGGAAGGCCATATTAGACCCGATTAAAATTTTTCTGTGCCCAAGAGTCCACGATCATGAACTTTCAATACATGCCTGACTCTGATGTTACTTCAGCCATAGAATATTGTATATTTGACCTAAATGAAATATTTCTGGCTAAAGAGCACTTGATCATGAACTTTTTTTACATGATCATTGACTCCTTCTGATATCACATCAGCCATACAGAAGTCCATATTTGACATAATGAACTTATTTCGGGGCCCAAGAACACTTGATCTTGAACTTTCTCGTCAAGAATGTTCTATACTGACTCATTGACTCCTTCCAATTTTATTTCAGCCCTATCGGAAGGCCATATTAGACCCGATTAAAATTGTTCTGTCCCAAGAGTCCACGATCATGAACTTTATATACATGTCTCAATCTGATGTTGCTTCAGCCATAGAGTATTGTATATTTGATCTAAAGGACTTATTTTTCACAAATTAGCCCTCGATTACGAATTTTCTATACATACTCATTGACTTTATCTGATGTACCATCAGCCAGACAATAGCCAATGTTTGACCTTTTGAACATAGTTCTGGCCAAGAGTTTTCAATATTGAATTTCATACTCATTGATGCCTTCTCGTATCACATCAGCCATACCAAGAGCTCTTGATCTTGAACTTTCTTTACTTACTCATTAACTCCTTCTAATGTTACTTCAGGTGTAGAGAACTCGATATTAGACCATCTGCACATATTTCTGGCAAATTAGTCCTCGATCATGAACTTTCTCTGCATACTCAATGACTTTATCTGATGTTACTTCAGATCAATATATTTGGCCTACTCAACATATTTCTTACCCAAGTGACATCAATTAATTAACTTTCTATACATACTCATCGCCTTACTCTGACGTTACTTCAAGCATACATGAGCCCATGTTTGACTTGCTGAACATATTTCTGGCAAATAGTCCTCAATCATGAACTTTTTATACAAACTCTTTGACTCCTTCTGATGATACATCAGCCATAGAGTTTTGCAAATTTGACCTAAAGGACATCTTTCTGGCCAAAGAGTACTTGATCTTGAACTTTTCATACATTACTATTGACCCCTTCTGATGTTACTTCACCCATACAGAAGTCCATATCAGACCTTGCAGAACATATTTCTGGCAAATTAGTCCTCGATCATGAACTTCATATGCATACTCACTGACTCCATCTGATGTAAGATAAGCCTCACAGTAGTCCGTATATGACCGACTGAACATATTTCTGCCCAAAGAGTATTCGATATCGAAGATAATATATGTATACTCATTGACGCCTTCTGATGTCATATCAGCCATATCGAAGTCTGTATTTGATCTACTGAACATATTTCTGGCCAAAGAGTACTCAATCTTGAACTTTCTATACATAGTCATTTACTCCATCTGATTTGTTTCAGCCATACAGGAGTCCATATTAGACTTGATTACATTTTATCTGTACCAAGAGTCCACGAACATGAACTTTAAATACATGTCTCACTCTGATGTTACTTCAGCCAAAGAGTATTGCATATTTGGCCTAATGGACATATTTTTAACAAATTAGCCGTCGATCATGAATTTTCTATATATATTCATTGACTTTATCTGATGTACCATCAGCTAGACAGTAGTTAATGTCTGACCTTCTGAACATAGTTCTGGCCAAAGAGTATTCGATATTGAATTTTATACTCATTGACGCCTTCTGATGTCACATCAGCCAGACAGTAGTCCCCATTTGACCTACTGAACATATTTTTGGCCCAAGAGCTCTTGATCTTGAACTTTCTTTACATAATCATTAACTCCTTCTAATGTTATTCAGCCGTACAGAACTCGATATTAAACCAACTGCACATATTTCTGGCAAATTAGTCCTCAATCATGAACTTTTTATACAAATTCTTTGAATCCTTCTGATGAAACATCTGCTATAGAGTATTGCATATTTGACCTAATAGACATATTCTCTTCTGCACAAAGAGGACTTGATCTTAACTTTTCATACATAGTATTGACTCATTCTGTGATACTTCACCCTTACAGCTAGTCCATATTAGACTTACTGAACATATTTCTGGCAAATTAGTCCTCGATCAAGAACGTCTTATACTTGCCTCTTTGACTCCTTCTAATTTTATTTAGTCGTACAGAAGGCCCATATTAGACCTGATTAAATTTTTTCTGTGCCAAGAGTCCACGATCATGAACATTATATATACGCCTCACTCTGATGTTATTTCAGCATAGAATATTGTATATTTGACCTAACTGACATTTTTTCACAAATTAGCCCTCGTTCATGAATATTCCATACATACTCATTGACTGTATCTGAATGTAACCATCAGCTAGATAGTAGTCAATGTTTGACCTTCTGAACATAGTTCTGGCCAAAGAGTATTCAATATTGAATTTTATACTCATGGACGCCTTGTGATATACATCAGCCATACAGTAGTCTACATTTGACCTACTGAACATATTTTTGGCCCAAGAGCTCTTGATATTGAAATTTCTATACATACTCATTGACTACTTCGAATGTTACTTCAGCCGTACAGAACTTGATATTAGACCAACTGAACATATCTACATGCAAATTATTCCTCGCTCATGAACTATTTTCCTCAATCTGATGTTTCTTCACCCATACAGAAGTCCATTTTAGACCCTACTGAACATATTTCTGGCAAATTAGTCATGAACTTCATATACATACTTATTTACACCATCTGATGTTAGATAAGTCAGACAGTTAGCCCATATTTGACCGAATGAACATATTTCTGGCTACAGAGTATAAGTTTTTGTATATACTCATTGACACCTTCTGATGTCACATCAGCCAGACAGTAGTCCACATTTGACCTACTGAACATATTTTTTGGCCCAAGAGCTCTTGATCTTGAACTTCCTTTTACATAATCATTAACTCTTTCTTATGTTACTTCAGGTGTACAGAAACTCGATATCAGACCAACTGCACATATTTATGGCAAATTAGTCCTCGATCATGAACTTTTTATACACACTCATTGACTCCACTCTGATTCTCTTCACCCATACAGAAGTCCACATTAGACCTACAGAACATATTTCTGTCAAATTAGTCCTCGATCATATGCATACTCTTTGACTCCGTCTGATGATAAACAGGCCACACAGTAGTCCATATTTGACCGACTGAACATATTTCTGGCCAAAGAGTATTCGACATTGAAGTTTTCATGTATACTCAATATAGCCTTCTGATGTCACATCAGCCCCTACAGAAGTCTGTATTTGACCTACAGAATATATTTCTGTCCCAAGAGTCCTCGATCATGAACGTTCAATACATGCCTGACTCTGATGTTACTTCAGCCATAGAATATTGTATATTTGACCTAAATGAAATATTTCTGGCTAAAGAGCACTTGATCATGAACTTTTTTTACATGATCATTGACTCCTTCTGATATCACATCAGCCATACAGAAGTCCATATTTGACATAATGAACTTATTTCTGGCCCAAGAACACTTGATCTTGAACTTTCTCGGTCAAGAATGTTCTATACTGACTCATTGACTCCTTCCAATTTTATTTCAGCCCTATCGGAAGGCCATAATAGACCCGATTAAAATTTTTCTGTGCCAAGAGTCCACGATCATGAACTTTCAATACATGCCTGACTCTGATGTTACTTCAGCCATAGAATATTGTATATTTGACCTAAATGAAATATTTCTGGCTAAAGAGCACTTGATCATGAACTTTTTTTACATGATCATTGACTCCTTCTGATATCACATCAGCCATACAGAAGTCCATATTTGACATAATGAACTTATTTCTGGCCCAAGAACACTTGATCTTGAACTTTCTCGGTCAAGAATGTTCTATACTGACTCATTGACTCCTTCCAATTTTATTTCAGCCCTATCGGAAGGCCATATTAGACCCGATTAAAATTGTTCTGTCCCAAGAGTCCACGATCATGAACTTTATATACATGTCTCAATCTGATGTTGCTTCAGCCATAGAGTATTGTATATTTGATCTAAAGGACTTATTTTTCACAAATTAGCCCTCGATTACGAATTTTCTATACATACTCATTGACTTTATCTGATGTACCATCAGCCAGACAATAGCCAATGTTTGACCTTTTGAACATAGTTCTGGCCAAAGAGTTTTCAATATTGAATTTCATACTCATTGATGCCTTCTCGTATCACATCAGCCATAGCAAGAGCTCTTGATCTTGAACTTTCTTTACTTACTCATTAACTCCTTCTAATGTTACTTCAGGTGTAGAGAACTCGATATTAGACCATCTGCACATATTTCTGGCAAATTAGTCCTCGATCATGAACTTTCTCTGCATACTCAATGACTTTATCTGATGTTACTTCAGATCAATATATTTGGCCTACTCAACATATTTCTTACCCAAGTGACATCAATTAATTAACTTTCTATACATACTCATCGCCTTACTCTGACGTTACTTCAAGCATACATGAGCCCATGTTTGACTTGCTGAACATATTTCTGGCAAATTAGTCCTCAATCATGAACTTTTTATACAAACTCTTTGACTCCTTCTGATGATACATCAGCCATAGAGTTTTGCAAATTTGACCTAAAGGACATCTTTCTGGCCAAAGAGTACTTGATCTTGAACTTTTCATACATTACTATTGACCCCTTCTGATGTTACTTCACCCATACAGAAGTCCATATCAGACCTGCAGAACATATTTCTGGCAAATTAGTCCTCGATCATGAACTTCATATGCATACTCACTGACTCCATCTGATGTAAGATAAGCCTCACAGTAGTCCGTATATGACCGACTGAACATATTTCTGCCCAAAGAGTATTCGATATCGAAGATAATATATGTATACTCATTGACGCCTTCTGATGTCATATCAGCCATATCGAAGTCTGTATTTGATCTACTGAACATATTTCTGGCCAAAGAGTACTCAATCTTGAACTTTCTATACATAGTCATTTACTCCATCTGATTTGTTTCAGCCATACAGGAGTCCATATTAGACTTGATTACATTTTATCTGTACCAAGAGTCCACGAACATGAACTTTAAATACATGTCTCACTCTGATGTTACTTCAGCCAAAGAGTATTGCATATTTGGCCTAATGGACATATTTTTAACAAATTAGCCGTCGATCATGAATTTTCTATATATATCCATTGACTTTATCTGATGTACCATCAGCTAGACAGTAGTTAATGTCTGACCTTCTGAACATAGTTCTGGCCAAAGAGTATTCGATATTGAATTTTATACTCATTGACGCCTTGTGATATCACATCAGCCATACAGTAGTCTACATTTGACCTACTGAACATATTTTTGGCCCAAGAGCTCTTGATATTGAAATTTCTATACATACTCATTGACTACTTTGAATGTTACTTCAGCCGTACAGAACTTGATATTAGACCAACTGAACATATCTACATGCAAATTATTCCTCGCTCATGAACTATTTTCCTCAATCTGATGTTTCTTCACCCATACAGAAGTCCATTTTAGACCTACTGAACATATTTCTGGCAAATTAGTCATGAACTTCATATACATACTTATTTACACCATCTGATGTTAGATAAGTCAGACAGTAGCCCATATTTGACCGAATGAACATATTTCTGGCTACAGAGTATAAGTTTTTGTATATACTCATTGACGCCTTCTGATGTCACATCAGCCAGACAGTAGTCCACATTTGACCTACTGAACATATTTTTGGCCCAAGAGCTCTTGATCTTGAACTTCCTTTTACATAATCATTAACTCTTTCTTATGTTACTTCAGGTGTACAGAAACTCGATATCAGACCAACTGCACATATTTATGGCAAATTAGTCCTCGATCATGAACTTTTTATACACACTCATTGACTCCACTCTGATTCTCTTCACCCATACAGAAGTCCACATTAGACCTACAGAACATATTTCTGTCAAATTAGTCCTCGATCGTATGCATACTCTTTGACTCCGTCTGATGATAAACAGGCCACACAGTAGTCCATATTTGACCGACTGAACATATTTCTGGCCAAAGAGTATTCGACATTGAAGTTTTCATGTATACTCAATATAGCCTTCTGATGTCACATCAGCCCCTACAGAAGTCTGTATTTGACCTACAGAATATATTTCTGTCCCAAGAGTCCTCGATCATGAACGTTCAATACATGCCTGACTCTGATGTTACTTCAGCCATAGAATATTGTATATTTGACCTAAATGAAATATTTCTGGCTAAAGAGCACTTGATCATGAACTTTTTTTACATGATCATTGACTCCTTCTGATATCACATCAGCCATACAGAAGTCCATATTTGACATAATGAACTTATTTCTGGCCCAAGAACACTTGATCTTGAACTTTCTCGGTCAAGAATGTTCTATACTGACTCATTGACTCCTTCCAATTTTATTTCAGCCCTATCGGAAGGCCATAATAGACCCGATTAAAATTTTTCTGTGCCAAGAGTCCACGATCATGAACTTTCAATACATGCCTGACTCTGATGTTACTTCAGCCATAGAATATTGTATATTTGACCTAAATGAAATATTTCTGGCTAAAGAGCACTTGATCATGAACTTTTTTTACATGATCATTGACTCCTTCTGATATCACATCAGCCATACAGAAGTCCATATTTGACATAATGAACTTATTTCTGGCCCAAGAACACTTGATCTTGAACTTTCTCGGTCAAGAATGTTCTATACTGACTCATTGACTCCTTCCAATTTTATTTCAGCCCTATCGGAAGGCCATATTAGACCCGATTAAAATTGTTCTGTCCCAAGAGTCCACGATCATGAACTTTATATACATGTCTCAATCTGATGTTGCTTCAGCCATAGAGTATTGTATATTTGATCTAAAGGACTTATTTTTCACAAATTAGCCCTCGATTACGAATTTTCTATACATACTCATTGACTTTATCTGATGTACCATCAGCCAGACAATAGCCAATGTTTGACCTTTTGAACATAGTTCTGGCCAAAGAGTTTTCAATATTGAATTTCATACTCATTGATGCCTTCTCGTATCACATCAGCCATAGCAAGAGCTCTTGATCTTGAACTTTCTTTACTTACTCATTAACTCCTTCTAATGTTACTTCAGGTGTAGAGAACTCGATATTAGACCATCTGCACATATTTCTGGCAAATTAGTCCTCGATCATGAACTTTCTCTGCATACTCAATGACTTTATCTGATGTTACTTCAGATCAATATATTTGGCCTACTCAACATATTTCTTACCCAAGTGACATCAATTAATTAACTTTCTATACATACTCATCGCCTTACTCTGACGTTACTTCAAGCATACATGAGCCCATGTTTGACTTGCTGAACATATTTCTGGCAAATTAGTCCTCAATCATGAACTTTTTACACAAACTCTTTGACTCCTTCTGATGAAACATCAGCTATAGAGTATTGAATTTTATACTCATTGACGCCTTCTGATGTCTCATCAGCCAGACAGTAGTCCACATTTGACCTACTGAACATATTTTTGGCCCAAGAGCTCTTGATCTTGAACTTTCTTTACAAACTCATTTTAACTCTTTGAAATGTTATTTCAAGTGTACAGAAACTCGATATCAGACCAACTGTACATATTTCTGGCAAATTAGTCCTCGATCATGAACTTTATATACACACTCATTGCCTCACTCTTACTTTCTTCACCCATTCAGTAGTCCAAATTAGACCTACAGAACATATTTCTGGCAAATTAGTCCTCGATCAAGAACGTTCTATACTGACTCTTTGACTCCTTCTAATTTTATTTCAGTCGTACAGAAGGCCGTATTAGACCTGATTAAATTTTTTCTGTGCCAAGAGTCCACGATCATGAACTTTATATACATGCCTCACTCTGATGTTACTTCAGCCATAGAATATTGTATATTTGACCTAATGGACATTTTTTCACAAATTAGCCCTCGTTCATGAATATTCCATACATACTCATTGACTGTATCTGATGTACCATCAGCTAGATAGTAGTCAATGTTTGACCTTCTGAACATAGTTCTGGCCAAAGAGTATTCAATATTGAATTTTTCTCATTGACGCCTTCTGATATCACATCAGCCATACAGTAGTCTACATTTGACCTACTGAACATATTTTTTTGCCCAAGAGCTCTTGATATTGAACTTTCTATACATACTCATTGACTGCTTCTAATGTTACTTCAGCCTTACAGAACTTGATATTAGACAAATGAACATATCTACAAGCAAATTAGTCTTCTCTCATGAACTATTCATACATATTTCCTCACTCTGATGTTTCTTCACCCATGCAGAAGTCCATTTTAGACCTACTGAACATATTTCTGGCAAATTAGTCATGAACTTACAGCCATAAGTTCGTAGAAGTCTATATTTGACCTACTGAACAAATTTCTGTCCCAAGAGTACTCGATCATGAACTTTCTATGCATACTCATTGACTTTATCTGATGTTACGTCAGCCAGGCAGTAGTCCATATTTGACCTACTGAACTTATTTCTGGCAAATTAGTCCTGAATTATAAACTTTTTATACAAACTCTTTGACTCCTTCTGAGGACACATCAGCTATAGAGCATTGCATATTAGACATAATGGACATATTTCTGCCCAAAGAGAACTCGATCTTGAACTTTTTAAAAATACTTACTGATGCCTTCTGATGTCACATCAGCCATACAGTAGTCCATATTTCACCTAATGAACACATTTCTGGCCCAAAAGTACTCGATCTTGAAATTTATATACATACTCATTGATTCACTCTGATCTTACTTCAGCCATATATGAACCCAATTTGACCCACTGAACCAATTTCTGGCAAATTAGTCTTCGATAATGAACTTTTTATACTAACTCATTGAGTCCTTCTGATGGTACATCAGCCATAGAGTTTTGCATATTTAATCTAAAGGACATCTTTCTGGCCAAAGAGTACTTGATCTTGAACTTTTCATACATTAGTATTGACTCCTTCTGATGTTACTTCACCCACACAGAAGTCCATATCAGACCTGCAGAACATATTTCTGGCAAATTAGTCCTCGATCATGAACTTCATACGCGTACTCATTGACTCCATCTGATGTTAGATAAGCCTCACAGTAGTCAGTATATGACCGACTGAACATATTTCTGGCCAAAGAGTAATCGATATTGATGTTTAAATATGTATATACTCATTGACGCCTGCTGATGTCACATCAGCCATATATGTCTATATATCTGATGTCTATATTTGATCTACTGAACATATATCTGGCCCAAGAGTACTCAATCTTGAACTTTCTATACATAGTCATTGACTCCATCTGATTTCTTTCATCCATACAGGAGTCCACATTAGACTTGATTAAATGTTTTCTGTACCAAGAATCCTCGATCATGAACTTTATATACATGCCTCACTCTGATGTTACTTCAGCCACAGAGTATTGTATTTTTGACCTAATAGACATATTTTTCACAAATTAGCCCTAGATCATGAATTTTCTATACATACTCATTGAGTTTATCTGATGTACCATCAGCCAGGCAGTAGTCAATGTTTGACCTCCTGAACATCGATCTGTCCAAAGTGTATTCAGTATTGGATTTTATACTCATTGACGCCTTCTGATATCACATCAGCAATACAATAGTCCACATTTGACCTACTGAACATATTTCTGGCCCAAGAATACTCGATCTTGAACTTTCTATACATAGTCATTTACTCCATCTGATTTTTTTCAGCCATACAGGAGTCCATATTAGACTTGATTAAATTTTTTCTGTCCCAAGAGTCCATGATCATGAACTTTATATACATGCCTCACTCTGATGTTACTTCAGCCATAGAGTATTGTATGTTTCACCTTTTGGACATTTTTTCACAAATTAGCCCTCGATCATGAATTTTTTATATGTACTCATTGACTTTATCTGATGTACCATCAGCCATACAGTAGTCCAAATTTGACCTGCTGAACATATTTCTGTCCCAAGAGTACTTGATCTTGAACTTCATATACATACTTATTTACACCATCTGATGTTAGATAAGTCAGACAGTAGTCCATATTTGACCGACTGAACATATTTCTGGCTACAGACATTGAAGTTTTTGTATATACTCATTGACGCCTGCCGATGTCACAGCAGCCATATAGAAGTCTATATTTGACCTACTGAACATATTTCTGGCTAAAGAGTATTTGATCTTGAACTTTTCATACATTACCATTTACCCCTTCTGATATTACTTCACCCATACAGAAGTCCATATCAGACCTGCAGAACATATTTCTGGCAAATTAGTCCTCGATCATGAACTTCATATGCATGCTCATTGACTCCATCTGATGTTAGATAAGCCTCACAGTAGTCCGTATATGACCGACTGAACATATTTCTGTCCAAAGAGTATTCGATATTGAAGTTTAAATATATATACTCATTGATGCCTTCTGATATCACATCAGCCATTCAGCCTCGATCATGCCTTGATCTTGAAATTTCTATACAAACTCAATGACTCCTGATCATACTTCAGCCATAGAGTATTGTATATTTGACCTAATGGAAATTTTTATTGCAAATTAGTCCTCGATCTTGAACTTTCCATAAATACTCATTGACTTTATCTTGACCGTCAGCCACACAGACGTCCATATTTGACATACTGAACAATTTTCTGGCCAAAGAGTACTCGATATTGAACTTTTCATATATATTCATTGAGTATTGCATATTTCACCTAACGGATATATTTCTGGCAAATTAGTCCTCGATCATCAACTTCCTATACATATTCATTGACTCCATCTGATGTTAAATAATCCAAATCCAGTAGTCCATATTTGACCGACTGAACATATTTCTGGCCAAAGAGTACTCTATCTTGAACTTTTCATACATTATTATTGATTCCTTCTGATGTTACTTCACCCATACAGAAGTCCATATTAGACGTGATTAAATTTTTTCTGTCCCTAGAGTCCTCGATCTATCTATAGAGAGTTGAAGATTGAGTACTGTTTGGCTGGAAATATGTTTAGTAGGTCATATATGAACTTCTGAATAGCTGATGTAACATCAAAAAGATGCGATGAGTATAATGCATTTGTGAAATAATGAACTTATTTCGGGCCAAATATCGAACACTATTTTGCCTGAAACAAGTTCATTATTTCACATATGCATTATTGTATAGCTGACATATTATTAGGAGTCAATGATTATCTACGGAATGTTCATGATGAAGGATTCTTGGGCCAGAAACATGTTCAGTAGGTCAAATATGGGCTATTGTCTAGTTGTTGTACCATCAGAAGTAGTCAATAAGTAGGTATAAAAAGTTCAAGATGAAGGTCTCTTTTGCCAGAAATATGTTCAGTGGGTCAATTTTGGACTACTGTCTGGCTGATGTAACACCTGAAAGATTCATTGATCAAGATCGAGTTCATCTTCTGTATGGCTCATCTAACATCCAAAAGGGATAAAGAGAATGTAGAGAGTTCATGCTCGAGTATTCTTTGGCCAGAGATATGTTCAGCAGGTCAAATATGGACTTCTGTATGGCTGATGTAACATCAGAAGGAGTCTATGATTATGTTTAGAATGTGAATGATCGAGGACTCTTGGGACAGAAAAAAATGAATTTTCCAGAAATTTGTCCACGTCCATCAGTTATGCAATACCCTATGGATGAAGTTTCAACAGAAGTAGTCAATTTGTATTTATATTAAGTTCAAGACCGAGGACTTATTTTCCAGAAAAATGATCAGTTGGTCAAACATGAGCCCATGTATAGCTGAAGTAACATCAGAGTGAGGCAATGAGTATATAGAAAAAGTTCAAGGACTCTTTGGATAGAAAAAAATTAAGTAGGTCTAATTTGGACTTCTGTTCTTCTGATGTAAAATCAGAATGAGTCAATCAATATGTATAGAAAGTTCAAGATCAAGCGCTCCGGGACCAGAAATATGTTCTTTATGTCAAATATGGACTACTGTCTCTCTAATGTAACACAACAAGGAGCCAATTAAATGAGTCTGTTTAGAAATTTCATCATCAAAGAATGATTTGCCATAAATTTGTTCAGTATGTCCAAAACGGGTTCATATATGGCTGAAGTAACATCAGAAGTAGTCAATGAGTATGTATAGAAAGTTCATGACTGAGGACTAATTTGCCATAAATATGTCCATTAGGTCAAATATGGAATACTCTATGGCTAACATATCAGAAGGAGTCAGTAGCAATGTATAAAAAGTTCAAGATCGAGTACTCTTTGGCCAGAAGCATGTCTATTTGGTCAAATGTGGCTGATGTCTTTGTCTTTGTCAAATGTCTTTGGCTGATGCATAAAAAGAAGTAGTCAATAACTATGTTTAAAAGGTTCACGATCAAGGACTACTTTGCCAAAAGTATTTTTAATAGGTCAAATATGGGCTTGTGTATGGCTGAAATAACATCAGAGTGAGGCAATGAGTATGTAAAGAAAGTCCATGATCGAGGACAGAAAAAATTTAAGTAGGTCTAAATATGGACTTCTGTATGGCTGAAATAAAATCAGAAGGAGTCAATGAGGTTCAAAAAGGTTCAAGATTACGTTTTCTTGGGCTAGATATATGTCCATTAATTCAAATATGCAATACTCTATGGTTGACGTATCATCAGAAGGAGTCAATGTGTATGTATAAAAGTTCATGATTGAGGACTATAATTTTCCAGAAATATGTTTAGTAGGTCATACATGGGATCATGTATGGCTGAAGTAACCAGAGTGAGGCAATGAGTATGTATAGAAAGTTCATGATTTGTTCACTAATTTGCCAGAAATATGTTTGGTCGTTCTCAGAAGGAGTCAGTAGTAATGTATAAAAAGTTCAAGATCAAATATTCTTTGACAAGAAATATTTCCATTAGGTGAAATATGCAATACTTATGGCTGACGTATCATCAAAAGGAGTCAATAGTAATGTATCAAAAGTTCAAGATCGAGTACTCTTTGGTCAGAAATATTTGCATTCGGTCAAATATGCAATACTCTTTGGCTCACGTACAATCAGGAGATAAAAAAAGTTTATGATTGAGGACTAATTTTCCAGAAATATGTTCAGAAGGTCAGACATGGTCTTCATGTATGTCCAAAGTATCATCATAGTGAGGCGATGAGAATGTTTAAAAAGTTCCTGATCATGGACTCTTGGGACAGAAAAATTTTAATTCGCCAGAAATATGTCCATGTAGTGGACTTCTTATGTAACATTAGGTCAATGAATCTGTAAAGAAAGATCAAGTCTACTCTTTGGCCAGAACTATGTTCATCATGGCAAATATGGACTACTAACTGTCTGATATAACATTAGGAGTCAATGAGTCAGTAAAGATCGAGGTCTCTTGGGTCAGACATATCAAATACTTTTTGGTCAGAAATATGTTCTGTCAGTCAAATATGGACTACTGTCTGGTTGATCTAACATCAGATCGAATCAATAATTATGTATAGAACGTTCATGACTGAGGACCAATTTGCCATAAATATGTCCATTATGTCAAATATGCAATACTCTATGGCTGACATATCATCAAAAGGAGTCAACAGTAATGTATAAAAAATTACAGATCGAGTACCCTTTGGCCAAAAAACATGTTCATTAGGTCAAATATACAATACTCTTTTCCTGAGGCTTAAAAAGGTTCAAGATTGAGTACTCTTTGCCAGAGAAGTTCCATTAAGTCAAATATGCAAA
Source organism: Ctenopharyngodon idella (assembly GCF_019924925.1). Lineage (NCBI taxonomy): Eukaryota > Metazoa > Chordata > Actinopteri > Cypriniformes > Xenocyprididae > Ctenopharyngodon > Ctenopharyngodon idella. The sequence goes on from NC_067226.1 coordinate 166,915, forward strand.
ACTCTATGGCTAACGGATCATCAAAAGCAGTAGGTGTGTCTAATATGGATTTCTATATGGGTGAAGTAACAATGGGTGAAGTAACAAAAAGTCAATAGTAATGTATAAAAGTTCAAGATTGAATACTCTTTGACAAGAAATATGCCTATTAGATCAAATATGCAGCACTCTATGGCTAACGGATCATCAGAAGGAGTATGCACAGAAAGTCGAGAATCGAGGAGTCTTGGGACAGAAAAAATTTAAGTAGGTCTAATAAAGACTTCTGTATGTTGCATACAAGAATTAACTCCTACCTTTGTGCATTGAAGAGAAAACAAATTATTTATGCTGTTGCATTGCAATAAATACAAGAACTAACTGTTTCATTGCACTTTGCATAGAATAATTAAGTTATGTTGTGCATAGAAGAAATTAACACAACATATGTGCTGTTGCATTGCAATATGTAAGTTATACACTGTATCCTCGCATTGTATACAAACACTAATTTATTCCTTATGCATTGAAGAGACAACACATAACGTGCATTGTATTGCAGTTAACGTGATCCGTTGTGCAGTGAAGAGATAACGCTTGACAGGTGCTTGTTGCACTGCGTTGCATACAAGAACTAACTCATTCCTTTGTCCATTGAAGAGCACTGCAATATAAATGCATCAATAACTAACTGTTAATAAAATAGTTCTTGATGCGTTTTTACTGCTGTTGCGTATAATAGTTACATTAGTGCTGCTACAATAGTGCTGTTGCATTGCAATGCATATAAGGTCTAACACTGTTTCTTTGCAATGAAGAGATATAACACATTACACGTGGTGTTGCGATGAATGAAATATCCGTTTTGCATTGAAGAGATAACACATAACGTGCATTGTGCATTGCAGTAACTTAATCCGTTGTGCAGTGAAGAGAGAATGCATGTGAATGCAAGTGCTTGTTTCACTGCATTGCATACAATAATTAACATTATGTTGTGCATAGAAGAAATTGATATAACGTGCTGTTGCATTGCAGTGCATGTTATGCAGTTTCCTTGCATTGTGCATTGAAGAAAAAACAGACCACATATGCTGTTGCATTGCAATGCATCAAGAACTAATTGTTTCATCAGAAGAAATTAATATAACATGTGCTGTTGCATTGCAATGCATATAAGATCTTACACTGTTTCCTTGCATTGAATACAAAAATAACATTCCTTATGCATTGAAGAGATAACACATAACATGTACATTGCATTGCAATAACTTAATCCTTTGTGCAGTGAAGAAATAACAAATGACAGGTGTTTGTGCAATGAACAGAAAACAAATCACATATGCTGTTGTAATGCAATAAAACAAAAAATATATTTTATTGCATTGCATACAATAATTAACTATTATGTTCTACATAGTAGAACATAATATTACATATGCATGTGTTTCCTTGCATTGTATACAAGAAATAACTTATTCATCATGCATTGCAGCGATAACACATAACGTGCATTGCATTGCTGTAAGTTATTCCGCTTTGCAGCGAAGAGATATGTAAGGCCGAAGTAACATCCGAGTGGGGCAATGAGTTTATACAGAAAGTTCATGATCGAGGACTGTTGGGACAGAAAAAAAGTAGGTCTAATATGGACTTCTGTATGGCTGAAATACATGTATTTTTTTATTATACTTTTTCTTTTGTGTAATTGAAGAGGTATGTGTGCTGTTGCATTACAATGTTTACAAGAAAACACATAACATATGTTCTAATTGCATTGCAGTGCATACAAGACACGTTGTGCACTGAATAGCATACACATAACGTACGCGCTATAAATACAATAACAAACTCATTTCACTGTATCTTTGCATTATATACAAAAACTGTTGTATTCCTGATCCATTGAATAGATAACAAAAACATGTTGTGTTGCGATGAATATATTAACTAATCCGTTTTGCATTGAAGAGATAACACACAACTTGTGCACTGCATTGCAGTAACTTATTCCGTTTTGCACTGAAGAGATAACACAACAGGTGCTTGTTGCACTGCGTTGCATACAAGAACTAACTCTTTCCTTTGTGCATTAAAGAGAAAACAAATAACACATGTTTTGTTGCATTGCAATGGATACAAAAACTAACACTGTTTCCTTGCATTGTATACAAAAACTAACTTATTCCTTATGCATTCATGAGATAACACATAACATGTGCATTGCATTGCAGTAAGTTATCACGACAGGCGCTTGTTGCACTGTGTTGCATACAAGAACTTACTCTTTACTTTGTGCATTTAAGATAAAACAAATCACAGATGCTGTTGCACTGCAATAGAAAGGCATCAAGAACTAACTGTTAACTGTTCCTGATGCATTTCTATTGCAGTTGCGTATAATAGTTAACTAATTACACTGAGCATAGGAGAAATGAATATAACACATGTGCTGTTGCATTGCAATGCATATAAGAACTAACACTGTTCCCTTGCATTGTGTACAAAAAATAACATTCCTTATGCATTGAAGAGATATAGCACATTACACGTGGTGTTGCGATGAATGAACTAATTCATCCGTTATGCATTGAAGAAGATAACACAGAACATGTGCATTGCATTGCAATAACTTAATCCGTTGTGCAGTGAAGAAATAACACATGACAGGTGTTTGTGCAATGAACAGAAAACAAATCACATATGCTGTTGTAATGCAATAAAAACAAAAAAAATGTATTGCATTGCATACAATAATTAACTTTTATGTTCTGCATAGTAGAACTTAATATTACATATGCATGTGTTCCCTTGCATTGTATACAAGAAATAACTTATTCCTCATGCATTGCAGCGATAACACATAACGTGCATTGCATTGCTGTAAGTTATTCCGCTTTGCAGCGAAGAGATATGTAAGGCCGAAGTAACATCCGAGTGGGGCAATGAGTTTATACAGAAAGTTCATGATCGAGGACTGTTGGGACAGAAAAAAAGTAGGTCTAATATGGACTTCTGTATGGCTGAAATACATGTATTTTTTTATTATACTTTTTCTTTTGTGTAATTGAAGAGGTATGTGTGCTGTTGCATTACAATGTTTACAAGAAAACACATAACATATGTTCTAATTGCATTGCAGTGCATACAAGACACGTTGTGCACTGAATAGCATACACATAACGTACGCGCTATAAATACAATAACAAACTCATTTCACTGTATCTTTGCATTATATACAAAAACTGTTGTATTCCTGATCCATTGAATAGATAACAAAAACATGTTGTGTTGCGATGAATATATTAACTAATCCGTTTTGCATTGAAGAGATAACACACAACTTGTGCACTGCATTGCAGTAACTTATTCCGTTTTGCACTGAAGAGATAACACAACAGGTGCTTGTTGCACTGCGTTGCATACAAGAACTAACTCTTTCCTTTGTGCATTAAAGAGAAAACAAATAACACATGTTTTGTTGCATTGCAATGGATACAAAAACTAACACTGTTTCCTTGCATTGTATACAAAAACTAACTTATTCCTTATGCATTCATGAGATAACACATAACATGTGCATTGCATTGCAAGTAAGTTATCACGACAGGCGCTTGTTGCACTGTGTTGCATACAAGAACTTACTCTTTACTTTGTGCATTTAAGATAAAACAAATCACAGATGCTGTTGCACTGCAATAGAAAGGCATCAAGAACTAACTGTTAACTGTTCCTGATGCATTTCTATTGCAGTTGCGTATAATAGTTAACTAATTACACTGAGCATAGGAGAAATGAATATAACACATGTGCTGTTGCATTGCAATGCATATAAGAACTAACACTGTTTCCTTGCATTGTGTACAAAAAATAACATTCCTTATGCATTGAAGAGATATAGCACATTACACGTGGTGTTGCGATGAATGAACTAATTCATCCGTTATGCATTGAAGAAGATAACACAGAACATGTGCATTGCATTGCAATAACTTAATCCGTTGTGCTGTGAAGACATAACATATATGACAGGTGTTTGTTGCACTACATTGCGTATAAAAACGAACTCTTTCCTTTTTGCAATGGACAGAAAACAAATCACATATGCTGTTGTAATGCAAAAAAAACAAAAAAAATGTATTGCATTGCATACAATAATTAACTTTTATGTTCTGCATAGTAGAACTTAATATTACATATGCATGTGTTTCCTTGCATTGTATACAAGAAATAACTTATTCCTCATGCATTGCAGCGATAACACATAACGTGCATTGCATTGCTGTAAGTTATTCCGCTTTGCAGCGAAGAGATATGTAAGGCCGAAGTAACATCCGAGTGGGGCAATGAGTTTATACAGAAAGTTCATGATCGAGGACTGTTGGGACAGAAAAAAAGTAGGTCTAATATGGACTTCTGTATGGCTGAAATACATGTATTTTTTTATTATACTTTTTCTTTTGTGTAATTGAAGAGGTATGTGTGCTGTTGCATTACAATGTTTACAAGAAAACACATAACATATGTTCTAATTGCATTGCAGTGCATACAAGACACGTTGTGCACTGAATAGCATACACATAACGTACGCGCTATAAATACAATAACAAACTCATTTCACTGTATCTTTGCATTATATACAAAAACTGTTGTATTCCTGATCCATTGAATAGATAACAAAAACATGTTGTGTTGCGATGAATATATTAACTAATCCGTATTGCATTGAAGAGATAACACACAACTTGTGCACTGCATTGCAGTAACTTATTCCGTTTTGCACTGAAGAGATAACACAACAGGTGCTTGTTGCACTGCGTTGCATACAAGAACTAACTCTTTCCTTTGTGCATTAAAGAGAAAACAAATAACACATGTTTTGTTGCATTGCAATGGATACAAAAACTAACACTGTTTCCTTGCATTGTATACAAAAACTAACTTATTCCTTATGCATTCATGAGATAACACATAACATGTGCATTGCATTGCAGTAAGTTATCACGACAGGCGCTTGTTGCACTGTGTTGCATACAAGAACTTACTCTTTACTTTGTGCATTTAAGATAAAACAAATCACAGATGCTGTTGCACTGCAATAGAAAGGCATCAAGAACTAACTGTTAACTGTTCCTGATGCATTTCTATTGCAGTTGCGTATAATAGTTAACTAATTACACTGAGCATAGGAGAAATGAATATAACACATGTGCTGTTGCATTGCAATGCATATAAGAACTAACACTGTTCCCTTGCATTGTGTACAAAAAATAACATTCCTTATGCATTGAAGAGATATAGCACATTACACGTGGTGTTGCGATGAATGAACTAATTCATCCGTTATGCATTGAAGAAGATAACACAGAACATGTGCATTGCATTGCAATAACTTAATCCGTTGTGCAGTGAAGAAATAACACATGACAGGTGTTTGTGCAATGAACAGAAAACAAATCACATATGCTGTTGTAATGCAATAAAAACAAAAAAAATGTATTGCATTGCATACAATAATTAACTTTTATGTTCTGCATAGTAGAACTTAATATTACATATGCATGTGTTCCCTTGCATTGTATACAAGAAATAACTTATTCCTCATGCATTGCAGCGATAACACATAACGTGCATTGCATTGCTGTAAGTTATTCCGCTTTGCAGCGAAGAGATATGTAAGGCCGAAGTAACATCCGAGTGGGGCAATGAGTTTATACAGAAAGTTCATGATCGAGGACTGTTGGGACAGAAAAAAAGTAGGTCTAATATGGACTTCTGTATGGCTGAAATACATGTATTTTTTTATTATACTTTTTCTTTTGTGTAATTGAAGAGGTATGTGTGCTGTTGCATTACAATGTTTACAAGAAAACACATAACATATGTTCTAATTGCATTGCAGTGCATACAAGACACGTTGTGCACTGAATAGCATACACATAACGTACGCGCTATAAATACAATAACAAACTCATTTCACTGTATCTTTGCATTATATACAAAAACTGTTGTATTCCTGATCCATTGAATAGATAACAAAAACATGTTGTGTTGCGATGAATATATTAACTAATCCGTTTTGCATTGAAGAGATAACACACAACTTGTGCACTGCATTGCAGTAACTTATTCCGTTTTGCACTGAAGAGATAACACAACAGGTGCTTGTTGCACTGCGTTGCATACAAGAACTAACTCTTTCCTTTGTGCATTAAAGAGAAAACAAATAACACATGTTTTGTTGCATTGCAATGGATACAAAAACTAACACTGTTTCCTTGCATTGTATACAAAAACTAACTTATTCCTTATGCATTCATGAGATAACACATAACATGTGCATTGCATTGCAGTAAGTTATCACGACAGGCGCTTGTTGCACTGTGTTGCATACAAGAACTTACTCTTTACTTTGTGCATTTAAGATAAAACAAATCACAGATGCTGTTGCACTGCAATAGAAAGGCATCAAGAACTAACTGTTAACTGTTCCTGATGCATTTCTATTGCAGTTGCGTATAATAGTTAACTAATTACACTGAGCATAGGAGAAATGAATATAACACATGTGCTGTTGCATTGCAATGCATATAAGAACTAACACTGTTTCCTTGCATTGTGTACAAAAAATAACATTCCTTATGCATTGAAGAGATATAGCACATTACACGTGGTGTTGCGATGAATGAACTAATTCATCCGTTATGCATTGAAGAAGATAACACAGAATATGTGCATTGCATTGCAATAACTTAATCCGTTGTGCTGTGAAGACATAACATATATGACAGGTGTTTGTTGCACTGCATTGCGTATAAAAACGAACTCTTTCCTTTTTGCAATGGACAGAAAACAAATCACATATGCTGTTGTAATGCAATAAAAACAAAAAAAATTTATTGCATTGCATACAATAATTAACTTTTATGTTCTGCATAGTAGAACTTAATATTACATATGCATGTGTTTCCTTGCATTGTATACAAGAAATAACTTATTCCTCATGCATTGCAGCGATAACACATAACGTGCATTGCATTGCTGTAAGTTATTCCGCTTTGCAGCGAAGAGATATGTAAGGCCGAAGTAACATCCGAGTGGGGCAATGAGTTTATACAGAAAGTTCATGATCGAGGACTGTTGGGACAGAAAAAAAGTAGGTCTAATATGGACTTCTGTATGGCTGAAATACATGTATTTTTTTATTATACTTTTTCTTTTGTGTAATTGAAGAGGTATGTGTGCTGTTGCATTACAATGTTTACAAGAAAACACATAACATATGTTCTAATTGCATTGCAGTGCATACAAGACACGTTGTGCACTGAATAGCATACACATAACGTACGCGCTATAAATACAATAACAAACTCATTTCACTGTATCTTTGCATTATATACAAAAACTGTTGTATTCCTGATCCATTGAATAGATAACAAAAACATGTTGTGTTGCGATGAATATATTAACTAATCCGTTTTGCATTGAAGAGATAACACACAACTTGTGCACTGCATTGCAGTAACTTATTCCGTTTTGCACTGAAGAGATAACACAACAGGTGCTTGTTGCACTGCGTTGCATACAAGAACTAACTCTTTCCTTTGTGCATTAAAGAGAAAACAAATAACACATGTTTTGTTGCATTGCAATGGATACAAAAACTAACAGTTTCCTTGCATTGTATACAAAAACTAACTTATTCCTTATGCATTCATGAGATAACACATAACATGTGCATTGCATTGCAGTAAGTTATCACGACAGGCGCTTGTTGCACTGTGTTGCATACAAGAACTTACTCTTTACTTTGTGCATTTAAGATAAAACAAATCACAGATGCTGTTGCACTGCAATAGAAAGGCATCAAGAACTAACTGTTAACTGTTCCTGATGCATTTCTATTGCAGTTGCGTATAATAGTTAACTAATTACACTGAGCATAGGAGAAATGAATATAACACATGTGCTGTTGCATTGCAATGCATATAAGAACTAACACTGTTTCCTTGCATTGTGTACAAAAAATAACATTCCTTATGCATTGAAGAGATATAGCACATTACACGTGGTGTTGCGATGAATGAACTAATTCATCCGTTATGCATTGAAGAAGATAACACAGAACATGTGCATTGCATTGCAATAACTTAATCCGTTGTGCAGTGAAGAAATAACACATGACAGGTGTTTGTGCAATGAACAGACAACAAATCACATATGCTGTTGTAATGCAATAAAAACAAAAAAAATGTATTGCATTGCATACAATAATTAACTTTTATGTTCTGCATAGTAGAACTTAATATTACATATGCATGTGTTCCCTTGCATTGTATACAAGAAATAACTTATTCCTCATGCATTGCAGCGATAACACATAACGTGCATTGCATTGCTGTAAGTTATTCCGCTTTGCAGCGAAGAGATATGTAAGGCCGAAGTAACATCCGAGTGGGGCAATGAGTTTATACAGAAAGTTCATGATCGAGGACTGTTGGGACAGAAAAAAAGTAGGTCTAATATGGACTTCTGTATGGCTGAAATACATGTATTTTTTTATTATACTTTTTCTTTTGTGTAATTGAAGAGGTATGTGTGCTGTTGCATTACAATGTTTACAAGAAAACACATAACATATGTTCTAATTGCATTGCAGTGCATACAAGACACGTTGTGCACTGAATAGCATACACATAACGTACGCGCTATAAATACAATAACAAACTCATTTCACTGTATCTTTGCATTATATACAAAAACTGTTGTATTCCTGATCCATTGAATAGATAACAAAAACATGTTGTGTTGCGATGAATATATTAACTAATCCGTTTTGCATTGAAGAGATAACACACAACTTGTGCACTGCATTGCAGTAACTTATTCCGTTTTGCACTGAAGAGATAACACAACAGGTGCTTGTTGCACTGCGTTGCATACAAGAACTAACTCTTTCCTTTGTGCATTAAAGAGAAAACAAATAACACATGTTTTGTTGCATTGCAATGGATACAAAAACTAACACTGTTTCCTTGCATTGTATACAAAAACTAACTTATTCCTTATGCATTCATGAGATAACACATAACATGTGCATTGCATTGCAGTAAGTTATCACGACAGGCGCTTGTTGCACTGTGTTGCATACAAGAGCTTACTCTTTACTTTGTGCATTTAAGATAAAACAAATCACAGATGCTGTTGCACTGCAATAGAAAGGCATCAAGAAGTAACTGTTAACTGTTCCTGATGCATTTCTATTGCAGTTGCGTATAATAGTTAACTAATTACACTGAGCACAAGAGAAATGAATATAACACATGTGCTGTTGCATTGCAATGCATATAAGAACTAACACTGTTTCCTTGCATTGTGTACAAAAAATAACATTCCTTATGCATTGAAGAGATATAGCACATTACACGTGGTGTTGCGATGAATGAACTCATCCGTTATGCATTGAAGAAGATAACACAGAACATGTGCATTGCATTGCAATAACTTAATCCGTTGTGCTGTGACGACATAACATATATGACAGGTGTTTGTTGCACTGCATTGCGTATAAAAACGAACTCTTTCCTTTTTGCAATGGACAGAAAACAAATCACATATGCTGTTGTAATGCAATAAAAACAAAAAAAATGTATTGCATTGCCTACAATAATTAACTTTTATGTTCTGCATAGTAGAACTTAATATTACATATGCATGTGTTTCCTTGCATTGTATACAAGAAATAACTTATTCCTCATGCATTGCAGCGATAACACATAACGTGCATTGCATTGCTGTAAGTTATTCCGCTTTGCAGCGAAGAGATATGTAAGGCCGAAGTAACATCCGAGTGGGGCAATGAGTTTATACAGAAAGTTCATGATCGAGGACTGTTGGGACAGAAAAAAAGTAGGTCTAATATGGACTTCTGTATGGCTGAAATACATGTATTTTTTTATTATACTTTTTCTTTTGTGTAATTGAAGAGGTATGTGTGCTGTTGCATTACAATGTTTACAAGAAAACACATAACATATGTTCTAATTGCATTGCAGTGCATACAAGACACGTTGTGCACTGAATAGCATACACATAACGTACGCGCTATAAATACAATAACAAACTCATTTCACTGTATCTTTGCATTATATACAAAAACTGTTGTATTCCTGATCCATTGAATAGATAACAAAAACATGTTGTGTTGCGATGAATATATTAACTAATCCGTTTTGCATTGAAGAGATAACACACAACTTGTGCACTGCATTGCAGTAACTTATTCCGTTTTGCACTGAAGAGATAACACAACAGGTGCTTGTTGCACTGCGTTGCATACAAGAACTAACTCTTTCCTTTGTGCATTAAAGAGAAAACAAATAACACATGTTTTGTTGCATTGCAATGGATACAAAAACTAACACTGTTTCCTTGCATTGTATACAAAAACTAACTTATTCCTTATGCATTCATGAGATAACACATAACATGTGCATTGCATTGCAGTAAGTTATCACGACAGGCGCTTGTTGCACTGTGTTGCATACAAGAACTTACTCTTTACTTTGTGCATTTAAGATAAAACAAATCACAGATGCTGTTGCACTGCAATAGAAAGGCATCAAGAACTAACTGTTAACTGTTCCTGATGCATTTCTATTGCAGTTGCGTATAATAGTTAACTAATTACACTGAGCATAGGAGAAATTAATATAACACATGTGCTGTTGCATTGCAATGCATATAAGAACTAACACTGTTTCCTTGCATTGTGTACAAAAAATAACATTCCTTATGCATTGAAGAGATATAGCACATTACACGTGGTGTTGCGATGAATGAATTCATCCGTTATGCATTGAAGAAGATAACACAGAACATGTGCATTGCATTGCAATAACTTAATCCGTTGTGCTGTGAAGACATAACATATATGACAGGTGTTTGTTGCACTGCATTGCGTATAAAAACGAACTCTTTCCTTTTTGCAATGGACAGAAAACAAATCACATATGCTGTTGTAATGCAATAAAAACAAAAAAAATGTATTGCATTGCATACAATAATTAACTTTTATGTTCTGCATAGTAGAACTTAATATTACATATGCATGTGTTTCCTTGCATTGTATACAAGAAATAACTTATTCCTCATGCATTGCAGCGATAACACATAACGTGCATTGCATTGCTGTAAGTTATTCCGCTTTGCAGCGAAGAGATATGTAAGGCCGAAGTAACATCCGAGTGGGGCAATGAGTTTATACAGAAAGTTCATGATCGAGGACTGTTGGGACAGAAAAAAAGTAGGTCTAATATGGACTTCTGTATGGCTGAAATACATGTATTTTTTTATTATACTTTTTCTTTTGTGTAATTGAAGAGGTATGTGTGCTGTTGCATTACAATGTTTACAAGAAAACACATAACATATGTTCTAATTGCATTGCAGTGCATACAAGACACGTTGTGCACTGAATAGCATACACATAACGTACGCGCTATAAATACAATAACAAACTCATTTCACTGTATCTTTGCATTATATACAAAAACTGTTGTATTCCTGATCCATTGAATAGATAACAAAAACATGTTGTGTTGCGTTGAATATATTAACTAATCCGTTTTGCATTGAAGAGATAACACATAACTTGTGCACTGCATTGCAGTAACTTATTCCGTTTTGCACTGAAGAGATAACACAACAGGTGCTTGTTGCACTGCGTTGCATACAAGAACTAACTCTTTCCTTTGTGCATTAAAGAGAAAACAAATAACACATGTTTTGTTGCATTGCAATGGATACAAAAACTAACACTGTTTCCTTGCATTGTATACAAAAACTAACTTATTCCTTATGCATTCATGAGATAACACATAACATGTGCATTGCATTGCAGTAAGTTATCACGACAGGCGCTTGTTGCACTGTGTTGCATACAAGAACTTACTCTTTACTTTGTGCATTTAAGATAAAACAAATCACAGATGCTGTTGCACTGCAATAGAAAGGCATCAAGAACTAACTGTTAACTGTTCCTGATGCATTTCTATTGCAGTTGCGTATAATAGTTAACTAATTACACTGAGCATAGGAGAAATGAATATAACACATGTGCTGTTGCATTGCAATGCATATAAGAACTAACACTGTTTCCTTGCATTGTGTACAAAAAATAACATTCCTTATGCATTGAAGAGATATAGCACATTACACGTGGTGTTGCGATGAATGAATTCATCCGTTATGCATTGAAGAAGATAACACAGAACATGTGCATTGCATTGCAATAACTTAATCCGTTGTGCTGTGAAGACATAACATATATGACAGGTGTTTGTTGCACTGCATTGCGTATAAAAACGAACTCTTTCCTTTTTGCAATGGACAGAAAACAAATCACATATGCTGTTGTAATGCAATAAAAACAAAAACATTTTATTGCATTGCCTACAATAATTAACTTTTATGTTCTGCATAGTAGAACTTAATATTACATATGCATGTGTTTCCTTGCATTGTATACAAGAAATAACTTATTCCTCATGCATTGCAGCGATAACACATAACGTGCATTGCATTGCTGTAAGTTATTCCGCTTTGCAGCGAAGAGATATGTAAGGCCGAAGTAACATCCGAGTGGGGCAATGAGTTTATACAGAAAGTTCATGATCGAGGACTGTTGGGACAGAAAAAAAGTAGGTCTAATATGGACTTCTGTATGGCTGAAATACATGTATTTTTTTATTATACTTTTTCTTTTGTGTAATTGAAGAGGTATGTGTGCTGTTGCATTACAATGTTTACAAGAAAACACATAACATATGTTCTAATTGCATTGCAGTGCATACAAGACACGTTGTGCACTGAATAGCATACACATAACGTACGCGCTATAAATACAATAACAAACTCATTTCACTGTATCTTTGCATTATATACAAAAACTGTTGTATTCCTGATCCATTGAATAGATAACAAAAACATGTTGTGTTGCGATGAATATATTAACTAATCCGTTTTGCATTGAAGAGATAACACATAACTTGTGCACTGCATTGCAGTAACTTATTCCGTTTTGCACTAAAGAGATAACACAACAGGTGCTTGTTGCACTGCGTTGCATACAAGAACTAACTCTTTCCTTTGTGCATTAAAGAGAAAACAAATAACACATGTTTTGTTGCATTGCAATGGATACAAAAACTAACAATGTTTCCTTGCATTGTATACAAAAACTAACTTATTCCTTATGCATTCATGAGATAACACATAACATGTGCATTGCATTGCAGTAAGTTATTCCGTTTTGCAGCGAAGAGATATCACGACAGGCGCTTGTTGCACTGTGTAGCATACAAGAACTTACTCTTTACTTTGTGCATTTAAGATAAAACAAATCACATATGCTGTTGCACTGCAATAGAAAGGCATCAAGAAGTAACTGTTAACTGTTCCTGATGCATTTCTATTGCAGTTGCGTATAATAGTTAACTAATTACACTGCGCATAGGAGAAATGAATATAACACATGTGCTGTTGCATTGCAATGCATATAAGAACTAACACTGTTTCCTTGCATTGTGTACAAAAAATAACATTCCTTATGCATTGAAGAGATATAGCGCATTACACGTGGTGTTGCGATGAATGAACTAATTCATCCGTTATGCATTGAAGAGATAACACATAACATGTGCATTGCATTGCAGTAAGTTATTCCGTTTTGCAGCGAAGAGATATCACGACAGGCGCTTGTTGCACTGTGTTGCATACAAGAACTTACTCTTTACTTTGTGCATTTAAGATAAAACAAAACACATATGCTGTTGCACTGCAATAGAAAGGCATCAAGAACTAACTGTTAACTGTTCCTGATGCATTTCTATTGCAGTTGCGTATAATAGTTAACTAATTACACTGAGCATAGGAGAAATGAATATAACACATGTGCTATTGCATTGCAATGCATATAAGAACTAACACTGTTTCCTTGCATTGTGTACAAAAAATAACATTCCTTATGCATTGAAGAGATATAGCACATTACACGTCGTGTTGCGATGAATGAACTAATTCATCCGTTATGCATTGAAGAGATAACACATGACAATTGCTTGTTTCATGCATTGCACACAAGAACTATTTCTTTCCTTTGTGCATTGAAGAGAAAACAAATCACATATGCTGTTGCATTGCAATGCATCAAGAAGTAATTTTTTCATCAGAAGAAATTAATATAACATATGTGCTGTTGAATTGCAAGAACTAACTTATTCTTTATGCATTGGCTGTTGCACTGTAATAAATACAAAAATTAAATCATTTCGTTTGTACATTTAAGAGATGACATATATACGTTTCATACACGATCTAACTTAAACCGTCGTGCAACGATGAATAACATATAAGGTATGCACTGTATAGAAGAACTAACTCATCTCATCGTGTGCACTGAAGAGATAACATATGTGCATTGCATTTCATACACGATCTAACCGTAATACATTATGCGGTAAAGAGATAACATATAATATATACTCTGTTGCAAGAGTATTCGATATTGAACTTTTTACATATACGCATTGAACCCTTCCTATTTCACATCAGCCACACGGTTGTCCATATTAGACCTTCTGAACATATGTCTGGCTCAAGAGTCCTCGATCTTGAACTTTCTATACATCTTTGACATTATATAATGTTACGTCAGCCAGACAGTAGTCAATATTGGACCTTCTGAGCATATATCTGGGCAAAGAGTACTCGGTATTGAACTTGCTATATTACAAATACTTATTGACGACTTCTGATATTACATCAGCTACACGAAAGTCCAAATTTTTCTGGCCCAAGAGAACATGATCTTGAACTTTCTATACATACTCATTGAATCCTTCTAATGTTACTTCAGTCATACAGAAGTCCATATTTGACCAACTGAAAATATATCTAGCAAAATGACTCCTGATCATCGGTCAGTCATAGAATATTGTATATTTGAGCTAATGAACATATTTGTGGACAAAGAGCACTCAATCATGAACTTTAATACATTATCATTGAATCCTTCTGATATCACATCCGTCATAAAGTATTTCACATTTGACCCAATGAACTTATTGCTGCAGCAAGAGCACTTGTTCTTGAACTTTTAAAACATTATCATTGACTGATTCTGATGTTACATCACCCATTTAGAAGTCCATATTTGACCTAACTAAACATATTTCTGGCAAACTATTCATTGATCAAGAACTTTCTATACTGACTCAGTGACTCCTAAATTTATTTCAGACCCATATTATACCTGATTAAATTTTTTCTATCCCAAGAGTCCACGATCATGAACTTTCTACAGATGCCTTACACTAATGTTACTTCAGCCATATAGAAGTCAATAATACCACGCTGAACATATTTCTGGCAAATTAGTCCTCGATCAAGAATTTTCTATACTGACTCATTTATTCCATCTGATTTGTTTCAGCCATACAGGAGTCCATAATAGACTTGATTGAATTTCTTCTGTCCCAAGAGTCCATGATCATGAACTTTATTTAAATGTCTCACTCCGATGTTATATAGAGTATAGTGTATTTGACCTAATGGACATAATTTTAACAAAGTAGCCCTAGATCATGAATTTTAAATACATATTCATTGACTTTATCTGATGTTTGACCTTCTGAACATAGTTCTGGCAAAAGAGTATTCGATATTGAATTTTATACTTATTGATGCCTTCTCATATCACATCAGCCATACAGTAGTCCACATTTGACCTACTGAACATATTTTTGGTCCAAGAGCTCTTGATCTTGAACTTTCATTACATACTCATTTTAACTCTTTCTAATGTTACTTCAATTGTACAGAAGCTCGATATCAGACCCATTGCACATATTTCTGGCAAATTAGTCCTCGATCATGAACTTTATATACACACTCATTGCCTCACTCTTATTTTCTTCACCCATTCAGTAGTCCATATTAGACCTACTGAACATACATCTGGCAAATCAGTCACGAAATTCATATACATACATGTTAAAACCATCTGATGTTAGATAAGTCAGACATTAGTCCATATTTGACCAAATTAGCATATTTCTGGCTACAGAGTATATACTACAGAGTATATACTCATTGATCTCTTGATGTCACATCAGCCAAACAGTAGTCCACATTTGACCTACTGAACATATTTTTGGCCCAAGAGCTCTTGATCTTGAACTTTCTTAACATAATCATTAACTCCTTCTAATGTTATTCAGCCGTACAGAACTCAATATTAGACCAACTGCACATATTTCTGGCTAATTAGTCCTCAATCATGAACTTTTTATACAAATTCTTTGAATCCTTCTGATGAAACATCTGCTATAGAGTATTGCATATTTGACTAATAGACATATTTCTGCCCAAAGAGTACTTGATCTTGAACTTTTCATACATTAGTATTGACTACTTCTGGTGAGACTTCACCCTTACAGAAGTCCATATTAGACCTACAGAACATATTTCTGGCAAATTAGTCCTCCATCAAGAACGTTCTATACTGACTCTTTGACTCCTTCTAATTTTATTTCAGTCCTACAGAAGACCATATTAGACCTGATTAAATTTTTTCTATGCCAAAGTCCACGATCATGAACTTTCAATACATGCCTGACTCTGATGTTACTTCAGCCATAGAATATTGTATATTTGACCTAAATGAAATATTTCTGGCTAAAGAGCACTTGATCATGAACTTTTTTTACATGATCATTGACTCCTTCTGATATCACATCAGCCATACAGAAGTCCATATTTGACATAATGAACTTATTTCTGGCCCAAGAACACTTGATCTTGAACTTTCTCGGTCAAGAATGTTCTATACTAACTCATTGAATTTTATTTCAGCCCTATCGGAAGGCCATATTAGACCCGATTAAAATTTTTCTGTCCCAAGAGTCCACGATCATGAACTTTCAATACATGCCTGACTCTGATGTTACTTCAGCCATAGAATATTGTATATTTGACCTAAATGAAATATTTCTGGCTAAAGAGCACTTGATCATGAACTTTTTTTACATGATCATTGACTCCTTCTGATATCACATCAGCCATACAGAAGTCCATATTTGACATAATGAACTTATTTCTGGCCCAAGAACACTTGATCTTGAACTTTCTCGGTCAAGAATGTTCTATACTGACTCATTGACTCCTTCCAATTTTATTTCAGCCCTATCGGAAGGCCATATTAGACCCGATTAAAATTGTTCTGTCCCAAGAGTCCACGATCATGAACTTTATATACATGTCTCAATCTGATGTTGCTTCAGCCATAGAGTATTGTATATTTGATCTAAAGGACTTATTTTTCACAAATTAGCCCTCGATTATGAATTTTCTATACATACTCATTGACTTTATCTGATGTACCATCAGCCAGACAATAGCCAATGTTTGACCTTTTGAACATAGTTCTGGCCAAAGAGTTTTCAATATTGAATTTCATACTCATTGATGCCTTCTCGTATCACATCAGCCATACCAAGAGCTCTTGATCTTGAACTTTCTTTACTTACTCATTAACTCCTTCTAATGTTACTTCAGGTGTAGAGAACTCGATATTAGACCATCTGCACATATTTCTGGCAAATTAGTCCTCGATCATGAACTTTCTCTGCATACTCAATGACTTTATCTGATGTTACTTCAGATCAATATATTTGGCCTACTCAACATATTTCTTACCCAAGTGACATCAATTAATTAACTTTCTATACATACTCATCGCCTTACTCTGACGTTACTTCAAGCATACATGAGCCCATGTTTGACTTGCTGAACATATTTCTGGCAAATTAGTCCTCAATCATGAACTTTTTATACAAACTCTTTGACTCCTTCTGATGATACATCAGCCATAGAGTTTTGCAAATTTGACCTAAAGGACATCTTTCTGGCCAAAGAGTACTTGATCTTGAACTTTTCATACATTACTATTGACCCCTTCTGATGTTACTTCACCCATACAGAAGTCCATATCAGACCTGCAGAACATATTTCTGGCAAATTAGTCCTCGATCATGAACTTCATATGCATACTCACTGACTCCATCTGATGTAAGATAAGCCTCACAGTAGTCCGTATATGACCGACTGAACATATTTCTGCCCAAAGAGTATTCGATATCGAAGATAATATATGTATACTCATTGACGCCTTCTGATGTCATATCAGCCATATAGAAGTCTGTATTTGATCTACTGAACATATTTCTGGCCAAAGAGTACTCAATCTTGAACTTTCTATACATAGTCATTTACTCCATCTGATTTGTTTCAGCCATACAGGAGTCCATATTAGACTTGATTACATTTTATCTGTACCAAGAGTCCACGAACATGAACTTTAAATACATGTCTCACTCTGATGTTACTTCAGCCAAAGAGTATTGCATATTTGGCCTAATGGACTTATTTTTAACAAATTAGCCGTCGATCATGAATTTTCTATATATATCCATTGACTTTATCTGATGTACCATCAGCTAGACAGTAGTTAATGTCTGACCTTCTGAACATAGTTCTGGCCAAAGAGTATTCGAAATTGAATTTTATACTCATTGACGCCTTCTGATGTCACATCAGCCAGACAGTAGTCCCCATTTGACCTACTGAACATATTTTTGGCCCAAGAGCTCTTGATCTTGAACTTTCTTTACATAATCATTAACTCCTTCTAATGTTATTCAGCTGCACAGAACTCGATATTAAACCAACTGCACATATTTCTGGCAAATTAGTCCTCAATCATGAACTTTTTATACAAATTCTTTGAATCCTTCTGATGAAACATCTGCTATAGAGTATTGCATATTTGACCTAATAGACATATTTCTGCCCAAAGAGGACTTGATCTTGAACTTTTCATACATTAGTATTGACTCATTCTGGTGATACTTCACCCTTACAGAAGTCCATATTAGACCTACTGAACATATTTCTGGCAAATTAGTCCTCGATCAAGAACGTTCTATACTGGCTCTTTGACTCCTTCTAATTTTATTTCAGTCGTACAGAAGGCCATATTAGACCTGATTAAATTTTTTTCTGTGCCAAGAGTCCACGATCATGAACTTTATATATACGCCTCACTCTGATGTTATTTCAGCCATAGAATATTGTATATTTGACCTAATGGACATTTTTTCACAAATTAGCCCTCGTTCATGAATATTCCATACATACTCATTGACTGTATCTGATGTACCATCAGCTAGATAGTAGTCAATGTTTGACCTTCTGAACATAGTTCTGGCCAAAGAGTATTCAATATTGAATTTTATACTCATGGACGCCTTGTGATATCACATCAGCCATACAGTAGTCTACATTTGACCTACTGAACATATTTTTGGCCCAAGAGCTCTTGATATTGAAATTTCTATACATACTCATTGACTACTTCGAATGTTACTTCAGCCGTACAGAACTTGATATTAGACCAACTGAACATATCTACATGCAAATTATTCCTCGCTCATGAACTATTTTCCTCAATCTGATGTTTCTTCACCCATACAGAAGTCCATTTTAGACCTACTGAACATATTTCTGGCAAATTAGTCATGAACTTCATATACATACTTATTTACACCATCTGATGTTAGATAAGTCAGACAGTAGCCCATATTTGACCGAATGAACATATTTCTGGCTACAGAGTATAAGTTTTTGTATATACTCATTGACACCTTCTGATGTCACATCAGCCAGACAGTAGTCCACATTTGACCTACTGAACATATTTTTGGCCCAAGAGCTCTTGATCTTGAACTTCCTTTTACATAATCATTAACTCTTTCTTATGTTACTTCAGGTGTACAGAAACTCGATATCAGACCAACTGCACATATTTATGGCAAATTAGTCCTCGATCATGAACTTTTTATACACACTCATTGACTCCACTCTGATTCTCTTCACCCATACAGAAGTCCACATTAGACCTACAGAACATATTTCTGGCAAAATAGTCCTCGATCATATGCATACTCTTTGACTCCGTCTGATGATAAACAGGCCACACAGTAGTCCATATTTGACCGACTGAACATATTTCTGGCCAAAGAGTATTCGACATTGAAGTTTTCATGTATACTCAATATAGCCTTCTGATGTCACATCAGCCCCTACAGAAGTCTGTATTTGACCTACAGAATATATTTCTGTCCCAAGAGTCCTCGATCATGAACGTTCAATACATGCCTGACTCTGATGTTACTTCAGCCATAGAATATTGTATATTTGACCTAAATGAAATATTTCTGGCTAAAGAGCACTTGATCATGAACTTTTTTTACATGATCATTGACTCCTTCTGATATCACATCAGCCATACAGAAGTCCATATTTGACATAATGAACTTATTTCTGGCCCAAGAACACTTGATCTTGAACTTTCTCGGTCAAGAATGTTCTATACTGACTCATTGACTCCTTCCAATTTTATTTCAGCCCTATCGGAAGGCCATAATAGACCCGATTAAAATTTTTCTGTGCCAAGAGTCCACGATCATGAACTTTCAATACATGCCTGACTCTGATGTTACTTCAGCCATAGAATATTGTATATTTGACCTAAATGAAATATTTCTGGCTAAAGAGCACTTGATCATGAACTTTTTTTACATGATCATTGACTCCTTCTGATATCACATCAGCCATACAGAAGTCCATATTTGACATAATGAACTTATTTCTGGCCCAAGAACACTTGATCTTGAACTTTCTCGGTCAAGAATGTTCTATACTGACTCATTGACTCCTTCCAATTTTATTTCAGCCCTATCGGAAGGCCATATTAGACCCGATTAAAATTGTTCTGTCCCAAGAGTCCACGATCATGAACTTTATATACATGTCTCAATCTGATGTTGCTTCAGCCACAGAGTATTGTATATTTGATCTAAAGGACTTATTTTTCACAAATTAGCCCTCGATTATGAATTTTCTATACATACTCATTGACTTTATCTGATGTACCATCAGCCAGACAATAGCCAATGTTTGACCTTTTGAACATAGTTCTGGCCAAAGAGTTTTCAATATTGAATTTCATACTCATTGATGCCTTCTCGTATCACATCAGCCATACCAAGAGCTCTTGATCTTGAACTTTCTTTACTTACTCATTAACTCCTTCTAATGTTACTTCAGGTGTAGAGAACTCGATATTAGACCATCTGCACATATTTCTGGCAAATTAGTCCTCGATCATGAACTTTCTCTGCATACTCAATGACTTTATCTGATGTTACTTCAGATCAATATATTTGGCCTACTCAACATATTTCTTACCCAAGTGACATCAATTAATTAACTTTCTATACATACTCATCGCCTTACTCTGACGTTACTTCAAACATACATGAGCCCATGTTTGACTTGCTGAACATATTTCTGGCAAATTAGTCCTCAATCATGAACTTTTTATACAAACTCTTTGACTCCTTCTGATGATACATCAGCCATAGAGTTTTGCAAATTTGACCTAAAGGACATCTTTCTGGCCAAAGAGTACTTGATCTTGAACTTTTCATACATTACTATTGACCCCTTCTGATGTTACTTCACCCATACAGAAGTCCATATCAGACCTGCAGAACATATTTCTGGCAAATTAGTCCTCGATCATGAACTTCATATGCATACTCACTGACTCCATCTGATGTAAGATAAGCCTCACAGTAGTCCGTATATGACCGACTGAACATATTTCTGCCCAAAGAGTATTCGATATCGAAGATAATATATGTATACTCATTGACGCCTTCTGATGTCATATCAGCCATATAGAAGTCTGTATTTGATCTACTGAACATATTTCTGGCCAAAGAGTACTCAATCTTGAACTTTCTATACATAGTCATTTACTCCATCTGATTTATTTCAGCCATACTGGAGTCCATATTAGACTTGATTACATTTTATCTGTACCAAGAGTCCACGAACATGAACTTTAAATACATGTCTCACTCTGATGTTACTTCAGCCAAAGAGTATTGCATATTTGGCCTAATGGACATATTTTTAACAAATTAGCCGTCGATCATGAATTTTCTATACATATTCATTGACTTTATCTGATGTACCATCAGCTAGACAGTAGTTAATGTCTGACCTTCTGAACATAGTTCTGGCCAAAGAGTATTCGATATTGAATTTTATACTCATTGACGCCTTCTGATGTCACATCAGCCAGACAGTAGTCCACATTTGACCTACTGAACATATTTTTGGCCCAAGAGCTCTTGATCTTGAACTTTCTTTACATAATCATTCACTCCTTCTAATGTTATTCAGCCGTACAGAACTCGATATTAAACCAACTGCACATATTTCTGGCAAATTAGTCCTCAATCATGAACTTTTTATACAAATTCTTTGAATCCTTCTGATGAAACATCTGCTATAGAGTATTGCATATTTGACCTAATAGACATATTTCTGCCCAAAGAGGACTTGATCTTGAACTTTTCATACATTAGTATTGACTCATTCTGGTGATACTTCACCCTTACAGAAGTCCATATTAGACCTACAGAACATATTTCTGGCAAATTAGTCCTCGATCAAGAACGTTCTATACTGACTCTTTGACTCCTTCTAATTTTATTTCAGTCGTACAGAAGGCCATATTAGACCTGATTAAATTTTTTCTGTGCCAAGAGTCCACGATCATGAACTTTATATACACGCCTCACTCTGATGTTACTTCAGCCATAGAATATTGTATATTTGACCTAATGGACATTTTTTCACAAATTAGCCCTCGTTCATGAATATTCCATACATACTCATTGACTGTATCTGATGTACCATCAGCTAGATAGTAGTCAATGTTTGACCTTCTGAACATAGTTCTGGCCAAAGAGTATTCAATATTGAATTTTATACTCATGGACGCCTTCTGATATCACATCAGCCATACAGTAGTCTACATTTGACCTACTGAACATATTTTTGGCCCAAGAGCTCTTGATATTGAAATTTCTATACATACTCATTGACTACTTTGAATGTTACTTCAGCCGTACAGAACTTGATATTAGACCAACTGAACATATCTACATGCAAATTATTCCTCGCTCATGAACTATTTTCCTCAATCTGATGTTTCTTCACCCATACAGAAGTCCATTTTAGACCTACTGAACATATTTCTGGCAAATTAGTCATGAACTTCATATACATACTTATTTACACCATCTGATGTTAGATAAGTCAGACAGTAGCCCATATTTGACCGAATGAACATATTTCTGGCTACAGTGTATAAGTTTTTGTATATACTCATTGACACCTTCTGATGTCACATCAGCCAGACAGTAGTCCACATTTGACCTACTGAACATATTTTTGGCCCAAGAGCTCTTGATCTTGAACTTCCTTTTACATAATCATTAACTCTTTCTTATGTTACTTCAGGTGTACAGAAACTCGATATCAGACCAACTGCACATATTTATGGCAAATTAGTCCTCGATCATGAACTTTTTATACACACTCATTGACTCCACTCTGATTCTCTTCACCCATACAGAAGTCCACATTAGACCTACAGAACATATTTCTGGCAAATTAGTCCTCGATCATATGCATACTCTTTGACTCCATCTGATGATAAACAGGCCACACAGTAGTCCATATTTGACCGACTGAACATATTTCTGGCCAAAGAGTATTCGACATTGAAGTTTTCATGTATACTCAATATAGCCTTCTGATGTCACATCAGCCCCTACAGAAGTCTGTATTTGACCTACAGAATATATTTCTGTCCCAAGAGTCCTCGATCATGAACGTTCAATACATGCCTGACTCTGATGTTACTTCAGCCATAGAATATTGTATATTTGACCTAAATGAAATATTTCTGGCTAAAGAGCACTTGATCATGAACTATTTTTACATGATCATTGACTCCTTCTGATATCACATCAGCCATACAGAAGTCCATATTTGACATAATGAACTTATTTCTGGCCCAAGAACACTTGATCTTGAACTTTCTCGGTCAAGAATGTTCTATACTGACTCATTGACTCCTTCCAATTTTATTTCAGCCCTATCGGAAGGCCATAATAGACCCGATTAAAATTTTTCTGTGCCAAGAGTCCACGATCATGAACTTTCAATACATGCCTGACTCTGATGTTACTTCAGCCATAGAATATTGTATATTTGACCTAAATGAAATATTTCTGGCTAAAGAGCACTTGATCATGAACTTTTTTTACATGATCATTGACTCCTTCTGATATCACATCAGCCATACAGAAGTCCATATTTGACATAATGAACTTATTTCTGGCCCAAGAACACTTGATCTTGAACTTTCTCGGTCAAGAATGTTCTATACTGACTCATTGACTCCTTCCAATTTTATTTCAGCCCTATCGGAAGGCCATATTAGACCCGATTAAAATTGTTCTGTCCCAAGAGTCCACGATCATGAACTTTATATACATGTCTCAATCTGATGTTGCTTCAGCC
This sequence comes from Ctenopharyngodon idella, assembly GCF_019924925.1. Classification (NCBI taxonomy): domain Eukaryota; kingdom Metazoa; phylum Chordata; class Actinopteri; order Cypriniformes; family Xenocyprididae; genus Ctenopharyngodon; species Ctenopharyngodon idella. The sequence goes on from NC_067226.1 coordinate 191,461, forward strand.
ATAGAGTATTGTATATTTGATCTAAAGGACTTATTTTTCACAAATTAGCCCTCGATTATGAATTTTCTATACATACTCATTGACTTTATCTGATGTACCATCAGCCAGACAATAGCCAATGTTTGACCTTTTGAACATAGTTCTGGTCAAAGAGTTTTCAATATTGAATTTCATACTCATTGATGCCTTCTCGTATCACATCAGCCATACCAAGAGCTCTTGATCTTGAACTTTCTTTACTTACTCATTAACTCCTTCTAATGTTACTTCAGGTGTAGAGAACTCGATATTAGACCATCTGCACATATTTCTGGCAAATTAGTCCTCAATCATGAACTTTTTATACAAACTCTTTGACTCCTTCTGATGAAACATCAGCTATAGAGTATTGAATTTTATACTCATTGACGCCTTCTGATGTCACATCAGCCATACAGTAGTCCATATTTGACCTACTGAACATATTTTTGGCCCAAGAGCTCTTGATCTTGAACTTTCTTTACAAACTCATTTTAACTCTTTGAAATTTTACTTCAAGTGTACAGAAACTCGATATCAGACCAACTGTACATATTTCTGGCAAATTAGTCCTCGATCATGAACTTTATATACACACTCATTGCCTCACTCTTATTTTCTTCACCCATTCAGTAGTCCAAATTAGACCTACAGAACATATTTCTGGCAAATTAGTCCTCGATCAAGAACGTTCTATACTGACTCTTTGACTCCTTCTAATTTTATTTCAGTCGTACAGAAGGCCGTATTAGACCTGATTAAATTTTTTCTGTGCCAAGAGTCCACGATCATGAACTTTATATACATGCCTCACTCTGATGTTACTTCAGCCATAGAATATTGTATATTTGACCTAATGGACATTTTTTCACAAATTGGCCCTCGTTCATGAATATTCCATACATTCTCATTGACTGTATCTGATGTACCATCAGCTAGATAGTAGTCAATGTTTGACCTTCTGAACATAGTTCTGGCCAAAGAGTATTCAATATTGAATTTTTTACTCATTGACGCCTTCTGATATCACATCAGCCATACAGTAGTCTACATTTGACCTACTGAACATATTTTTGGCCCAAGAGCTCTTGATATTGAACTTTCTATACATACTCATTGACTGCTTCTAATGTTACTTCAGCCTTACAGAACTTGATATTAGACAAATGAACATATCTACAAGCAAATTAGTCTTCTCTCATGAACTATTCATACATATTTCCTCACTCTGATGTTTCTTCACCCATACAGAAGTCCATTTTAGACCTACTGAACATATTTCTGGCAAATTAGTCATGAACTTACAGCCATAAGTTCATAGAAGTCTATATTTGACCTACTGAACAAATTTCTGTCCCAAGAGTACTCGATCATGAACTTTCTATGCATACTCATTGACTTTATCTGATGTTACGTCAGCCAGGCAGTAGTCCATATTTGACCTACTGAACTTATTTCTGGCAAATTAGTCCTGAATTATAAACTTTTTATACAAACTCTTTGACTCCTTCTGAGGAAACATCAGCTATAGAGCATTGCATATTAGACATAATGGACATATTTCTGTCCAAAGAGAACTCGATCTTGAACTTTTTAAAAATACTTACTGAAGCCTTCTGATGTCACATCAGCCATACAGTAGTCCATATTTCACCTAATGAACACATTTCTGGCCCAAAAGTACTCGATCTTGAAATTTATATACATACTCATTGATTCACTCTGATCTTACTTCAGCCATATATGATCCCATTTTGACCCACTGAACCAATTTCTGGCAAATTAGTCTTCGATAATGAACTTTTTATACTAACTCATTGAGTCCTTCTGATGGTACATCAGCCATAGAGTTTTGCATATTTGATCTAAAGGACATCTTTCTGGCCAAAGAGTACTTGATCTTGAACTTTTCATACATTACTATTGACTCCTTCTGATGTTACTTCACCCACACAGAAGTCCATATCACCCTGCAGAACATATTTCTGGCAAATTAGTCCTCGATCATGAACTTCATACGCGTACTCATTGACTCCATCTGATGTTAGATAAGCCTCACAGTAGTCAGTATATGACCGACTGAACATATTTCTGGCCAAAGAGTAATCGATATTGATGTTTAAATATGTATATACTCATTGACGCCTTCTGATGTCACATCAGCCATATAGAAGTCTATATTTGACCTACTGAACATATATCTGGCCCAAGAGTACTCAATCTTGAACTTTCTATACATAGTCATTGACTCCATCTGATTTGTTTCAGCCATACAGGAGTCCACATTAGACTTGATTAAATGTTTTCTGTACCAAGAATCCTCGATCATGAACTTTATATACATGCCTCACTCTGATGTTACTTCAGCCACAGAGTATTGTATATTTGACCTAATGGACATATTTTTCACAAATTAGCCCTAGATCATGAATTTTCTATACATACTCATTGAGTTTATCTGATGTACCATCAGCCAGGCAGTAGTCAATGTTTGACCTCCTGAACATCGATCTGTCCAAAGTGTATTCAGTATTGGATTTTATACTCATTGACGCCTTCTGATATCACATCAGCAATACAATAGTCCACATTTGACCTACTGAACATATTTCTGGCCCAAGAATACTCGATCTTGAACTTTCTATACATAGTCATTTACTCCATCTGATTTTTTTCAGCCATACAGGAGTCCATATTAGACTTGATTAAATTTTTTCTGTCCCAAGAGTCCATGATCATGAACTTTATATACAAGCCTCACTCTGATGTTACTTCAGCCATAGAGTATTGTATGTTTCACCTTTTGGACATTTTTTCACAAATTAGCCCTCGATCATGAATTTTTTATATGTACTCATTGACTTTATCTGATGTACCATCAGCCATACAGTAGTCCAAATTTGACCTGCTGAACATATTTCTGTCCCAAGAGTACTTTATCTTGAACTTCATATACATACTTATTTACACCATCTGATGTTAGATAAGTCAGACAGTAGTCCATATTTGACCGACTGAACATATTTCTGGCCACAGACATTGAAGTTTTTGTATATACACATTGACGCATGCTGATGTCACATCAGTCATATAGAAGTCTATATTTGACCTACTGAACATATTTCTGGCCAAAGAGTACTTGATCTTGAACTTTTCATACATTACCATTTACCCCTTCTGATATTACTTCACCCATACAGAAGTCCATATCAGACCTGCAGAACATATTTCTGTCAAATTAGTCCTCGATCATGAACTTCATATGCATGCTCATTGACTCCATCTGATGTTAGATAAGCCTCACAGTAGTCCGTATATGACCGACTGAACATATTTCTGCCCAAAGAGAATTCGATATTGAAGTTTAAATATATATACTCATTGATGCCTTCTGATATCACATCAGCCATTCAGCCTCGATCATGCCTTGATTTTGAAATTTCTATACAAACTCAATGACTCCTGATCATACGTCAGCCATAGAGTATTGTATATTTGACCTAATGGAAATTTTTATTGCAAATTAGTCCTCGATCTTGAACTTTCCATAAATACTCATTGACTTTATCTGAAGTTACTTCAGCCACACAGAAGTCCATATTTGACATACTGAACAATTTTCTGGCCAAAGAGTACTCGATATTGAACTTTTCATATATATTCATTGAGTATTGCATATTTCACCTAACGGATATATTTCTGGCAAATTAGTCCTCGATCATCAACTTCCTATACATATTCATTGACTCCATCTGATGTTAAATAATCCAAATCCAGTAGTCCATATTTGACCGACTGAACATATTTCTGGCCAAAGAGTACTCTATCTTGAACTTTTCATACATTATTATTGATTCCTTCTGATGTTACTTCACCCATACAGAAGTCCATATTAGACATGATTAAATTTTTTCTGTCCCTAGAGTCCTCGATCTATCTATAGAGAGTTGAAGATTGAGTACTGTTTGGCTGGAAATATGTTTAGTAGGTCATATATGAACTTCTGAATAGCAGATGTAACATCAAAAAGATGCGATGAGTATAATGCATTTGTGAAATAATGAACTTATTTCGGGCCAAATATCGAACACTATTTTGCCTGAAACAAGTTCATTATTTCACATATGCATTATTGTATAGCTGACATATTATTAGGAGTCAATGATTATCTACGGAATGTTCATGATGAAGGATTCTTGGGCCAGAAACATGTTCAGTAGGTCAAATATATTGTCTAGTTGTTGTACCATCAGAAGTAGTCAATAAGTAGGTATAGAAAGTTCAAGATGAAGGTCTCTTTTGCCAGAAATATGTTCAGTGGGTCAATTTTGGACTACTGTCTGGCTGATGTAACACCTGAAAGATTCATTGATCAAGATCGAGTTCATCTTCTGTATGGCTCATCTAACATCCAAAAGGGATAAAGAGAATGTAGAGAGTTCATGCTCGAGTATTCTTTGGCCAGAGATATGTTCAGCAGGTCAAATATGGACTTCTGTATGGCTGATGTAACATCAGAAGGAGTCTATGATTATGTTTAGAATGATCGAGGACTCTTGGGACAGAAAAAAAATGAATTTTCCAGAAATTTGTCCACGTCCATCAGTTATGCAATACCCTATGGATGACGTTTCAACAGAAGTAGTCAATTTGTATTTATATTAAGTTCAAGACCGAGGACTTATTTTCCAGAAAAATGATCAGTTGGTCAAACATGAGCCCATGAATAGCTGAAGTAACATCAGAGTGAGGCAATGAGTATATAGAAAAAGTTCAAGGACTCTTTGGATAGAAAAAAAATTAAGTAGGTCTAATTTGGACTTCTGTTCTTCTGATGTAAAATCAGAATGAGTCAATCAATATGTATAGAAAGTTCAAGATCAAGCGCTCCGGGACCAGAAATATGTTCTTTATGTCAAATATGGACTACTGTCTCTCTAATGTAACACAACAAGGAGCCAATTAAATGAGTCTGTTTAGAAATTTCATCATCAAAGAATGTTTTGCCATAAATTTGTTCAGTATGTCCAAAACGGGTTCATATATGGCTGAAGTAACATCAGACGTAGTCAATGAGTATTATAGAAAGTTCATGACTGAGGACTAATTTGCCATAAATATGTCCATTAGGTCAAATATGGAATACTCTATGGCTAATATATCAGAAGGAGTCAGTAACAATGTATAAAAAGTTCAAGATCGAGCACTCTTTGGCCAGAAGCATGTCTATTTGGTCAAATGTGCAATACTCTTTGGCTGATGCATAAAAAGAAGTAGTCAATAACTATGTTTAAAAAGTTCACGATCAAGGACTACTTTGCCAAAAGTATTTTTAATAGGTCAAATATGGGCTTGTGTATGGCTGAAATAACATCAGAGTGAGGCAATGAGTATGTAAAGAAAGTCCATGATCGAGGACAGAAAAAATTTAAATAGGTCTTAAAATGGACTTCTGTATGGCTGAAATAAAATCAGAAGGAGTCAATGAGGTTCAAAAAGGTTCAAGATTACGTTTTCTTGGGCTAGAAATATGTCCATTAATTCAAATATGCAATACTCTATGGTTGACGTATCATCAGAAGGAGTCAATGTGTATGTATAAAAGTTCATGATTGAGGACTATAATTTTCCAGAAATATGTTTAGTAGGTCATACATGGGATCATGTATGGCTGAAGTAACCAGAGTGAGGCAATGAATATGTATAGAAAGTTCATGATTGAGGACTAATTTGCCAGAAATATGTTCGGTCGTTCTCAGAAGGAGTCAGTAGTAATGTATAAAAAGTTCAAGATCAAATATTCTTTGACAAGAAATATTTCCATTAGGTGAAATATGCAATACTTATGGCTGACGTATCATCAAAAGGAGTCAATAGTAATGTATCAAAAGTTCAAGATCGAGTACTCTTTGGTCAGAAATATTTGCATTCGGTCAAATATGCAATACGCTTTGGCTCACGTATAATCAGGAGATAAAAAAAGTTTATGATTGAGGACTAATTTTCCAGAAATATGTTCAGAAGGTCAGACATGGTCTTCATGTATGTCCAAAGTATCATCATAGTGAGGCGATGAGTATGTTTAAAAAGTTCCTGATCATGGACTCTTGGGACAGAAAAATTTTAATTCGCCAGAAATATGTCCATGTAGTGGACTTCTTATGTAACATTAGGTCAATGAATCTGTAAAGAAAGATCAAGTCTACTCTTTGGCCAGAACTATGTTCATCATGGCAAATATGGACTACTAACTGTCTGATATAACATTAGGAGTCAATGAGTCAGTAAAGATCGAGGTCTCTTGGGTCAGACATATCAAATACTTTTTGGTCAGAAATATGTTCTGTCAGTCAAATATGGACTACTGTCTGGTTGATCTAACATCAGATCGAATCAATAATTATGTATAGAACGTTCATGACTGAGGACCAATTTGCCATAAATATGTCCATAATGTCAAATATGCAATACTCTATGGCTGACATATCATCAAAAGGAGTCAACAGTAATGTATAAAAAATTACAGATCGAGTACCCTTTGGCCAAAAAACATGTTCATTAGGTCAAATATGCAATACTCTTTTCCTGAGGCTTAAAAAGGTTCAAGATTGAGTACTCTTTGCCAGAGAAGTTCCATTAAGTCAAATATGCAAAACTCTATGGCTAACGGATCATCAGAAGCAGTAGGTGTGTCTAATATGGATTTCTGTATGGGTGAAGTAACAATGGGTGAAGTAACAAAAAGTCAATAGTAATGTATACAAGTTCAAGATTGAATACTCTTTGACAAGAAATATGCCTATTAGATCAAATATGCAGCACTCTATGGCTAACGGATCATCAGAAGGAGTATGCACAGAAAGTCGAGAATCGAGGAGTCTTGGGACAGAAAAAATTTAAGTAGGTCTAATATGGACTTCTGTATGTTGCATACAAGAATTAACTCCTACCTTTGTGCATTGAAGAGAAAACAAATTATTTATGCTGTTGCATTGCAATAAATACAAGAACTAACTGTTTCATTGCACTTTGCATAGAATAATTATGTTGTGCATACTGCGTTGCATACAAGAACTAACTCATTCCTTTGTCCATTGAAGAGAAAATAAATCACATATGCTCGTTGCACTGCAATATAAATGCATCAATAACTAACTGTTAATGAAATAGTTCTTGATGCGTTTCTACTGCTGTTGCGTATAATAGTTACATTAGTGCTGCTACAATAGTGCTGTTGCATTGCTATGCATATAAGGTCTAACACTGTTTCTTTGCAATGAAGAGATATAACACATTACACGTGGTGTTGCGATGAATGAAATATCCGTTTTGCATTGAAGAGATAACACATAACGTGCATTGTGAATTGCAGTAACTTAATCCGTTGTGCAGTGAAGAGAGAATGCATGTGAATGCAAGTGCTTGTTTCACTGCATTGCATACAATAATTAACATTATGTTGTGCATAGAAGAAATTGATATAACGTGCTGTTGCATTGCAGTGCATGTTATGCAGTTTCCTTGCATTGTGCATTGAAGAAAAAACAGACCACATATGCTGTTGCATTGCAATGCATCAAGAACTAATTGTTTCATCAGAAGAAATTAATATAACATGTGCTGTTGCATTGCAATGCATATAAGATCTTACACTGTTTCCTTGCATTGAATACAAAAATAACATTCCTTATGCATTGAAGAGATAACACATAACATGTACATTGCATTGCAATAACTTAATCCGTTGTGCAGTGAAGAAATAACACATGACAGGTGTTTGTGCAATGAACAGAAAACAAATCACATATGCTGTTGTAATGCAATAAAACAAAAAATATATTTTATTGCATTGCATACAATAATTAACTATTATGTTCTGCATAGTAGAACATAATATTACATATGCATGTGTTTCCTTGCATTGTATACAAGAAATAACTTATTCCTCATGCATTGCAGCGATAACACATAACGTGCATTGCATTGCTGTAAGTTATTCCGCTTTGCAGCGAAGAGATATGTAAGGCCGAAGTAACATCCGAGTGGGGCAATGAGTTTATACAGAAAGTTCATGATCGAGGACTGTTGGGACAGAAAAAAGTAGGTCTAATATGGACTTCTGTATGGCTGAAATACATGTATTTTTTTATTATACTTTTTCTTTTGTGTAATTGAAGAGGTATGTGTGCTGTTGCATTACAATGTTTACAAGAAAACACATAACATATGTTCTAATTGCATTGCAGTGCATACAAGACACGTTGTGCACTGAATAGCATACACATAAGGTACGCGCTATAAATACAATAACAAACTCATTTCACTGTATCTTTGCATTATATACAAAAACTGTTGTATTCCTGATCCATTGAATAGATAACAAAAACATGTTGTGTTGCGATGAATATATTAACTAATCCGTTTTGCACTGAAGACATAACACATCAGGTGCTTGTTGCACTGCGTTGCATACAAGAACTAACTCTTTCCTTTGTGCATTAAAGAGAAAACAAATAACATATGTTTTGTTGCATTGCAATGGATACAAAAACTAACACTGTTTCCTTGCATTGTATACAAAAACTAACTTATTCCTTATGCATTCAAGAGATAACACATAAAATGTTGCATTGTATTGCAGTAACGTGATCCGTTGTGCAGTGAAGAGATAACACATAAAATGTGCTTTGCATCGCAATAACTTAATCTGCTGTGCAGTGAAGAGATAACACATAACATGTGCTTTGCATTGCAATAACTTAATCCGTTGTGCAGTGAAGAGATAACGCTTGATAGGTCCTTTTTGCACTGCGTTGCCTACAAGAACTAACTCTTTCCTTTGTGCATTAAAGAGAAAACAAATCACATATGCTGTTGTAATGCAATAAAAACAAAAAAAAAATTATTGCATTGCATACAATAATTAACTTTTATGTTCTGCATAGTAGAACTTAATATTACATATGCATGTGTTTCCTTGCATTGTATACAAGAAATAACTTATTCTTCATGCATTGCAGCGATAACACATAACGTGCATTGCATTGCTGTAAGTTATTCCGCTTTGCAGCGAAGAGATATGTAAGGCCGAAGTAACATCCGAGTGGGGCAATGAGTTTATACAGAAAGTTCATGATCGAGGACTGTTGGGACAGAAAAAAAGTAGGTCTAATATGGACTTCTGTATGGCTGAAATACATGTATTTTTTTATTATACTTTTTCTTTTGTGTAATTGAAGAGGTATGTGTGCTGTTGCATTACAATGTTTAAAAGAAAACACATAACATATGTTCTAATTGCAATGCAGTGCATACAAGACACGTTGTGCACTGAATAGCATACACAATAAGGTACGCGCTATAAATACAATAACAAACTCATTTCACTGTATCTTTGCATTATATACAAAAACTGTTGTATTCCTCATCCATTGAATAGATAACAAAAACATGTTGTGTTGCGATGAATATATTAACTAATCCGTTTTGCACTGAAGAGATAACACACAACCTGTGCACTGCATTGCAGTAACTTATTCCGTTTTGCACTGAAGAGATAACACAACAGGTGCTTGTTGCACTGCGTTGCATACAAGAACTAACTCTTTGTGCATTAAAGAGAAAACAAATAACATATGTTTTGTTGCATTGCAATGGATACAAAAACTAACTTATTCCTTATGCATTCATGAGATAACACATAACATGTGCATTGCATTGCAGTAAGTTATTCCGTTTTGCAGCGAAGAGATATCACGACAGGCGCTTGTTGCACTGTGTTGCATACAAGAACTTACTCTTTGTGCATTTAAGATAAAACAAATCACAGATGCTGTTGCACTGCAATAGAAAGGCATCAAGAACTAACTGTTAACTGTTCCTGATGCATTTCTATTGCAGTTGCGTATAATAGTTAACTAATTACACTGCGCATAGGAGAAATGAATCTAACACATGTGCTGTTGCATTGCAATGCATATAAGAACTAACACTGTTTCCTTGCATTGTGTACAAAAAATAACATTCCTTATGCAATGAAGAGATATAGCACATTACACGTGGTGTTGCGATGAATGAACTAATTCATCCGTTATGCATTGAAGAGATAACACAGAACATGTGCATTGCATTGCAATAACTTAATCCGTTGTGCTGTGAAGACATAACATATATGACAGGTGTTTGTTGCACTGCATTGCGTATAAAAACGAACTCTTTCCTTTTTGCAATGGACAGAAAACAAATCACATATGCTGTTGTAATGCAATAAAAACAAAACAAAAATTATTGCATTGCATACAATAATTAACTATTATGTTCTGCATAGTAGAACTTAATATTACATATGCATGTGTTTCCTTGCATTGTATACAAGTAATAACTTATTCCTCATGCACTGCAGCGATAACACATAACGTGCATTGCATTGCTGTAAGTTATTCCGCTTTGCAGCGAAGAGATATGTAAGCCGAAGTAACATCCGAGTGGGGCAATGAGTTTATACAGAAAGTTCATGATCGAGGACTGTTGGGACAGAAAAAAGTAGGTCTAATATGGACTTCTATATGGCTGAAATACATGTATTTTTTATTATACTTTTTCTTTTGTGTAATTGAAGAGGTATGTGTGCTGTTGCATTACAATGTTTACAAGAAAACACATAACATATGTTCTAATTGCATTGCAGTGCATACAAGACACGTTGTGCACTGAATAGCATACACATAAGGTACGCGCTATAAATACAATAACAAACTCATTTCACTGTATCCTTGCATTATATACCAAAACTGTTGTATTCCTGATCCATTGAATAGATAACAAAAACATGTTGTGTTGCGATGAATATATTAACTAATCCGTTTTGCATTGAAGAGATAACACATAACCTGTGCACTGCATTGCAGTAACATATTCCGTTTTGCACTGAAGAGATAACACATAACCTGTGCACTGCATTGCAGTAACTTATTCCGTTCTGCACTGAAGAGATAACACAACAGGTGCTTGTTGCACTGCGTTGCATACCAGAACTAACTCTTTCCTTTGTGCATTAAAGAGAAAACAAATAACATATGTTTTGTTGCATTGCAATGGATACAAAAACTAACACTGTTTCCTTGCATTGTATACAAAAACTAACTTGTTCCTTATGCATTAATGAGATAACACATAAAATGTGCATTGTATTGCAGTAACGTGATCCGTTGTGCAGTGAAGAGATAACACATAAAATGTGCATTGCATCGCAATAACTTAATCTGTTGTGCAGTGAAGAGATAACACATAACATGTGCTTTGCATTGCAATAACTTAATCCGTTGTGCAGTGAAGAGATAACGCTTGATAGGTGCTTTTTGCACTGCATTGCGTATAAAAACGAACTCTTTCCTTTTTGCAATTGACAGAAAACAAATCACATATGCTGTTGTAATGCAATAAAAACAAAACAAAAATTATTGCATTGCATACAATAATTAACTTTTATGTTCTGCATAGTAGAACTTAATATTACATATGCATGTGTTTCCTTGCATTGTATACAAGAAATAACTTATTCCTCATGCACTGCAGCGATAACACATAACGTGCATTGCATTGCTGTAAGTTATTCCGCTTTGCAGCGAAGAGATATGTAAGCCGAAGTAACATCCGAGTGGGGCAATGAGTTTATACAGAAAGTTCATGATCGAGGACTGTTGGGACAGAAAAAAGTAGGTCTAATATGGACTTCTGTATGGCTGAAATACATGTATTTTTTATTATACTTTTTCTTTTGTGTAATTGAAGAGGTATGTGTGCTGTTGCATTACAATGTTTACAAGAAAACACATAACATATGTTCTAATTGCATTGCAGTGCATACAAGACACGTTGTGCACTGAATAGCATACACATAAGGTACGCGCTATAAATACAATAACAAACTCATTTCACTGTATCTTTGCATTATATACAAAAACTGTTGTATTCCTCATCCATTGAATAGATAACAAAAACATGTTGTGTTGCGATGAATATATTAACTAATCCGTTTTGCACTGAAGAGATAACACACAACCTGTGCACTGCATTGCAGTAACTTATTCCGTTTTGCACTGAAGAGATAACACAACAGGTGCTTGTTGCACTGCGTTGCATACAAGAACTAACTCTTTGTGCATTAAAGAGAAAACAAATAACATATGTTTTGTTGCATTGCAATGGATACAAAAACTAACTTATTCCTTATGCATTCATGAGATAACACATAACATGTGCATTGCATTGCAGTAAGTTATTCCGTTTTGCAGCGAAGAGATATCACGACAGGCGCTTGTTGCACTGTGTTGCATACAAGAACTTACTCTTTGTGCATTTAAGATAAAACAAATCACAGATGCTGTTGCACTGCAATAGAAAGGCATCAAGAACTAACTGTTAACTGTTCCTGATGCATTTCTATTGCAGTTGCGTATAATAGTTAACTAATTACACTGCGCATAGGAGAAATGAATCTAACACATGTGCTGTTGCATTGCAATGCATATAAGAACTAACACTGTTTCCTTGCATTGTGTACAAAAAATAACATTCCTTATGCAATGAAGAGATATAGCACATTACACGTGGTGTTGCGATGAATGAACTAATTCATCCGTTATGCATTGAAGAGATAACACAGAACATGTGCATTGCATTGCAATAACTTAATCCGTTGTGCTGTGAAGACATAACATATATGACAGGTGTTTGTTGCACTGCATTGCGTATAAAAACGAACTCTTTCCTTTTTGCAATGGACAGAAAACAAATCACATATGCTGTTGTAATGCAATAAAAACAAAACAAAAATTATTGCATTGCATACAATAATTAACTATTATGTTCTGCATAGTAGAACTTAATATTACATATGCATGTGTTTCCTTGCATTGTATACAAGTAATAACTTATTCCTCATGCACTGCAGCGATAACACATAACGTGCATTGCATTGCTGTAAGTTATTCCGCTTTGCAGCGAAGAGATATGTAAGCCGAAGTAACATCCGAGTGGGGCAATGAGTTTATACAGAAAGTTCATGATCGAGGACTGTTGGGACAGAAAAAAGTAGGTCTAATATGGACTTCTATATGGCTGAAATACATGTATTTTTTATTATACTTTTTCTTTTGTGTAATTGAAGAGGTATGTGTGCTGTTGCATTACAATGTTTACAAGAAAACACATAACATATGTTCTAATTGCATTGCAGTGCATACAAGACACGTTGTGCACTGAATAGCATACACATAAGGTACGCGCTATAAATACAATAACAAACTCATTTCACTGTATCCTTGCATTATATACCAAAACTGTTGTATTCCTGATCCATTGAATAGATAACAAAAACATGTTGTGTTGCGATGAATATATTAACTAATCCGTTTTGCATTGAAGAGATAACACATAACCTGTGCACTGCATTGCAGTAACATATTCCGTTTTGCACTGAAGAGATAACACATAACCTGTGCACTGCATTGCAGTAACTTATTCCGTTCTGCACTGAAGAGATAACACAACAGGTGCTTGTTGCACTGCGTTGCATACCAGAACTAACTCTTTCCTTTGTGCATTAAAGAGAAAACAAATAACATATGTTTTGTTGCATTGCAATGGATACAAAAACTAACACTGTTTCCTTGCATTGTATACAAAAACTAACTTGTTCCTTATGCATTAATGAGATAACACATAAAATGTGCATTGTATTGCAGTAACGTGATCCGTTGTGCAGTGAAGAGATAACACATAAAATGTGCATTGCATCGCAATAACTTAATCTGTTGTGCAGTGAAGAGATAACACATAACATGTGCTTTGCATTGCAATAACTTAATCCGTTGTGCAGTGAAGAGATAACGCTTGATAGGTGCTTTTTGCACTGCATTGCGTATAAAAACGAACTCTTTCCTTTTTGCAATTGACAGAAAACAAATCACATATGCTGTTGTAATGCAATAAAAACAAAACAAAAATTATTGCATTGCATACAATAATTAACTTTTATGTTCTGCATAGTAGAACTTAATATTACATATGCATGTGTTTCCTTGCATTGTATACAAGAAATAACTTATTCCTCATGCACTGCAGCGATAACACATAACGTGCATTGCATTGCTGTAAGTTATTCCGCTTTGCAGCGAAGAGATATGTAAGCCGAAGTAACATCCGAGTGGGGCAATGAGTTTATACAGAAAGTTCATGATCGAGGACTGTTGGGACAGAAAAAAGTAGGTCTAATATGGACTTCTGTATGGCTGAAATACATGTATTTTTTATTATACTTTTTCTTTTGTGTAATTGAAGAGGTATGTGTGCTGTTGCATTACAATGTTTACAAGAAAACACATAACATATGTTCTAATTGCATTGCAGTGCATACAAGACACGTTGTGCACTGAATAGCATACACATAAGGTACGCGCTATAAATACAATAACAAACTCATTTCACTGTATCCTTGCATTATATACCAAAACTGTTGTATTCCTGATCCATTGAATAGATAACAAAAACATGTTGTGTTGCGATGAATATATTAACTAATCCGTTTTGCATTGAAGAGATAACACATAACCTGTGCACTGCATTGCAGTAACATATTCCGTTTTGCACTGAAGAGATAACACATAACCTGTGCACTGCATTGCAGTAACTTATTCCGTTCTGCACTGAAGAGATAACACAACAGGTGCTTGTTGCACTGCGTTGCATACCAGAACTAACTCTTTCCTTTGTGCATTAAAGAGAAAACAAATAACATATGTTTTGTTGCATTGCAATGGATACAAAAACTAACACTGTTTCCTTGCATTGTATACAAAAACTAACTTGTTCCTTATGCATTCATGAGATAACACATAAAATGTGCATTGCATCGCAATAACTTAATCTGTTGTGCAGTGAAGAGATAACACATAACATGTGCTTTGCATTGCAATAACTTAATCCGTTGTGCAGTGAAGAGATAACGCTTGATAGGTGCTTTTTGCACTGCGTTGCATAGAAGAACTAACTCTTTCCTTTGTGCATTAAAGAGAAAACAAATCACATATGCTGTTGCACTGCAATATAAATGTATCCAATAACTAACTGTTGATGAAATAGTTAGTTCTTGATGCATTTCTATTGCAGTTGCGTATTATAGTTAACTTATTACACTGTGCATAGAAGAAATTAATATAACGTGCTGTTGCACTACAATGCATACAAGACATAACATGTAAGTTATGCACTGTTTCCTTGCATAGTATACAGGAACTAACTTATTCCTCATGCATTAAAGAGATAACACATAACATATGGTGTCGCGATGAATGAACTAACTCATCTGTTATGCATTTTGAAGAGATAACACATAACATGTGCATTGCATTGCAGTAAGTTATTCCGTTTTGCAGCGAAGAGATATCACAGGCGCTTGTTGCACTGTGTTGCATACAAGAACTTACTCTTTACTTTGTGCATTTAAGATAAAAAACAAATCACATATGCTGTTGCACTGCAATAGAAAGGCATCAAGAACTAACTGTTAACTGTTCCTGATGCATTTCTATTGCAGTTGCGTATAATAGTTAACTAATTACACTGCGCATAGGAGAAATGAATATAACACATGTGCTGTTGCATTGCAATGCATATAAGAACTAACACTGTTTCCTTGCATTGTGTACAAAAAATAACATTCCTTATGCAATGAAGAGATATAGCACATTACACGTGGTGTTGCGATGAATGAACTAATTCATCCGTTATGCATTGAAGAGATAACACAGAACATGTGCATTGCATTGCAATAACTTAATCCGTTGTGCTGTGAAGACATAACATATATGACAGGTGTTTGTTGCACTGCATTGCGTATAAAAACGAACTCTTTCCTTTTTGCAATGGACAGAAAAGAAATCACATATGCTGTTGTAATGCAATAAAAACAAAAAATATTTTATTGCGTTGCATACAATAATTAACTTTTATGTTCTGCATAGTAGAACATAATATTACATATGCATGTGTTTCCTTGCATTGTATACAAGAAATAACTTATTCCTCATGCATTGCAGCGATAACACTCTTCTGAGCATATTTCTCAGAGTACTCAGTATTGAACTTGCTATATTGCAAAAACTCATTGACGCCTTCTGATATTACATCAGCTACACAGAAGTCCACATTTGACCTACTGAACATATTTCTGGCCCAAGAGCACATGATCTTGAACTTTCTATACATACTCATTGACTCCTTCTAATGTTACTTCAGTCGTACAGAAGTCCATATTTGACCAACTGAATATATTTCTGGCAAATTGACTCCTGATCATCGGTCAGCCACAGAACATTGTATATTTGAGCTAATGGACATATTTGTGGCCAAAGAGCACTCAATCATGAACTTTTAATACATTATCTTTGAATCCTTCTGATATCACATTAGCCATACTGTAGCTCATATTTTACCTAATGAACTTATTTCTGTCCCAATAGCACTTGTTCTTGAACATTTTAAACATTATCATTGACTCCTTCTGATGTTACTTCACCCATACAGAAGTCCATATTTGAACATATACTGAACATATTTCTGGCAAATTATTCCTTGATCAAGAATTTTCTATACTGACTCATTGACTCCTAATTTTATTTCAGTCCTACAGAAGTCCATATTAGACCTGATTAAATTTGTCAAGAAAGTTCACGATCAAGGACTCTTGGGCCAGAAACATGTCCATTATGTCAAATTCAATACTCTATGGCTGATGTAAATCAGAAGTCAATGAGTATGTTAATATGTTCAGTAGGTAAAATATGGGCTCATGTAAGGCCGAAGTAACATCCGAGTGGGGCAATGAGTATGTACAGAAAGTTCATGATCGAGGACCTGTTGGGACAGAAAAAACTTTACGTAGGTCTAATATGGACTTTTGTATGGCTGAAATAAAATCAGAAGGAGTCAGTGAGTATGTATAGAAAGTTCACGACTGAGTACTCTTGGGCCATATGTTTAGTAGGTCTAATATAGATTACTGTCTGGCTGATCTAACATCAGATGGAGTCAATGAGTAAAGTTCATGATCGAGTACTCTTGGGCCAGAAATATGTTCATCATGTCAAAAATTGACTTCTATAGGGCTGAAGGAACATCAGATCGAGGCAACGAGTATGCACTGAAAGTTCATGATCGAGGAGTCTTGGGACAGAAAAAATTGAAGTAGGGTAATATGGACTTCTGTATGGCTGAAACATATGTATTTTTTATTATACTTTTTCTTTTGTGTGATTAAAGAGGTATATGTGCTGTTGCATTGCAATGCTTTCAAGAACTTTGTGCATTGAAGAGAAAACACATAACATACGTTCTAATTGCATTGTAGTGCACACAAGACACGTTGTTCACTGAATAGAAAACACATAACGTACATGCTATAAATACAAAAACAAACACATTTCGTCTGTGCAATGAAGAGATAACATAGTGCTATCGCATAACAATTTTAGCTCTAACTAATTCCGTTGTACAGTAAAAACATAACATATATGTGATGTAGCATTATAGATTCATAAGAGCATTGTATTCATAAGAGAATACATAAAAGGTATGCACTGATTCATTGCATTGTGTACAAGAACTAACTTTTTCCTTATGGACTGAAGAGTATAACATAAACATATGTGGTGTTGCGATGAATTAACTAACATGCATTGAGAGATAACACATATAACATTTGCATTGCATTGCATGAAGAGATAACATGACAGGTGCTTGTTGCACTGCGTTGCATACAAGAATTAACTCCTACCTTTGTGCATTGATGAGAAAACAAAATTATATATGCTGTTGCATTGCAATAAATACAAGAACTAACTGTTTCATTGCATTTTGCATACAATAATTAACTTTTATGTTTGTGCAAGAAATTAACATATGTGCTGTTGCATTACAATATGTAAGTTGTACACTGTATCCTTGCATTGATTACCAAAACTGATGTATTCCTCATCCATTGGATAGATAACAAAAACACGTTGTGTTGCGATGAATATATTAACTAACCGTTTTGCACTGAAGACATAACACATAACCTGTGCACTGCATTGCAGTAACTTATTCCGTTGTGCATTGAAGAGATAACACATAACCTGTGCATTGAATTGCAGTAAATTAATCCGTTTTGCATGGAAGAGATAAAATAACAGGTGCTTGTTGCACTGCATTGCATAAAAGAGATAACATAGTGCTATCGCATAACAATTTTAGCTCTAACTAATTCCGTTGTACATTAAAGACATAACATATATGTGATGTAGCATTAACTCTTTCCTTTGTGCATTGAAGAGAAAACAAATCACATATGTATTGTTGCATTGCAATGGATACAAAAACTAACACTATTTCCTTGCATTGTATACAAAAACTAACTTATTCTTTATGCATTGAAGAGATAACACATAACATGTGCATTGCATTGCAGTAACGTGATCCGTTGTGTGATCCGATCAGTGAAGAGATAACGCTTGACAGGTGCTTGTTGCACTGAGTTGCATACAAGAACTAACTCATTCCTTTGAAGAGAAAACAAATCACATATGCTGTTGCACTGCAATATAAATGCATCAATAACTAACTGTTAATGAAATAGTTCTTGATGCATTTCTATTGCAGTTGCGTATAATAGTTAACTTATTACACTGTGCATAGAAGAAATTAATATAACACATGTGCTGTTGCATTGCAATGCATATAAGAACTAACACTGTTTCCTTGCATTGTGTACAAAAAATAACATTCCTTATGCAATGAAGAGATATAGCACATTACACGTGGTGTTCCGATGAATGAACTAATTCATCCGTTATGCATTGAAGAGATAACACATAACATGTGCATTGCATTGCAATAACTTAATCCGTTGTGCAGTGAAGAGATAACACATGACAGGTGTTTGTTGCACTGCAATAAATGAACTTTCCCACGACATTCTAATTCATTGAGATGCACCTGTATTTGCATTGCATTCAAAATTCTAACTTATGAACTTATTTCATTGTGCAGGTAACACATTTGTGCTGTTACATTGCAATGCATAAAAGAATACATGTAAGATATACTTTTTGTCATTGCATTGTATACAAGAACTAAGTTATACCGCTGTACATTGAAAAGATAACACATAAGATATGTGCTTTTGCATTGCATTTCATTGCATAAATAATCTAACTTAATGCATTGTGCAGTGATCAATAACATATAAGCTATACACTATGCACAACTTTCATTGTATTGTATACAAAAACAAACTTATTTTATTGTGCATTGTTCAGTTGCAAATTGATAAATTACTGCTCCTCTGTAATTTATTTTGAAAATCAGTCACCAAATATGAAAACTAGAGATTCTAAGCTTTCAAATGATATATAGTTTGTCAAGATTAGTTTAGGTTTAGTACAGAAAATATTACTGTTTTAAATATGTAATGGCTGTGGGCCCACCGGTGGGCCAGTGACAGTTAACAGGTTAAAGAGGTATAGGTGCTATTGCATTGCAATAAATACAATATCTAACTCATTTCGTCTGTGCATTAAAGACATAACATATTGCAATACATAGATGATGTTACTTATTCCGTTGTGCAATAAAGATGTAACATATATGTGCCGTTGCATTGCAATGCATAAAATAAGTACATATAAGGTATGCGCTGATTCATTACATTGTATACAAAGAACCAACTTATTACGTTGTGCATTGAACAGATAACACTTACCATATGTGCTGTTTGTATTGCGATAAATACAAGAAATAGCTAATTTCATGTGTGCATTGAAGAGATAACGCATAACATATCCTGTGCTAATGCATTCAAAATAAAATTATTCCGTTGTGCAGTGAAGAATGACAAATAAGGCATGCGTTGGTTCATCGCAATGTAAACAACAACTAAATTATTCCGTGGCGCAATGAAACCATACAATAGTCCATATATGAACTGAACATATTTCTGGCCAAAAGGTCCTTCAATTTAAACTTTCTATACAAACTCAGTTTGATGTTACATCCGAGAGACAGTACTCTACATTTGACATACTGAACATATTTCTGGCCAAAGAGTATTCGATATTGAATATTTACATATACTCATATACTTCCTATTTCACATCAGCCACACGGTAGTCCATATATTAGACATACTGAACATTTGTCTGGCCCAAGAGTCCTCGATCTTGAACTTTCTATACATACTCATTGACATTATCTAATGTTACGTCAGTGAGACAATAGTCGATATTGGACCTTCTGAGCATATTTCTGGCAAATTATTCCTTGATCAAGAACTTTCTATACTGACTCATTGACTCCTTCTAATTTTATGAACCCTACAGAAGTCCATATTAGACCTGATTAAATTTTATTTCCCCAAGAGTCCCCAATCATGAACTTTATATACAAGCCTCACACTGATGTTACTTCAGCCATAGATTATTGTATATTTGACCTAATGGACATATTTCTCACAAATTAGCCCTAGATCATGAATTTTCTATAGATACTCATTGACTTTATCTGATGTTACATCAGCCAAACAGTAATCAATATTTGACCTACTGAATATAGTTCTGGTCAAAGAGTATTCAATATT
This sequence comes from Ctenopharyngodon idella, assembly GCF_019924925.1. Lineage (NCBI taxonomy): Eukaryota > Metazoa > Chordata > Actinopteri > Cypriniformes > Xenocyprididae > Ctenopharyngodon > Ctenopharyngodon idella. The sequence continues at coordinate 212,150 of NC_067226.1, forward strand.
TAATTTTATACTCTGACGCCTTCTGATATCACATCAGCAATACAGTAGTCCACATTTGACCTACTGAACATATTTCTGGATAATTAGTCCAAGATCATGAACTTCATATACATACTTATTGACTCCATCTGATGGTAGATAAGCCAGATAGTAGTCCATATCTGACCGACTGAACATATTACTGGCCATAGAGTATTCGACACTGAAGACTTTATATATACTCATTATATATACTCATATATACTCATCTTCTGATGTCACATTAGCAATATAGAAGTCTATATTTGACTGAATGGACATATTTCTGGCTAATTAGTCTTTGATCATGAATTTTATATATATTCCTCACCCTGATGTTACTTCAGCCATAGAGTATTGCATTATTGAACTAATGGACATATTTCTGGCCAAAAAATACTTGATTTTGAACTTTTTATATATTATCATTGACTCCTGATGTTACTTCACCCATACCGAAGTCCATATTACACCTGATTAATTTTTTTCTGACCCAAATGTATTCGATCATGAACTTTCTATACAAAATCATTGCCTCACTTGGATGTTATATCAGACAGACTGTGGTCCATATTTGACCTAATCAACATATTTCTGGTCCAAGAGTACTTGATCTTGAACTTTTTATATGTACTCATTGACTCCTTCTGATTTTATTTCAGCCATACAGAAGTCCATATTAGACCTACTTAATTTTTTCATGTCCCGTAAGTCCTTAAACATAAACTTTCTATACAAACTCATTGCCTCACTCTGATGTTACGTCAGTAATATATGAGCCCATTTTTGACCTACTGAATATAATTCTGGCAAATTTAGTCCTTGATCATGAATTTTTTTTTATACAGACTCATTGACTCCTTCTGATGTTACATCAGACAGACCGTAGTCCATATTGGACCTAAAGAACATATTTCCGGCTCAAGAGCACTTGATCTTGAACTTTCTATACTTTCCATATTAAACTTTCTTTAAAAAATTGTCCCAAGAGTCCTCGATCATGAATTTTCTATACATACTCTTTGCCTCACTCTGATATTACTTCAGTACTCTTTGGCAAAAAATATGTTTAGGACTTCTGCATGGCTGATGTAACATCAGAATTAGTATGATTTGAAAGTTCATGATCATGGTCTCTTTTGCCAGAAATATGTTCAGTAGGTCAAATATGGGCTATTGTCTAGTTGATGTACCATCAGAAGTATTCTATATGTAGGTATAGAAAGTTCAAGATAAAGAATTAATGCCAGAAAAATGTTCAATAGCTCAATATGGACTACTGTATTACTGATGTAAAAACAGAAGGCGTCAATTAGCATAATTTGAAAGTTCATGATCAAGGTCTCTTTTGCTAGAAATATAGCAATATAATAATAAAATAAAATATATTCAGTAGGTCAATTTTGGACTATTGTCTGGCTGATGTAACATCTGAAGGAGTCTTTGAAAATGTATTTTAAGTTCATGTTTAGGGACTTCGATATGGCTGATGTCAAATCAGGAGTCTGTGAGTACAAACATTTCAAGATTGAGTTCTATTGGGCCAGAAATATGTTCACTTTTTCAAATATGGACTTCTGTCTGGCTGTTGTAACATCAGAACGAGTCAATAAGTGTGTATAGAAAGTTCAAGATCCAGTACTCTTTGGCCAGAATTCTGTTCAGTAGGTCAAATATTGACTTCTGAATATCTGATGTAACATCAGGATTCAATAAGTCAGAATAAAAAAGTTCAAGATGAAGTATGCTCTGGCCAGAAATATGTTCAGTCGATCAAATATGGAGCTCTGCATGGCTAATTTAAAATCAGAAGGAGTCTTTGATTATGTATAGTAAGTTGATGTTCAGGGCTCTTTGGCCAGAAAGGTGTTCTGTTGGTCAAATATGGTCTTCTGTAAGGCCGTTATAACATCAAAAGGAGTCAATGAGTATGTATAAAAACTTTTATATAAAGTTCACGCAGTGCGCATTGCATACAAGAACTAACTCTTTCCTTTGTGCATTGAAGAAAAAACAAATCACATATGCTGTTGCATTGCAATGCATCAAGAACTAACTGTTCATTGCATTGCGTACAATAGTTAACTTATTACGCTTGTGCATAGAAGAAATTAATATAACATATTTGCTGTTGCATTGCAGCATGTGCACTGTTCCTTGCATTGTATACAAGAACTAATGTATTCCTCATGCATTGAAGAAATAACACATAATAATATACATGGTGCTGCAATGGATGAACTAACTCATCCGTTGTGCATTGAAAAGTTGTTGCGTTGTGCATTGAAGAGTTGTTGCATTGCCATGAATACAAGACTGTTAGGTCTCGTATTCATGGCAATGCAACAACTCTACAATGCACAACAGATGCCCTATTTCCTTGCATTGTCTACAAAACTAACTTATTCCGTTGTGCAATGAACAGATAACACATAACACGGGTGCTGTTGCACTGCATTGTATACAAGAACTAAAATGACAACATTCATTGTGCATTAAAGAGTAGACACGTATGTTTTGTTGTATTGCAAGTAAGCATGCACTGTTCCCTTGTATTGTATAGCTAAAAGAACAACAACGTGAATAGAAAAGATAATACATAACATACGTCCTGTTGCACTGCAATAAATACAAAAACTAAATCATTTCATTTGTGCATTGACTCTTCACTTTTTCATTGTATTGTATACAAGAACTAAGTTATACCGTTGTGCATTGAAGAGATAACACATAAGATATGTGCTTTTGCATTGCATTGGGTCCGTGTACGTTTTGATCATTTCATTGCCTAATTGGAATGGAATAACGAGAAATGAAAAGACTGCTCGTTTATTCGTTTTCTCGTTTAGTTTAACAGTCAAACAGTATGCTGACTAGGAGTTTGGTTTATTATATATTATTTCTGTTTTTTAGTAGGTTGACAAATGCAATGAAAATATTTTATATAATATGAATAAAAGTAAAATGTTTACTGTATGACGTATGGGCAACAAGGATTAGATGTAAAAATCAATGATAAACATGACCATGAGAACATCCATAACATTTCCCACTCTCCTTTTAATGAGACCACGAGGTGTGTGTTGTGTGTGTGTGTGTGATCCGTAATTGAATGCAAGTGCAACATTATTTTTTCAAACTGAAGAGCTCATGGAACTCATGGAAATGTATAATAATAAAATGTATAATAATGTATTTTTTTTTTAAACTTACATAATATAACTCATATTGTGTTTTAAAAAATGTGTTTGCATTTGTAATAAATTTATATCTAATTTAATTTCTTAATTTTGTTCATGGAGATAACATAGACAATGTGTCATGGTTTAGTGGAATATTGCTGCCATCTACTGGAAAACAAACATTTAAAATTAAAATAGCATGAAATTTCAAGAACAGCCACTAGATGGTGTGTTTGGTTGGAGCTAAACTTTGCAGGACATTGATCCTTCAGGAGCAGGACACCCCTTACATGCCCTTCACATTACCTGAATGTGATTTATCAACACCTAGTAGTACAAAAAATACTACCAGAGCTTTTCTGGACAAACATTAAATGCACAAAGCAGTGGGAATAAACAATACTTTGAAAGAAATGTAGCAAACATCAGAGAAACATCAACCAATTAATCATGTAACAATAATAATAGTGCTGTCTAATTAATATACAATGTTAAGAGGGTTGATTTTAAGTTGTATTCCACATATGATAGAATCTGTTCAATATTATTTGTAGATTAATGTATTCGATTAATTTTAAATCAGCATGGTCAAATTAATTTTTGATTATTTGTTTAACACTGATATTAATTTGAACCACTGCAAAAAATCTCCTCAGATCACAATTCATTGCTATTTTTATTGGATTGTATTTCTAATCTGAAGTAAACTATTAACAATTTTTTTTTATAACAAAAAGATTGACAATGTATTCTAGCCTAATAACTTTAACATTACAGTTCCTATTCATAATTCGTATTTCAATTTAAGACCTATAATACTGTTACTCTCCAACCCTGCTAATTTTGTCAGGTATTCAGCCTAACAAGTTCACTGATTCAGTGATCTTTTTTATCTCATTCTTTTCGTGTGAACTGAGTCACAACGCTTACAGTCATACTTTTAAATTTAAATAAAATAAAGTTTTCACAGTTATTTATTCAGGTCTCGCACGTACGCACACCATAGTGATCATCTTAAAAGACAGGTTAGACATGTTATCATGGTCACGTTTTTTATTGATTTTTACATACTTATTGCTCAGACATAATTATACAGTAAAACATTTTACCTTTATCCAAAGAGGCGGAACTATTTTCATTGCATTTATTAAAGGGACACACGGAGTTTGGTGTATTTTATTTATATATATATATATATATATATATAATACACTATATATACAGCGTACTGTATGGCTTGTGATCTCTCAAGTGTCGTACATTAGAGGCGAAGCTTCGCAGCAGCACTAATTAGTGCTAATACCATTAATTATTCCAAATAGAAAATGAAATGATCAAAACGTACACGGACCCATTGCATACACGATCTAACATGATGCGTTGTGCAGTGATGAATAACATGTAAGTTATGCACTGTTTCATTGCATGGTATACAAAAACTAACTTTTTTGTTGTGCATTGTTCAGTTAACACAGGAGCTGTTGAACTGCATTGCATACAAAAACTAATTCCTTCGTGTATTGAAGAGAAAACAATACTGCACTGCAATAAAAAAATAACTTTCATTTGTTTTCTGCATTAAATAGATAATACATACATGTTGCATTCCATTGCATACAAAAAGCTTATCCCGTTATGCATGAAAGAGATACCATACATGCTGTTGCACTGCAATTAATACAGTAACACAAGAATTAACGCATTCCGTTGTACATTGGAGAGATAACACATAACGTATTTGCTGTTGCATTGCATTGCATTCAATACTTAAATTATTCTGTTATGTATTAAAGAGGTATATGTGCTATTGCATTGCAGTGCATATAAGATCTATCTTAATCCGTTGTGCAGTGAAGAGAAAACACTTAACAAACGGGCTGTTGCATTGCAATAAATACAATAACTAACTCATTTGGTCTGTGCATTGAAGAGAGAACATAGTGCTATTGCATTGCATGTAAGATCTAACTTATTGCGCTGTGCAATAAAGATGTAACATATATGTGCCATTGCATTGCAATGCATAAAAAGAGTACATATAAGGTATGCGCTGTTTCATTACATTGTATATAAGAACCAACTTATTACGTTGTGCATTGAACAGATAACACATACCATATGTGCTGTTTGCATTGCAATAAATACAATAAATAACTAATTTCATGTGTGCATTGAAGAGAAAACACATAATATATCCTGTGACATTGCATTCAAAAATATGAATTATTCCGTTGTGCAGTGAAGAATAACATATAAGGCATGTGCTGTTTCATCGCAATGTACACAACAACTAACTTATTCCGTGGAGCAATGAAGCCATACAGTAGTCCATATATGAAATGAAAATATTTCTGGCCAAAGGGTTCTTGAACTTGAATTTTCTATACAAACTCATTGACTCCTTTTGATGTTACATTCGAGAGACAGTACTCCACTTTTGACCTATTGAACATATTTCTGGCCAAAGAGTATTCGATATTGAACTTTCTACTCATTGAACCCTTCATATGTCACATCAGTCACACAGTAGTCCATATTAGACCTACTGAACATATTTCTGTCCCAAAGAGTACTTGATCTTGAACTTTCTATACATACTCATTGACTCCTCCTGATTTGATTTCAGACAAACAGAAGTCGATATTAGACCTACTTAAATTTTTTTTTTTTTTTTCCCCAAGTGTCCTCGATCATGAAATTTGTATGCATACTCTTTGCCTCACTTACACTACATATAAACATAAATATAACAGGGCAGCACAGTGGCTCAGTGGGTAGCACTATCACCTCACTATCACCCTGTGTGAGCCTGGTAATGGACTGGCCATCCGTTCAGGGTGTTTTGAGCGTTCAGAAAATATTCAAAAATAACGTTTTCATGACATTTCTAAAATGATAGAATGGAATTTTCCTCTAACGTTCACATAAACCAAGATAAAAAAAACGTTCTTGATACATTAAAAACGACGTTTTCAGCGTTTAAAAAACATTCAGAAATAACGTTTTCATAACATGGGAATGTTAGCACAACATTCTAAGAACATATTTTTGTTAGCTGGGTAGTTACGGCTAATTATGACCAATATATATTTGTGCACACAAAGTTCAAACTTCTCAAAACTTTGTAAATATGAAGAACAATAAATGAGCAAACATGTTTAGTTTAATTAAATTTTGATGCTGGTGGTGAGGGTAAAATCAAATTTTAAACTAATTCTAGCCTTTCAACTGGAAGATCAAGGCCGTGACATCAATGATGTCCACTAGAGGGAGCCACAGGATAAGGAATCTTTCAAGCTTACAGTTTTTATTATTATTATTATTTTATTTTATTTTTTTCACAATTGCTAACAAGCGTTTACCAATACTTAAAGTACTTTTCCAAAACTCTTAACACAGCGACACACCTACATCACACAATTATCCAAATAGTTAATTTTCTGCCCAAAAAAACATATTTTGTTAAATATCAACTCTACTTTTCAAAATGCTAAAAACCTTTTTCTACATATAACTCTATCAAAACACAGCAAACCCAATTCAAAACGGAATCATTCTGTCAAAACACTAACACTGGTCTTCTATCCAACTTGAACATATAGTCAATCATAGCGCAATGACTGTCAAAATACTAACAGTTGATGGCATTACAAAAACTGTTATGTTTTGGTTCTACCTGCAGAAAGTGTGAAATCCAGTTTCCTTTTACTGCAGTAAAAGTAGAATGCTTACATGTATATGTAAGCCATTCTACATTTTTGGTTGAGTGTTGAATGTGTGCATTCTTGGCAACATAGCAACATACTATCTAAATGAGAATAAGTCATTACTTTATAGAATGTAGGCTACAGTAGAAAAAAAGAAGAAGAAAGTAACAGAATTGCTCGGGGCAGCCACTGGTCAAATGGGTCCCCTATGCAGAAGTTCAGTTGCCCCTTGGTTGAAAATTCTTTCTGGGGGTGGGTGTGTTGTGTTGATGGTGCCCCCCATAGAGGGTGGGATGGTGTCTCCTTGGTATTAGTGACCTGCAGACCGCATATTCTGTGTTTATGGAACACTGGTAGTGGAATCATTGTAGTAAAAGTTTTACATGTTCAGCAACAAATCAAAACAACCAACCAACCAACCAACCAAAACAATTTGGTTATTATGGAAGCTTTTTTTTCCCTTTTTAAAAAAAGGCAGATATCAACTGCCTTTGTTGATATCAATAATTGTTTTGTTACTAGTAAAAATGTGAATTCCTGATATCAAGAATTCAGTTGTCACAAGTTGAAATGTTCGACTAGTCATAGTCAAATTTAAGATATCTTTAATTCATCATTTTTAAAGATATCTAAAGTACATTTGTAAATATCTGAAAATAATTTGTTACTAATCAAATTACAATTGTAGATAACTTGAATTAGATTTTTGACCAGACAATCCTAATAAGAGTTTCCTTTCAATACTACACTCCGTACTGCGTACTGCCATTTAGGCAAGACGCAACGGGGAAACTCCTGTTTTCACCGATTCTGAAGCCTTTTTTAATCACGCAGTGAAAGCTGCACGACCATTGGTTCGTGGAGTTTAAGAAAACGGACCAATGGCGAGCCTGCTCGAGCCCGACAAAATGGGCGGGGTCTCGGGCTATATAAGCGGCTGTCTCGCCTTGGCAAACTGATTCATTCTCCTTCAGCGACGCAGATCACATCTCTTCGTTGATCCCGAGACTTGAAGCCGCCTTCTTCCTGCAAGCAGCTGGAATTCGCTGCTGATCAGCACGCTGCTCTGCAGCAGCAAGATCTGCTCGCCTCTCCTCTGCTCGCCACTCTCAAGCAGTTCGCCGCTCTCGAGCAGATTTACTTTCACTTTCAGCTCGCTGCTCTGCCAGCTCGCCGCTCTCGTGCAGCCCTGATCAGCGCGCCGCCTCGTCAGCAGCTGGATCAGTTCGCCGCTCTCAAGCAGCTCTGTCCTCCACGCCGCTCTCAAGCAGCCTGGTCAGCACTTCGCACCCGAGCCGCCCACAGCGCCGAGTGCGTGCTTAGTGTTCTTCCTTCTGCGGCCGCAGTTGGAAGCTGAAAGAGCATTTTTCATTGAGCAAATTTCCTGCAGCATTGTTTCAAATGTCGCGCCACGATTGTGGCACGTGCAGAGATCCTCTGCACGCTGATAACGGGCACAGTGAGTGCGTGCGATGTCTGGGCAAGTCTCACGCAGAAGCCGTGCTCACTGAATCGACCTGCTCTCATTGCGAGAGTATGAGTCTCGCCTCTTTGCGCTCGCGGATAGCGTTCTTTTCAGAAAGTGACTCCGCCCCTCACACCCTCCCATTTTCTTCCTCCCAGGAGCCTGTGAGGAAAAAACAGTGGGGCAGAGGATCTCAGCACTCGGATGAAAGTGAGCTCACGTCGGCTCAGGTCCCGCGTGCCTCACTTTCTCCAAAAAGAGAGCCTTCCCCTGTCCACTTCTCCCGCCCGGACCAGCGCCCCTCTGCCATCGCGAGCGACCTGGTCTCATTCGGGGGATCTGAAGAAGAGCTGCTGGATGACAGCATGTCCCTAGCGGGCCTCGGACGCTGAGGATTGGCCGGACTCGCACCTTGACTCCTCCCCCTTGCTGTCTCTTGAGCCGATCGACGGCAGGGCTTCCATCGACTCCAAGCTCATTTGTGTGCTCTCTAAGGGTGTTGAAGAGCTCAGCTTGGAGTGGTCTGCGCCTGAAGAACCAGCACGCAGCCGCCTCGACGAATGGTTTCTGCCTGGATGTCGCCAGGCTCCTCCCCAGCGGGTAGCTCCCTTTTTTCCTGAGGTGCACGAGGAGCTCACGAAATCATGGCGTGCCCGTACTCTGCCCGCCTTCGCTCTTCTGCTTCTCACGCTCTCACCTCGATTGACAGCGCAGAGCAGAAGTGTTATGACAAACCGCCACCTCTGATTTCCTCTTCCACCCCTTATGTGCACCACAGTTTCTCACAGCGACTTGGTGCTTGAACCAATCCAGCCCCTTGCCACCCGGGCCGAGGCCTGGCAGGCCATCCCCGGAGTGTCAACTTGGGTGCTAAACATAGTAAAACGAGGTTATGTACTCCAGTTCGCTCAGCGGGCCCCGTTATTCAACGGAGTGGTCCAAACCTCAGTAGAGAGCAGGGATGTGCACGTCCTACGCTCCGAAGTGAACACTATGCTGGCAAAAGGAGCCACAGAAATGGTTCCCCCGGCACTAAGCGAATCAGGCTTCTACAGCCGATACTTCCTCGTTCCCAAAAAGGATGGCAGTCTCAGACCTCAGATATCTGAATCGGGCCCTAATAAACTGCTCGTTCAAAATGATCACTTTGAAACAGATCTTCTTGCAGATTCGCCTAGGAGACTGTTTTTTTTCCCTGGATCTGAAGGATGCTTACTTTCACATCCAGATAGCACCCCATCAGAGACGATTCTTGAGATTCGCCTTCGAAGGGGTGGCGTATCAATACATGGTCCTTCCATTCGGGCTGTCTCTGGCTCCCCGCACTTTTACGAGTGCATGGACGCGGCCCTCTCCCCTCTGAGGCAGATGGGCATACACATACTCAACTACCTCGACGACTGGCTCGTCCTGGCCCAGTCGGAGGCAGAGCTAGTGGCACACAGGTCCCTTCTCCTCAGCCACTTGGAGTGCTTGGGGCTCAGGGTCAATTTTCCAAAGAACTCTTTATCTCCCAGCCAACGTATCTCGCTCCTGGGGATTATTCTCGACTCAACCTGCATGAGGGCCGTAGTCTCGCCAGAGCGATCCTTGGCCATTAAGCAGCTCACGAAAACTTGCACGCCTGGATCCTCTCTGCCACTCAGAGCGTTTCAGAGGATTCTAGGTCTCATGGGCTCAGCATCACCAGCCCTGCAGTTGGGCCTACTTCATATGCGCCCACTACAGTTCTGGCTGAAACCGCGGGTCCCGCCCCAAGCCTGGCAGCATGGTCGCTGCTCGCTCAAATTGAATCAGGCGTGCGTTGCAACCCTGACTCCTTGGATGAACCCCTGCTGGTTCGAGCAGGGCGTGGCTATAGGGACGATGTGCAAGAGGAAAGTTGCTTTCACAGACACTTCCAAAATGGGCTGGGGAGCTCTGTGTGACGGTCATCCAGCCTTCGGTGCTTGGACGAGCAAAGAGAGCGAGCATTATATCAACCGCCTGGAAATGATGGCAGTGTATCTAGCTCTCCAGTCCTTCCTCCCTCTCTTGGCGGGACACCACGTCCTGGTCAGATCAGACAATATGACAGTGGTGTCCTTCATAAATCGCCAGGGCGGGCTCTCATCCAAGCCCCTTTTCACTCTAGCAAGATCCATCATAGAGTGGGCCCAGCACAACCTGCTCTCACTCAGAGAAGCGCATATTCAGGGCATACTGAACAAAGGGGTAGACATGTTGTCCCGGAACAACCTTCCCTCGGAGGAATGGTCGCTCCACCCCCTCACGGTTCAGGAAATTTGGGATATCTTTGGGAAGGCAGAGGTCGACCTCTTCGCCCCAGAAGACAACTTTCGACCAAGACCAAGGATGCGCTGGCCCACGACTGGCCCAGCCTCCTCCTGTATGCTTTTTCCCTGGTCGATCTGATTCGCCAGGTTATCAGACGAATCAGGGAAGGTGCCCACAAAGTCCTCCTGGTGGCTCCCCTATGGAGGAGCCAACCATGGTTCTCGGACCTGTCTCAGCTTTTTTTTGGCACGATTTGGCACCCCAAACCCGAGCTGTGGGATCTCCATGTATGGCTTCTAGACGGGAGCCTTCAAACCTCCCTGAAGATGTCCTGAACACTATCTCACAAGCCAGAGCTCCGCCAACGAGACGTCTCTACTCCCTAAAATGGTCAGTCTTTGCTGCCTGGTGTACAGCCCGGGACAAAGACCCATTTACTTGTGACATATCTCTGATATTGTCTTTCCTTCAGGACTTAATGGATAGGGGCCGTTCTCCCTCTACCCTTAAAGTCTATGTCGCAGCTATAGTGGCCTCCCATGCTCCCGTAGCAGGACAGTCGATAGGGAGAAACAACCTTGTTGTTCGTTTCCTAAAAGGGGCTAGGAGGCTGAACCCTCCCTGCCCCCGCACAGTTCCCACATGGGACCTGTCTATGGTTCTCAGGGGCCTTAAGGGCCCTCCCTTTGAACCATTCCAGACTGTCGACTTATGTCCTCTAACGCTTTATTAAAACATTTATTAAAAAAATGCCTTATTGCTAGCCTTAGCATCGGTAAAGCGAGTGGGAGATTTACAGGCTCTCTATGTGAGCCCCTCCTGTCTTGAGTTCGGGCCTAACGACTCTAAAGTTGTCCTGAAACCGAGACATGGATATGTCCCTAAAGTCCTATCCACACCCTTTAGGGCACAGATGGTCATTCTCTCTGCAATTCCTCCTTCCCAGGATGATCATGAGTTGAACCTACTCTGTCCAGTCAGGGCCCTGAGGACTTACAGTTGCAAGAAAAAGTATGTGAACCACTTGCAGAATCTGTGAAAATGTGCAAAATTTTAACAAAATAAGTGAGATCATACAAAATGCATGTTATTTTTTATTTAGTACTGTCCTGAGTAAGATATTTTACATAAAAGATGTTTACATATAATTCATAAGACGAAAAAATAGCTGTATTTATTAAAATGACCCAGTTCAAAAGTTTTTGAACCATTGATTCTTAATACTGTGTGTCATTACCTGGATGATCTACGACTGTTTTTTTATTGTGTGATGGTTGTTCATGAGTCGAAGTGGTTTATTGCTATAAAAGATATGGATTTTAGATGACTTCGAGACACGTGCAGGTAGGGTTTCCACCCGTTCTGTAGTCGATCGTCCCGTATTTGGGACATTCTACCAGAAACATACATTTTCACTTACAAAAAATCTTGGGGAAAAAATATCTTATTCTTAAATCTGAACATTGAGTCATATAGAGGACGTTAAACTATGAGAAACACATATCGTGCCATCTCAGCATGTTTTTATGATTGAATAAAATACATTTTTATATGCATTTCACCCCTAAATTTGTATATGTTAGAATGGTTTCCTAATGAATTTCTTTGATACAAATAGCATTTTCTTTTTGGTCACATGTCCCTGATTGTATCTAACATGGTTTTGTAATTCCTGTAAGAAATATAAGCAACTTTTTGGTCAACTGTAGTACACAAAATCACAGAATACCAGCCAGGCGCTTATATATTTTTAAAAGAACTACCTTTACATAGGAGATTTTTACAAAAACATAGTAGTGGATATATACCCCCACCATCATCTACACAGTTAAAGAGATTAATTCATCAATATTTCCTCAAATACTACATTTTTATATCACAATTTCCTGTGTGACAGGACTGACCGTGGCGTGACAGGACTGACGGCGCTGTGACAGGACTGACATAATGGATTTGGTTTTTTAACTGATATTGTCCAAACATCATTTTAATTAAACTAATTTCATTTTATTTCAATATAAAAACATATTTCATTTAACAATTCATTTAAAAGTTCATTAAAATTTCATTTATCAATCACATGGGCAGATACAATAACAATAAACGACTAGAATGGCACAATGGCACAAACACAGACAGGAGTGAAAACACAATTGTAATGGTACTACTAAGGCCTCTTGTAGCTCTTTCACTTTGTCCTGGAGCTTCTCTTTCTCAGAACGCTTTCGCCCCTCTCTCTTTTACCTGCAACATACACCACACATACTGTCACAACCATTTAACAGTCATTTAAAGGTTATACTCTATTTAGTTACTCTGTAGTTCTATGGAAATATAACTTAATATAAAGTACATTTTATTATGATACAGCAAATGTAATTGTAAACCCCTTGAAATTAGAGTGGTTAACAGACTCTTAATTTAAAAAAAAAAAAAAAAAAAAGTGTACTGATTGCTGTTCTCCACTAGAGGGCGCTCCTCCGTGATGAGCGAAATGATTGAGAAAGGAGCCATATTACGAATGAGAGAGAGCGGAGATAGAAGATTGTTGATTCAGAGTGCAAATATTTTAGAAGAGTAATATAGAGTGTGAAGAAACAGTTTTAAGTTCTTTTCCAGTCGAATCTGGGGGAAGAAACATCTTTTTGTACTTTTATTTCGAGGAACCTCCGGTGAGTGTTATGTTCCTCCGTTATTGCTCTGTAATCAGTCCTATGTGTTCAAATAATGGTTTACGGTTGATAACTAACTGATGATGAGAAAATATTGAAATATGCATGTTGAAAAAAGTGATGAAGGATAGTTTGTCATAAAAAACCAATCGGAGTTCAGTCATATGAGTTGTTAAAATCAACTGCGTCACATGTTGTTTGATGTGCAATGGTTCATGCAAACTGAGCCAATTTGTGATAGTTTGATATTATTAATCAACTATATGGGGATATACTGTTAAGAAAAAGAATCAGAGTATGTGGTGACATGCATGTATGACATTTAGTTGTTTTATTTAGTTTTTATTTAGTCATAATAATATATAATATGTCAGACATTGCTCTGTTTAATGTTGATTAAGGTGGTATATTCTCCCATGATTGTCTTTGTCAGATAAGTTAACGAGTTAATATGCAGTAGAAGGAAGAAAAGAGAAAGCTCTGAAATCTCATGTGCTTTATATCTGTTGTCAATTCAGATGACGTGAATGTGAATGAGTGATAAGTTTTCTGCATTATGCAGGTTGTTTTTTTTTCTTGTTTCCTGTTGATGTGTACTTCTTCGATCGTGGACGAGTGAACGGCGAGCCAATGGTGCCTAGTTGATGTCGCAATGCATCTTTCTTTGCAGCACGTTCAGCATCCTTTTTCTGTCATCAATCCCTGGATACAGATAAGAGAATACAACACACCATACACTTCAGATACCTTGAGTGAAACTGAGTTTAAAACTACCAGGGTAGTAAATCTTTCTTCTGTCACGTGACTACTTCTACTTCTACTTTTTTTTCTATTTTTTCTTTCTTCAGTTTTTTTCTTCCTGGAAGGACCTGACTTTATCAAAAAGACAAAGACAAATAATAACACAAGGAAAAGACTTTCTGAACAGTGTTTGGGGAAACCTTTCTTTTATTGGTCATACCAAACAGGCCTGATTGTATTTGTATTGTAAACTTGTATTTGTATTGTAAACTTTGAACTATTTTCAATTGATGGTACCAATACAAACTCTTTTTTCTTCTTTCACAAGTTGTAGTGAAATTGCCGTCTCAAATTCTCCTTACGAACTTAGACGTTAACTATTCTGTCACGCTACTGTGCCCATTCATCCTGATTAGTTAGTTTAGAACCCCATACTAGAGTGACACAACGGGTTACATCACGAAAGTGGCGAGCCAGCCAGGAGGATTCTTATTGACAGCTTTAATTTTGATTGTTATTATTGTTTGACATTTAAAGTTCAAATTCAAGTGTTCTGAAATTTTTTGAGACCAACAAAGTCATTGTATTTTGTTTCATATTCATTCTCTTTTTGAGGAAAAAAAAGGGTTTTTGAAAGGGTTTTTGGTGTAGATGTACAGAAGTCTCTTTGTGTGTTAAACCTTTCTGGAGATAATCCTAATAATGACTTAGTTACCTTTCCATAAGTAGCAAAGGATGCCACTAAGGTTGTACGGGTGGGTAAACCGGATAGAGCCGGTCAAACCAAAACAATTGTCGAGTTTGATTCTGATCAGCCTATAAATATTCTGAAGCCAGATTTCCCTTGCTATATACCAAATGTGGTTGATGCTACAGTAACATGGCTAGTTGACAGTGTAAATGTCTTGACAAAGAAAACTGACCAGACTGTGAATCAGGCAGATTTTGTTCCACTTGAAGAATCAAGTTCAGATACAGGCTCAGATAGCTCTGACACCGACGGTAGTCACACCCCTCTCCTTAAGGGAAAGACAAAGAGATTAGGCCGAAACTGTGGTTCAGTGCAAGGAACCCCCACTGCAACAGTTGTTCGACCCAAAGTGCCAAAATCTACACATGCACAGAAGCCTGTTCCTTGCATCTCCTCTGACGTGTTGAACCCATCTGAAATACAAAGAATTGTAGTTGAACGTGATTAAGAATGACACTTCAGCAGCTTCATCCATTCAAGGGTCAAAATGGCTGAAATCTTTCTCAGGTCGCATCCCACGACCAGCTGGTGAGGCAGACTTTGAGACATGGTGTTTACACGTTCAGTTGATGTTTCAAGATCATTTACCAACTGATGTACAGCGCGGGAAAATCCTGGAAAGCCTCCTTCCACCAGCATCAGATGTTGTCAAACAGCTGGGTCTTTCTGCTTCTCCACAAGAATATGTTGATCTTCTTGATTCTGCTTATGGTCTTGTGGAAGATGGGGATGAGATATTCGCCAAGTTCCTCAACACTTATCAGAACTCAGGTGAGAAAGCCTCAGATTTCCTACAAAGGTTGCAAATTCTCCTCAGTTTTGCTGTAATAAGGAATGGGTTGAAGAAAGCAGATTCTAACCGATTCTTACTCGGCTGTTGGGATCAGTCACTGCTTCTGTTGTTACAGCTCGAGTCAAAACCAGACAAACCTGAATTTGCTCAGCTCTTGCTCCAGATTAGAACTGAGGAAGATAGACGAGCTGCAAAGCTTGAAAGATTACGTCACTTGGGTAGTTCCAGGGCAAAACCCTTCTTGAACGTTCATACGGTAAATTAATCTTCACTACCCTATGATTCAAATGCAGCCATTCTCACTGCTTACCAGGCTGAAACTGAAGATCTGAGGAGACAAGTAGCTGAGTTGAAAATGCAACTGAGTTCTAAAAAGTCGAAGAAAGAACAGAAAGCAGAATCCAAGAAGATTGAGAAAGAAAATGAGCACACTGTGAAAGCGGAAGTTCAGGCATATCAAACAATACCGAAGTCCCAGCCAAAGGCTTGGTTTTGTTTCAAATGTGGTGGTGATGGCCACATAGCCAGACAGTGTGTGAATCCCCCTAACAAAGATGTTGTGGATCAGAAATACAAAGAGTTGAAGGCTAAGCAAAATTAATGGAAACTGAAGTATGGTCTGAATTTAAACTAGAAAGGGTCTCAATAGAGGGACATATTGAGGCTCAAGTTGATCAGTTGATCCATAGTCCCAATTTGAATCAAAGATGTTGCAAAGTCAAATGTGAAACTCATACACCAATTCAGTCTTTCCCAAAAGTTCCCCCAAATGGATTGGTGGGGCCCTGGTGTACTGCTTTACTTGTTATTGACGGGATCCCCTCTGAATGTCTTCTCGATTCTGGTTCACAAGTGACTACTGTGTCAATCTTTCTACAACTCATACTTGATGACTTACTTGAAGTCGAAGGTGCTGGAGGGCAAGTGGTACCCTATTTGGGGTATCTTCAGCTCAGTATTGAGTTCCCAAAAGAAATTGCTGAAAGAACAGCAGAAGTCCATACATTAGCTCTGGTGGTTCCAGGCTGCAGAACCAACAGTGAAATTCAAGCCTTGGTTGGAACAAATACTCTGGATGCATTGTACAAAGTTTTTACTGAAGGTCTTGAGAGTCAGCATGGAAGTCCCCAAAGCCATGTATATGCAGCTTTTGTAAAAGAATTGAGCAACCAACATAAAATGGAGCTGAAGAATGGGAGGGTTGCAAATGTGAAGGTCCAAGGCAAAGTGGCCCACACAGTTTCTGCCGGTCAGAAGATGGTATTGACTGGATATGCCAGAAATGTTTCTCTATCTTTGGGTACACCTATTCTTGTTGAGTCCTCTTCCCATTCCAATTTACCAAGTGGGCTTCTGTTCTGTAATTATGTTCTCACTTTCCTAGCCAGGACTTCGTTCAAGGTGCCTGTTCTTGTGCAAAACTGCACTGATCATGACATTACAGTACTGTCAAAGAAGATCATAGCTGAGCTTTCAGTACCTCTTTCCCTTTCCAACCCAACACAAACTGTGACAAAAGATTCCTCGCTTGCAGTGCGATGTGCAGGAGTGTGCTCAAACACTAAAGGTTCCATCACTTTTGACTTTGGCGAATCTCCTTTGCCTGAAGAGTGGAAAGCTAGGATCACGCAAAAATTAAATTCCATTCCAGAAGTCTTTGCTCTCAGT
Source organism: Ctenopharyngodon idella (assembly GCF_019924925.1). NCBI lineage: Eukaryota > Metazoa > Chordata > Actinopteri > Cypriniformes > Xenocyprididae > Ctenopharyngodon > Ctenopharyngodon idella. The sequence continues at coordinate 229,424 of NC_067226.1, forward strand.
GACCTGGACTATGGCCATACTACTGAAGCCAAACATCGAATTCGCCTTTCTGATCCTACTCCATTTAAACAACGAGCAAGGCCAATTCATCCATCAGACCTTGAAGCGGTGAGACTCCATCTTAAAGAGCTGCGTGACCATCGAGGAGGCCTTTGCATCCTTGACTGGATCCAAGTGGTTTTCATTCATGGATCTAAAATCTGGCTATTATCAAGTAGAGGTCGAGGAGGAAGACAAACACAAGACAGCATTTGTGACCCCAATAGGGTTCTGGGAATTCAACCGCATGCTGCAAGGGGTCACTTATGCGGCAAGCATGTTTCAACGTGTAATGGAGAAATGTGTTGGCAGTATGAATTTAAAAGAAGTCTTAGTGTTCCTTGATGACCTCATCGTGTTTTCCAGTACTCTTGAGGAACATGAAGATCGCCTCACGCGTGTTCTCGCCAGATTCAAAGACTTTGGTCTGAAGTTTTCCCCTCAGAAATGCCATTTCTTCCAAACCTCTGTCAAGTACCTTGGGCATGTTGTGTCGGAGAAAGGTGTAGAAACTGATCCAGGAAAGATTGCAGCACTCACCTCCTGGCCTAGACCCAACAACATCAAGGAGCTGAAATCCTTTCTTGGATTTACAGGATATTATAGGAGGTTTGTGAGATTATTCAAAGATTGCCAGACCTCTCAACAGGCTGTCTAGTGTGAAAAGCTCAGTTTTCCCCTGCTGACTGGAAGCGGCCTTTCAATGAAAAGTGGTTCTCGGAGTGTGAAGAGGCATTCCAGAGCTTAATACAGAAGTTGACAGCTGCACCTGTTTTAGGGTTTGCAAACCAGAGGAACCCTTATATATATTGCACACTGACGCTAGTCTGCATGGTCTTGGAGCGGCTCTATATCAGGAACAGGATGGACAACTTAGAGTCATCACTTATGCAAGCCGTGGACTGTCCAACTGTGAACGGCGCTATCCTGTTCATAAGCTTGAGTTTCTTGCCCTAAAGTGGGCAGTGACCGACAAGTTCTTTGACTTCCTTTACGGAGCCAAATTTGTTGTCATGACTGACAACAACCCCTTAACCTACATGTTGACTTCAGCTAAGCTCGATGCTGCAGGACACAGATGGTTAGCTGCCCTCTCAAGTTTTGATTTCAGTATAGAGTACCGAGCCGGGAAAAGGAACCAAGATGCAGACGGTTTATCCCGAAGACCACACACGCAGAATGAGCATGATCATAGTTCCGAGGAGGATGATCGGATACAACAGTTCATTTCTCGGTTTGTGATGGAAAGATCGGAACCAGTGTTCTCCAAGGGGGCTGTGAAAGCTGTGTGTCAGAGACATAACGTGTACAACAGTTTAGACTCTGAGGATGGAGCAGATAGCGAACCAGCAATTGTTGAGTGTCTGGCAATGAGTGAAGAAGCTATTCCACCTGATTTCTTAACCACAGCTGTCTTCTTTGGATCTAACATGCTTCCGGGTATGACCCAGCAGGATTGGGCTCGTGAGCAATGAAATGACCCTGCTGTGAATCAAGTGATTGACATTAAGTCACAAAAGCGTCTGTCCTGCCGTGCTAGGCTGCGTGAGGTTAGAGAAGTCCAGATGATGTTGAGAGTTGTAGACCAGTTTGTTCTTACTAATGATGTCTTGTATCAGAAGCGCATCATTGGAGGGGAGCCTCTATTCCAGCTTGTTCTTCCAAAAGCTTTCAGACCAGTAACTCTTGCAGAACTGCACGATTCAGTTGGCCATCTGGGTATTGAAAGGACTGTAGACCTTGTGCGACAAAGGTTTTATTGGCCCAGAATGGCACTGGATGTAGAGGAGAAAATAAAATCTTGTGAGAGGTGTGTAAGACGCAAAGCAAGGGTAGAGCAAAGTGCCCCTCTTGTCAACATAACCACAAGTCGTCCCCTCAATTGGTCTGTATGGACTATTTATCCTTGGAGCCAGATGGAAAAGGCACAAAGAACATACTCATAATCACTGATCACTTCACGAAATATGCCGTTGCTGTTCCAACCTCTGATCAAAAGGCGAAGACAGTTGCCAAAGTCTTATGGAACCATTTCTTTATTCATTATGGTTTCCCAGAGAGACTTCATAGTGATCAGGGCCGTGACTTTTGAGTCCTCTGTCATAAAAGACCTCTGTCAATTGCTAGGCATAAAGAAAACCAGAACAACGCCATACCATCCACGTGGCAATCCAGTGGAATGGTTTAATAGGACTCTTTTAGAGATGCTCGGGACACTCTCTGAAGAAAACAAGTTGAGGTGGAAGGAATTTGTTCAACCCCTAGTGCACTCTTATAATTGCACCAAGAATGACATCACAGGATTCTCTCCATACCAACTGATGTTTGGTCGACAACCAAGCCTTCCCCTTGACCTTGCATTCGGTCTGACCCCCAGGAACCCTGGTAAGGTGTCTCATTCAGAGTATGTAAAGAAATTGAAGGAGAGTCTTCAAGAGAGCTACCGACTAGCCATTGAACAGAGTGACAGAACCGCACAAAGGAACAAACAGCGATATGACCTCAGAGTCAGGGAATCCATTCTAGAGTCCGGTGACAAAGTGCTCGTAAGGAATGTGGGAATTCGTGGAAAGCATAAAATAGCTGATAAATGGAGCAAGACGTGTATAGGATTGTGAAGCAGATTGACAACTCACCTGTTTATGTTGTTGCACCTATGGACTCAGTAGGTTTAGAGAGAACCCTACACAGGGATTTACTTTTACCCTGTGGATTTCTGTCTACTTGTAAAGATGGATCTACAAGAGCAGAGTCTCCACTGAGGATGGAGAATTTCAGTGTACCCCAGGATGCTCCCACAGATAAGGTGGATGATGTTTCAGATCACGTTCCAGAGGATCATGTAGTAGAGTACTACTCACCAGAGTCACTGTCTTGGATTGAAACAATTGACCTCCCGCTTCCAAGCCACCAAGTGATTGAACCAGAGGGAGAAGTATGTAGTTTGGAAGAAGAGACTACTGAACTTGAAAAGATGTTTCCTGTGCAGTCTCAGGAAAAAAGCCAGGACATCTGAACATGAGGGTTATGCTGAGTCAACTTTAAGCCCGGAGGCTCAACCATTCTATCCGCAGATAACACCAGTCTTTACTGAAATGACTGACACTCAATCAGTTGGTGCAGAGACAGATTTGACTGTCCCAGATGCATTGATCAAAAGTCAAGGGGAGGAAGATGAAGTTATAGCTGATGTCTCCAAGGAGCCCGACACTTCTAAAGCTGAAGGAATACTTCAATCAAATGATGAACTGGTACAAGAACATTTCACACCAAGAAGATCTACTAGACAAAGAGTTCCACCACACAAACTGACTTACCCGACTTTAGGGAATCCTTTAGTCCTCGTTATGCAATCTCTGTTTAGTGGACTTGACAAAGCATTCTCTCAAGCCCTTAACCACGACATGAGCCCTAGAGTTAGTTCCCTATTACCTCATGGGGTTGTATAAATTGACTACATGCAGGGACGCATGCAGATTTAGGAGGGGAGGATGTAACCCCTTGAAATTAGAGTGGTTAAGTCACCTTTATTTATATAGCGCTTTTTACAATGTAGATTGTGTCAAAGCAGCTTTACATTGATAACTGGTACATTATTTGGCTGCACAGCAGCTCTTAAAAGAATAGTGTCAATGCAGGCAGATCAAAGCACTGTTGAATATCAAATGTCAAGTGTCCCCAACTAAGCAAGCCAAAGGCGACAGCGGCAAGGAACCCAAACTCCATCAGGTGACATCAGGTGGCAGACAAGTGGCAAATAGGTGTTTAAATGGAGAAAAAAACCTTGGGAGAAACCAGGCTTAGTCGGGGGGCCAGTTCTCCTCTGGCCAACAGTGCTTTGTTACGATTCAGGTAGCTATCATAAGTCCGACAGGATCGCAACATTAAAAGTATTTATTCCAGTTCCATCCAATTGAGGATCGTATTCATCACGGTGGTATGGACGGTTGTTGAGGAACTGTGTCGTGGCTGTCGTGTCGATGAGGCCCTCACAGTGGATGATCTAGTTGACTCAATCTCTGCTGATACTTCAGGGCTGCGTTGTGGTCGTGTCAAGGCGCAGGTCCTTGGTCTCACCTGGATACGGCCCGGATCCGGTTGACTACGGTGAACCTCGGGATAACCAGAAAGACTAATATTAGCGTAGATGCCATTCTTCTTCTGATGTAACGAGTACATCAGGTGTTATAGGAAGTGTTCCCGGTTCCGGCTGACCTAATTTATGCAGCCTAATAATCCTTTAACGGATTTGAAAATATAAATTGGTAATGTGTTATGTGTATGCCAGGTTAAAGAAATGCGTTTTTAGTCTAGATTTAAACTGACAGAGTGTGTCTGCTTCCCGAACAATGCTAGGAAGATTGTTCCAGAGTTTAGGTGCCAAATAGGAGAAGGATCTACCGCCTGCGGTTGATTTTGATATTCTAGGTATTATCAGCTGGCCTGAATTCTGAGATCGCAATAGACGTGAAGGACTATAATGAATTAGGAGCTCGCTCAGGTACTGGGGAGCTAAACCATTTAGTGCTTTGTAAGTAATTAGCAAGATTTTAAAATCTATACGATGTTTAACAGGAAGCCAATGCAGTGTTGACAGAACTGGGCTAATATGGTCATACTTCCTAGTTCTAGTAAGAACTCTAGCTGCTGCATTTTGTACGAGCTGTAGTTTATTTATCAGGCGAGCAGAACAACCACCCAGTAGAGCGTTACAGTAATCTAGCCTTGAGGTCATGAACGCATGAACTAACTGTTCTGCATTTTTCATTGAGAGCATATGTCGTAGTTTAGATATATTTTTAAGATGGAAGAATGCAGTTTTACAGATGCTAGTAACATGGCCTTCAAATGAAAGATTGGTATCAAAGAGCACACCCAGGTTCCTAAGTGACGACGGAGACTTAACAGAGCAGCCATCAAGTGTTAGACAGTATTCTAGGTTATTACGTGAAGAAGTTTTTGGTCCAAAAATAAGAATCTCTGTTTTTACTGAATTTAGTTGTAGGAAATTACTGGTCATCCAATTTTTTATGTCAGCTATGCATTCTGTTAATTTTGTGAATTGGTTTCCTCAGGGCGCGAAGAAATATAGAGCTGAGTATCATCAGCGTAACAGTGAAAACTAACGCCATGCTTCCTAATGATATCTCCCAAGGGTAGCATGTACAGAGTGAACAGCAACGGTCCTAGTACTGAGCCTTGCGGTACTCCATATTGAACTTGTGATCAATATGACATCTCTTCGTTTACTACTACAAACTGATAACGGTCAGATAAGTATGATTTGAACCATGACAATGCAATTCCACTAATGCTAACATAATTTTCGAGTCTATTTAAAAGAATATTGTGATCAATAGTGTAAAATGCAGCACTAAGATCCAGTAACACTAATAGAGAGATACAACCACGATCTGATGATAAGAGCAAATCATTAGTAACTCTAATGAGAGCAGTCTCAGTACTATGGTACGGTCTAAATCCTGACTGGAAATCCTCACAGATACTATTTCTTTCTAAAAAAAGGAACATAGTTGTGATGATACTACCTTTTCTAGTATTTTTGACAGAAAAGTGAGATTTGAAATCGGCCTGTAATTGACATTCTCTAGGATCAAGTTGTGTTTTTTTAATAAGAGGTTTAATAATAGCCAGCTTAAAAGTTTTTGGTACGTGTCCTAGTGATAAAGATTAATTGACTATTTTAAGAAGAGGATCTATAATCTCTGGAAGCATTTCTTTCAATAGCTTAGTCGGTATAGGGTCTAACATACATGTTGTTGTTTTTGATGATTTAACAAGTTTAGACAATTCTTCCTCTCCTAAAGCAGTAAATGAATTGAATTTTATCTGACGCGATACTGTAATAGACGGTTGCATGGTTATAATTTTTTCTCTAATATTACCAATCTTGCAAGTAAAGAAGTTCATAAAGTCATTACTGCTGTGCTCTTTGGAAACATCAGAAGTTGAAGCTTTATTTCTTGTTAATTTAGCCACTGTATCAAATAAATACCTAGGGTTGTTTATTTTCTTCTAAAAGTTTTGAAAAATAAGCAGATCTAGCAGATTTTAATTAAATACTTCTAGTTTTGTTTTCTTCCAGCTGCGCTCCATTTTTCTGGCTGCTAACTTTAGGGCCCGAGTGTGCTCATTGTACCATGGCATTGGATTAATTTCCTTAATCTTTTTTAAGCGCAAAGGAGCAACTGAGTCTAATGTGCTGAAAAAGACAGAGGCAATAGTTTCTGTTACAACATCGAGGTCTTCTAGGCTTTCTGGTATGCTAAGGCGATGAAACTGATCAGGAAGATTATTTATAAAGCGATCTTTAGTGGTAGAAGTGATGGTTCTACCATATTTATGGCATGGAGGCAGTTTAGCCGCCTTGACTAAATGTAGTATACACGAGACTAGATAATGATCTGAGATGTCGTCACTCTGCTGCAGAATTTCAACAGCATCAATATCGATTCCATGTGACAATATTAGATCTAAAGTATGATTACGACAATGAGTGGGCCCTGACACATGTTGTCTAACACCAATAGAGTTTAGAATATCTGCAAATGCCAATCCTAATGCGTCTTTTTTATTATCTACATGGATATTAAAATCAACAACAACAAGGACTTTATCTGCAGCCAATACTAACTCCGACAGAAAATCAGCAAATTCTTTGATAAAGTCTGTATGGTGTCCTGGTGGCCTGTATACAGTAGCCAGCACAAATGTCAACCTACATAATGTTACGTAAAGTACCATCACTTCGAAGGAATTATATTTGAAAGACTTTTGACTAATACTGTAAATATTACTATAGATTACAGCAACACCTCCCCCTTTGCCTTTCTGACGGGCATTGTGTCGATAATCATAACCTTGAGGACTAGACTCATTTAAAGTAATGTAATCGTCCGGTTTTAGCCAAGTTTCTGTCAAACACAGCACATCTAGATTATTATCTTTGATAATATCATTAACAATAAGTGATTTTGAAGAAAGGGATCTAATATTTAACAACCAGAGTTTTATCATTTGTTTAGCATTATTATCTCTATTTTTTTATTTGTTGAACATCAATTAAATTTTTACCATTAAATGGGTTTGGAAGTTTTTTGTTTTTACTAATTCGGGGTACAGACACAGTCTCTATTTGAAAATATCTAGGTGTAAGAGTTTCTATGTGTTGGGAGTTATCTGAATTTTCTGACTTCTGTAACGTGAGGCAGCTAGCAGACGGTCGGTTTAGCCAGTCTGTCTGCTTCCTGACTTGGGCCCCAGTTTGTCATGTTTCAGTTCTAAGACTATGTGCCATATTACTAGAGAGAAGAGCAGCACCATCCCGGGAGGGATGAATACCATCTCTTTTCAACAGGTCAGGTCTGCCCCAAAAACTTTTCCAATTGTCTATGAAACCTATATTATTTTGCTGACACCACTTAGACAGCCAGCCATTGAGTGATGATAATCTGCTAACTATCTCATCACTCCGACGAACAGGAAGGGGGCCAGAGCAAATTACTTCTCCTGACATTGTACTTGCGAGTTCACACACCTCTTTAATGTTAATTTTAGTGATCTCCGACTGGCGAAGTCGAACATCATTAGTGCCGACGTGAATAATAATTTTAGAGTATTTACGATTAGCATTAGCCAGCACTTTTAAATTTGCTTTGATGTCAGGTGTTCTGGCTCCCGGCAAACATGTGACTATGGTGGCTGGTGTCTCTATTTTCACGTTCCGTGTAATAGAATCGCCAATAACTAGGGCACTTTCAACAGGATTCTCAGTGTGTGTATTACTTAGTGGGGAGAACCTGTTTGATGTTCTTATTGGAATGGAAGAGTGGTGTTTTCCGCGGCTAGGCCGCCTCACCGTTACCCAAGTGCCCTGCTGCGTGGGCTCTACAGCCGGAACCGAACAATGTACAGAGTTCACTAAGCTAGTCGCATCCAAAACAGTATCTGAAGCCCTTGCATTCTTACTATCCTCGATTAAAGTTTGGATGCGTGTCTCTAATTCTGAGATTCTCTCTGTCAGCCTCACTATTTCCCTACATTTATGACATGTAAATCCCTCGTCGCTGACAGAGAGAGCTATGGTGAACATGTGGCAAATGGAACAGGTAGCAATGCTGGGAGAGGATGACATGACTCACCGTGTTTGTAGACTGATCCGACTTACCACAGCTGTTTGAAGAACGCGTTGAAAAAGGAGCGCGCGAGAGACTGTTAACAAGTTAACAAGCTAGCGCTGCAAATGCGTTGTAACAGCGATTTAGATTCAAAGATTACAAGCTAGCGACGTCAGATTAGTGTGGTAGGCAATATTACATATAAGGTAATTAAAAAAAAAAATAAAAAAAATAAGCAACAATGAATAAAAGAGATTCAAAACAAAGCTATACGGAGTTACAGATGCAAACCAATCTGAGCAGCAAGGCCGAGTTCCTCTGTTAACAGACTCTTAATTTGAAAAAAACAAAAAAAAAAAGTGTAGTGATTGCTGTTCTCCACTAGAGGGTGCTCCTCCGTGATGAGCGAAATGATTGAAAAAGGAGCCATTTTACGAATGAGAGAGAGCGGAGATAGATTGTTGATTCAGAGTGCAAATATTTTAAAAGATTAATATAGAGTGTGAAGAAACAGTTTTAAGTTCTTTTCCAGTCGAATCCAGGGAAAGAAACATCTTTTTGTACTTTTATTTTGAGGAAACTCCGGTGAGTGTTTTGTTCCTCTGTTACTGCTCTATAATCAGTCATATGTGTTCAAATAATGGTTTACGGTAAGAAATATGATTGATAACTAACTGATGATGAGAAAATATTGAAATATGCATGTTGAAAAAAGTGATGAAGGATAGTTTGTCATAAAAAACCAATCGGAGTTCAGTCATATGAGTTGTTAAAATCAACTGCGTCACATGTTGTTTGATGTGCAATGGTTCATGCAAACTGAGCCAATTTGCAGTGGCGGTTCTACATTGAATTACACCCTGGGCGAGACCCCCTCCCTAAATAGCACAACTCCTTTATCACACAAATGTGAAAACACACTAAAGAGAATCTAATTATTACACAAAACTCAATTGAGGTGACTGACTTTAGCCCACTAATTCTATTAGAGTATTGCTCTATACAATGGATCCCCCGTTACCCCCCCCCTTGTCCGTTCCATTCTCACTCAGCTTCTGTGCACGGCACCTTCTCAGCAAGCAGGGGCGCCAGTTTGCCAATTCCCCACACGGTGAAATGATAGATAATAGAAAACTGCTTTGCGGCGGCGACGCAGAGGATTTTTTATTTATTTATTTTTTAACTGGTTGTGCCGCCCCTCGTGTATCATGAAAAAATGCCGCCCCGGGCAGCTGCCCGGTTCGCCCGTGCCAAAAACCGCTACTGCCAATTTGTGATAGTTTGATATTATTAACCAACTATATGGGGATATACTGTTAAGAAAAAGAATCAGAGTATGTGATGACATGCATGTATGACATTCAGTTGTTTTATTTCATTTTTATTTAGTCATAATAATATATAATATGTCAGACATTGCTCAGTTTAATGTTGATTAAGTGGGTATATTCTCCCAGGATTTTCTTTGTAAGATGAGTTAACGAGTTAATATGCAGTTGAAGAAAGAAAAGAGAAAGCTCTGAAATCTCATGTGCTTTATATCTGTTGTCAATTCTACGGAGCCCAGCACGTCACCTATAGGAGAAGAAAAACAATCCGTGCCGACGGTTTTGCAATCCGTTCCCTCAGTTTATAAACAGTGCTCACGAATTCTTAAACTGTTCCCTCGGTAGGGCTGGGCGATAATATATTATATTTTATATATATATAATATTTATATATAGTATTTTTTTTATTCTTCGTCGGAAGAAAACAGAGGTTGCGAAGCAAGTTTGGTTGCATTAACAAAGGCACTCGCTCTCTGGTAACCTAGCAACGTAGGGAGTGACATGCTAACAGCCAATCATGTAACAGTATCAAGTTTGGTTGCGCCATATCGTTGTCTCGTGCTGGTCTGCTGGATTCCTCCTCAGTAACCGGCGACTGATAAGCAGAAAATGAGTGCCGCAGCGAGCGAGGAAATTGTAAATAAAAGAGGAAAAGTCAGCTCGCCAGTATGGCAGTTTTTTGGATATTATAAGTCTGACCGTAGTCAGACCAATGTCGTCTGCAAATTATGCAAGACCGTCGTCCCCGCCAAGACTGGTAATACCACGAACTTGATGTACCACCTTAGCCGCGCTCACCCTTTGGAGCACAGCCGTATTCAACCAACAACATCTGTAGCTGCAACACCGCACAACATTTTAATTATTTGAGTTTTCCATGGTTGTTGACATTTCTGTCTTAATAACTGAGGGGATTATGATCAGAGGAAGGTTAAGTTTAAAATAAAAATGTTTAAATGTAATATATTTTTCTCCTGGTCCTTATTTTAAATGGGTCATAAAAAATATCAATAATTATCGATATCGACCGATATGAAACACTGATATCGTGATACAGTTTTCAGCCATATCGCCCAGCCCTATCCCTCGGTTTAACAAATCGTGCCCACGGATTAATAAAATGTACCCACGAATTTCCAATCCGTGCGCTCAGATTTTGCAAACCGTACCCTCGGTTTTTAAATCCGTTCCCACAAATTCATAATCTGTGCGCACGCTTTGCAAATCCGTTCCAACGGGTTTGTAAAAACTGTACTCACGGATTCATTTTAGAAGAAGAACAGGAAACTCCCCCAGGTGAAAAAATACTATAGTAAATACTAGTGTTTTTGAACCATACTATAGTAAATTGTAGTATACTGTATTATAGTATTTACAACACTTCGTTAATGAATGCTACAGCATACTGTGGTATTAACTATAGTGAACTGATAAACTGTTATAAATACTGTAGTATACTTTAGTTTTTTACTACAGTAAACTGTAATTTATTATAGTATAATATACCCTATAGTTGTAGAAAACTTAGCACAATATTGGGTAAAGTAATTTGTTTATATTACTATAGTTATTATATTATCACAGCAACTATAGAATTACAACAATAAATTAATTCAAGTACTTAACTATAGTATGGTTCAAAAACACTATAGAATTTACTATAAATTACTATAGTAATTTTTTTCACCTGTGCCAGGTACGTGTTAACGAATCTTATTGTTTTATTGTGTATTATTCATCAAATTATATTAACTGCAGTGATTCTCTATCAAGGGGTAGCGGAATACAACGATTTAATAAGAATTATGTGCATCAAAATCTTGTTTATTTGTGGTAATCTTAGCACTTTATTATTATTGCCTAATAAACCTGGCATTGTGTATTATGACTGACTTTTAATTTCTTTGTTCCTCTTTTCTTCTTCTAAATGCATGTAGCCAAAATGCAACAATAGGCTAATAATAATAATAATAATAATAATAATAACAACAACAATTATTATTTATTGTATTTATTTTTTAAATGTATTTATTTATCAATTATTTTTAATTTATGACTATAAATGAGTGCACTTAAGATAGTATGTTTATTATAAAATAATTAATGAATGCTTTATTTAAAAAAAATAAAATAAAATAAAAAAAATGTTTGTGTACTAGCTTATTCATTCTTAACATGAAGACTTGTTTTGGTGATTTTTATTATACTAAGCTTTTTGCCCAAAATGGACTTAATAATGGAAATTCTCAAATGAATTCTGAATGGAAGTTCGGGAAATTCTCCATTTTGTAAAATAAAGTTTATTTATTTACAATAGCCTATGCATCCCGCACCTAAATAGGTGGCCTGGTTCAATCTGCCGGCAAAGTTTGGAGGCGGGGCCACAAATCCGTGAGTACAGTTTTTACAAACCCGTGGGAACGGATTTGCGAAAGCGTGCGCACGGATTATGAATTTGTGGGAATGGATTTAAAAACCGAGGGTACGGTTTGCAAAATCTGAGTGCACGGATTTGAAATTCATGGGTACGGTTTATTAATCCGTGGGCATGATTTGTTAAACCGAGGGAACGGTTTAAGAATTCGTGAGCATGGTTTATAAACTGAGGGAACGGATTGCAAAACCCTCGGCACGGATTGTTTTTTTTTCTCCTATAGGTGACGTGCCGGGCTCCGTACAATTCAGATGAAGTGAATGTGAATGAGTGATAAGTTTTCTGCATTATGCAGGTTGGGTTTTTTTTCTCGTTACCTGTTGATGTGTACTTCTTCGATCGTGGACGAGTGAACGGCGAGCCAACGGTGCCTAGTTGATGTCGCAACGCATCTTTCTTTGCAGCACGTTCAACATCCTTATTCTGTCATCAATCCCTGGATACAGATAAGAGAATACAACACACCATACACTTCGGATACCTTGAGTAAAACTGAGTTTAAAACTACCCGGGTAGTAAATTTTTTCTTTCTTCAAATTTTTTCTTCCTGGAAGGACCTGACTTTATTAAAAAGACAAAGAATAACACAAGGAAAAGACTTTCTGAACAGTGTTTGGGGAAACATTCTTTCATTGGTCATACCAAACAGGCCTGATTGTATTTCCTTTGTTCCGTTGACTATGTTTGCAAACTTTGAACTATTTTCAATTGATGGAACCAATACAAACTCTTTTTTTCTTCTTTCACAAGTTGTAGTGAAATTGCTGTCTCAAATCCTCCTTACGAACTTAGACGTTAACTATTCTGTCACGCTACTGTGCCCATTCATCCTGATTAGTTCATTTAGAACCTCATACAAGAGTGACACAACGGGTTACACAATCAATAGACATTTAACTGAATAGCACAATGTAAAGTAACTGTGGTACCACATCATATTATGGCTCAGTAGTAACAGGGTAATATCTACATTATTACTTAGGAAATTACATGGAAATAACGAAATTTCATGTAATTTACTAGGTAATAATGTAGATATTACCATGGTATCACTGTTATTACCAAGCTGCAATATGAAGTGAAATATCATTAATATACAAAGTGCAACCTCAAAAGCAGTGCTACATAGGCCTAGGTAAAAGAGGGACAAAATTAAAAAAAAAAATTGTAGATGAGCATAAAAACCTTCAAATTTACAGTGTAATGTCTATTTATTCAAATAATATTTTGCTATGGCATGCATTAAATACATATTATATGCAATAAATGTAATAAAAAAGAACAATGCCATTAATTTGTAAGGCCATGTTACAGGAATGTCGGGCCCTGTCACAGGAATGTGACGGGACTGATGTGACAAGGGCCTGATGGTCGGCCATTTTAAATTGCCATTACTCAGGCTGCTAGCATGCTAGCATAAAAACTGTTAACATGCAAGCAAGGAATTTCAGGAACCTTTTTAGACATGTTTTGGATTTATTCATTATAAAAATTCATTATTTTCTGGGATGTTTTACCGTGACAGGGTAAAACCCTTTAGCTCGTCCTCCTCAAATAAACCATACAAAAACAAGCTTAAAATCGTAAAATTCAATGATAGAACTCATCCTTGATCAGTGTCAGCTTCACCTCAGTCAAATAATGTCACTTCCTCTGAGACATACCCTTAAAGGCCTATTGCACACATTTTGTTTTATGTAAACGTGACAGGACTGACCGAAAACATGGGGACAGCTGTAAAATAGTATTTATTTGTAGAAATTATGTATAATTTCATGTTTTTAATCAATTGATGTGAATGATAACAGCTTAAACATGTTATTGGAGTTTTTTTTCTAAATAACAGTTTTTAGCGTAATAAAACTATGAAAGTTGTAGCTCCAATTTGGTTGAGGACAAGGACAAAAACAGGATTTGTAGTTTTCAAAAGTGTTTTTAATAAAGGAAAAAATATCTGAGAACCTAATGAATGACATATTCATTTACAGAACAACTCACAGAAATCAACCATCAGTCAGTTTTAGACATTTTTTGGATGAAATACTTTTTATTCACTGTAACAATTCAAGGACAGATAATGTACGTTTCTGGTAGAATGTCCCATTTATGAATGAAATTGTGTCGTGTTTCAAATCGATATGCGACGCTATTTGTCCCATTATTTCAAGCTGTGTTACGTTCAAATCATTCAAATGGACGCCAACATTATTAAGTTAGTTTTCATTGTGATATTCATTTGAAATTCGCCTATGTTGGGAAAGGGATCGTGTAAAAAGTACACACATTTACCATGTTTTTACTATAGTAACTGTTGCTTCACCATATATGTAGTAAACGCACAGTAACCACAACACATGTATGTATGCCATGCTTCTCCCACCCTAACTATAGATTTACTGTTGTGTTTGTAGTGAAAGGACAGTAATCACAGCACTTAACATGGTTTTACCTGAGTAACCATAGTTTTAGTGTGGTATTTGTCATTAAAGCAAGTAACCACAGCACTTACCATTTTATCAGAGTAACCATAGTTTTACTGTGGTGTTTGTAGTTAAAAAAACAGTAACCACAACACTTACCATGGTTTTACCACAGTTACTGTAGTTTTAATGTGGTATTTGTAGTTAAAACACAGTAACCACAACTTTTGCCATGCCTTAAATACCTTTTTGTATTGTAATTGTAATTCAATATTTTTTTTTCTGTCTTGCAGTTACTTCAGATGACATACTCCATCTCCATCTCCCACAACAACCTTTAATCCAAGAGCTCTTTTAAGAAGCCATCTCTCGCAAAAGCCTACTTACTCACTCTCTCTCTCTCTCTAATTCAAATGAGCTTAATTGGCATGACTTGTACAGTATTGCCTTTACATGAGCAATAAACTAAATAATGATTATATAATACATTAAAAAAAAAAAAGAATAAATAAATACATGAATATTTTTATACACAAGAAATAAATAAGTCAATGTAAAAAAAACAAAACAAAAAAAAATTAAAGCTGCAAGCAGCATTTCCCGGGGTTCAAGCATTTAGGGCCTTTAAGCACATATGCATAAGAAGATATCAAGTTTCATTTAGCAAGCATGTAACCATTTAATTTATAGAAAGAACATCTATGCAATGTGCTTAAACACAGAGAAAGAAAAGATTTACACAATGATACTTGATACATACTAAGCATGCTTACACACACACACACACACACACACACATATTTTCTTGTAGATTTAGTATTTAAATACATGATGGGTAACAATGTTTTCTGTAAATCTCAGTATAACACCATTTTCACGTTTCATTTTATTCATCATGTGGCACAACCGTCAAAACTAATACTCGAAAGAAGCTGAAGTGATGGATTTTACCAAAAAAGTGATAGTAAATGTTAAATTAGTAATTTTATATAGTCTAAATATGAATTGTAGAACATATTAGTGAGTATTATGACAAAATGACTTTTAAACAGCAGGTGTCAGCAGAGGACCACTTATTGGCTCACTTTCATTTTAAGTGTTCTGTGTTTCATTTTCCATGTTAACTCCATTAATTTAATATGCTTACACACAAATTTTGTTGCATATATGGATATTTGAGATCAATGATTAGGTAAGAAAATGCTTATTCCAGGTTTCCCCTTTAAATATCATAATTTTTAGGTCTAAATGTAATTGTAATGTTATATTATTGCAAAAACATACAACAAATGAAGTGGTAAACCTTGACAAAATGTGATTTGTAATGTTATTATAAGGATTTATATAGTTTAAAAGGGATTTTAAATGACAAAACCATGACAACTTAAAAGCTTGAACTATATTAGTGGTCTTCTACTGCCATCTGGTGACACAAAATGACAGTTTCAGGCAATTTACAGAGGCAAAATATTGTTTTTAAAGGTTTTTTGACAGTTATAGCGCCATTTATTGCCCGACCTCCACCATTTTTTTGGGTGTCCTCAGAGTGTGTCCATACATATGTGTGCCAATTTTGGTGAAAATATCTCATTTTGTTTTGAAGTTATAGACACTTACATATATGAGAGCATAAAAAATGACATTAAAAAAAACCATTAAAAACATACGTTTTTTTAGTTTTTTTTCACAATTATGGCGCCACCTATAGTCCGATTTACACAAAAATTGGCGTGCTTCTTTAGAGTCATATGCTACATGAGCTCACCTATTTTCGTGAAGTTCTGAGTTTTCTTTTAGGCTTTACAGGCTTTTGGGTATATTTAGCCACTCCCGTTTTCTAAATGACCCAGTTATAGCAACCCAAAGGGTAAAGTTCAACTTTTTTTTTTGATAATTATTGATCTAGAGAGTCGATAGAATTGTCCTACGCTGGTTTCGTTCTGATTGGGTGAAAAACCTAGGACTAGTTCGCAAAAGTAGGTTTTTCACAAATGTGCGAATAATTAATGAACGATTTGATTGACAGCATTAGTTCTTGAGGCAAATTTGTTAAG
Organism: Ctenopharyngodon idella; assembly: GCF_019924925.1. NCBI lineage: Eukaryota > Metazoa > Chordata > Actinopteri > Cypriniformes > Xenocyprididae > Ctenopharyngodon > Ctenopharyngodon idella. The sequence goes on from NC_067226.1 coordinate 245,837, forward strand.
CATGAGGAGATCTATCAAATGATATGCATATTGTGTGGATCTGTGAAACACCTCATGATTACTGAGGTGTAAAACTCGTTAGCGCCACCTTGTGGCCGATTTCTTTCAAAATTCTTAAAGACCTCTTAGGACCATGAGTCGAACATGCCGACGAGTTTCATTCCGTTCAGCCTCTATTAGCCTTGTCTAATAGGTGCTCAAAGTTCATTGGCCAATGGCGGCCATGTTTTTTGAGATACGCCAATGTCCTCATAGACCATAATGCCCCCTCGGACCAAGACACTGCATACCAAATTTCAAGTCAATCGGACTAACGGTTGCTTAGTTACAGCTGTTTTCATGTTTTTTTCAAGTTATAGCGCCACCTATTGTCCAGTCGACGCAATTTTTTAAAAGTGGCTCCACCCTTAACGTATGTTTTGGCGCCCCTTAGCGACCGTGAATCAAAATTTCAACTTTTTTTTTGATAACTTTTGATAATCCGACTCCAGAGAATATTTCTGCACTGCTTTGGTTCCGATCGGGCGAAAAACCTAACTAGTTTGCAAAAGTAGGTTTTGGACAAAATTCAAAATAGCGGTAAAATTTGCATACCGGAAATGAAATCGGAGATATACGTTTGATCCGTACTGAGCCAAGGATTAAGGTGATATAAGACACTTGACTCTAGGACAAACGGTCTAGGAGTTATTAGTGATTTACTACTTTTGATTGCTGTAGCGCCACCTATTGGCCGATTGGGGTCATACTCTGTCAACCTCTCCTCGATTTCTGTCTTATCATCTGGCAAAGTTTCAAGTCTCTAGGCCTTATGGTTTGGGCTGCATGATCAGTTTTACGGCAGAAGAAAAAGAATAATAAATATAGATGCAAGCAGCAATTACGGGGCCAAGCACAAAAACGGCACAGTAAGCCAGCCAACATGGCTGTGAGCATCAGACCAACTGCAACAGTGAGCAATTAAAGACCTATTAAGATCATTTTAGGCAAAAGAGCTGAAAAATGCTAAAAAATGAGGATTTACTGGTTCATCACTTTCGACCAATAGGTGGCACTGTGACCAAATTAATGTGGTATGGTCAGAGTGAGGTGACAATGACACTTGCAAAGTTTGGTGTCAATATTTCAAAGCATTGCAGAGATACAGACTCAACAGTGATTTTGGCATCATACCTCTAATTTGTTGCTGCAGTATAGGAAAAACATGAAATCCATATGTTTTTGCCGGCATGGTCTGAAGATGATACGATTCAATTTTGGTGAAAATTGGACCAATGGTCTAGGAGTTTAAAAGAGTGTGATTTTAAAGAAAATCAAAGTAGTGGAGACTTAGTTATGCTGACTATGGCAAAATTGGCATCAATGTTCTCAGCATGACCCACGGAATCTAATAAGACCAGTCTCATTACAATAGGACACATTTATATACAGCTATTAGCATTTTTTAAATATTTTGTTATAAAATTTGACCACAAGGAGGCACTGTCTCAAAACCTATTGTGTACCTTCAGAGCATGATGCCGATGCCACATCCTGAGTTTCGTAATGGTACAATAATGCATTCGTATAATATAGCATTTTTTATCATAATACTGTATTGTAGTTAATGTAAGAGGCACAATCCCACCAATTTTTTTGTGTGTCCTCATGGTGACCCCATACATGTGTGTATCAAATTTGGTGCAAATATCTCATTTCGTTTTGGAGTTACAGACATTTACATGTAAGAGATCATAAAAAATGACCCATGGATGACTTTGTTTTGATTTTTTTTGCCACTTCCTATCAAAATTTTGACATTTGGGCTGTGACATTTAGTTAACCAGCTTAGGTTCTGTGTTTCCTACGCTAGCTTCGTCTTGATCAGACTTACGGTTTCAAAGATATTCGACTCCCATGAAAATAAGCCAACCAGATCAAAAGTTATAAGCATATGAAAAAAAAATTCTCTACTAGGTGGTGCTGGTTCGAAACTTCTCAGGCTCCTTCAGGGCATTGTCCTAATGACCCATACCGAGTTTCGTAACGATACGCTAATGCGTTCGTAAAATACAGCATTTTAGCACAAAACTCAAAATGGCCGACAGCCAAAATGGCCGATATGGGAAAACTGGATAACAATCGACTCGGCATGATGCCCCGAATCCAACGAGGCCAAATTTATGATTTTTGGACAAACCCATCAGAAGTTATAAGCAAAAATACCCATTTTTCGTATCTCCGGACCAGTAGGTGGCGCTGCGCTGAAACTCTGCATGTTGCCTCAGGTCATGCTTGTGATGACATGTACCAAGTTTGGTCTGAATACGATACAGCGTTGTGGAGATACAGTCTTATGTCTATTTTCGCAAGCGCTACATACAATTTTTTCACGTGTTTTTCGAAAACGGTTTGAGAAATCAACTTGAATTCCATAACTTTTTGTCGGCATGGACTGAAGATGATCTGGTTCAATTTTCGTGAAAATCTGAGTAATGGTCTAGGAGGAGTAGGTTTTTCAGTAAATTCAAAATGGCGGAAAACTTTTCATGACGGAAAATGACGTCATAGGGTGCAATCGATTCGTCTTGACCCAAGAAATTTCTAACCCTTACGGTTCAAAAGTTATTAACATAAACATGAGTGAAAATTTGGACAGCTGGTGGCGCTAGAGGGATTGAGTTAGAGACTCCAAATTTGCTATGGACAAAAGTCAGACTGTCCTCTGTGTGTCAAATTTCATAACTTTCCCACAAGCGGTTCTATGGGCTGCCATAGACTTCCAGAGCGGAATAAAAATAAAAATAATAATAATAAAAAAGAACGCCAACAATAACAATAGGTGCCTCCGCACCTTCAGTGCTTGGCCTCTAATTAAAGCTGCAAGCAGCATTTATCGGGGTTCAAGCTTTTAAGACCTTTATGCCAGTTATGGTGTTAGGTTCTAGGCCGACACGAAAGCATTTAAGATTTATAGGCTTTTGGATGATATGTAGCGCCACCTGGTGGCTGATTTCTTTCATACTTCACACAGACTGCTAGAGTCAAGAGTCAAATAGGTCCACCAAGTTTCGTTTTGATCAGCCTCTGTTAACCTGGTCAAGCAGGTTTTCAAACTTCTTAGGCTAAAGGCAGCCATGTTTTTTTGAGAGATGCGAAGGTCCTCATAGACATTCATGGCACCTTTGGGCAAGACACTGCATGCCAATTTTCAAGTCAATCGGATTAACTATTGCGTAGTTATTAGCCATTTTCATGGTTTTTTTCCTGTTATAGCGCCACCAAGTGGACAATCGCTTTTACATCATGGCAACTTGGCAAGGACAGCGCATGCCAATTTTCAAGTCAATCAGAGTAACTGTTGTGTAGATGTAGTGGTTTTCATGTTTTTTTTTACTATTACAGTGCCACCAAGTGGCCAAACGCAAAAAGAAAATTTTCTTTGACCTCGGACTGAGCTTGTACACACGTGTACCATGTTTGGTGAAAAATCTTGTTGAAATCAAGAGATATAACCATTTTAGTAAAAGGTAACTGCTACTTCAAACGTTTTGCCGTTCAATTGCGAACCTGAATCACCAATCGAAATTCTTTTAATAACTTTTTGCCATGAGTGTTTCTAGATGATGCATGTCAAGTTTTGAACAGATTACACAAATGGCCTATGAGGAATTCAAAAAAGTAGATTTTTCAAATAATCACAAATGTTTAACGAACAATTTGATTGACAGCAGTGGTTCTTGAGGCAAAGTTGTTCAGAATGAGGAGATTCAACATATATGAACATTGTGTGAATGCGTGATACGTTGCATGATATATAGGTTCAAAAACACAATTGCGCCACCCAGTGTCCGTTTTCTTTCAAACTTCGCACAGACCTCTAGGGCCACGAGTCAGACAGGCCCACCAAGTTTTGTCCCAATTGGCCTCCGTTAACCTGGTCTAAGAGGTGCTCAATTTATAGGCCGATGGCAGCCATGTTTTTCGAGATACACGAATGTCATCATACATCATCAAGGCAACTCAGACAAAGACAGTGCATGCCAATGTTCAAGTCAATTGGACTAACAGTTGCGTAGTTATAGCAGTTATGTTTTTTCGTATTATAGCGCCACCAAGTGGTAATGCTCTGCAATTTTTTTGTATGACCACAGAATGAACTCGTACATGAGTCTGACAAGTTTGGTGAAAGTATCTTGTTTCGTTCAAGAGTTATAACCATTTAAGTGAAAGTGGCCCTGCCAACTTCGAACGTTTTGGTGTCTCGTCACGAGAATGAATCACGGATCAATATTCTTTTAATAACTTTTTTGCCAGAAAGGTCTCTAGATGATGTATATGAAGTTTCGAGTGAATCGGACAAACGGCCTATGAGGAGTTCGAAAAAGTAGATTTTTCAGAAAATTCAAAATGGCGGAAAAATTTTAATGGCGGAAATGAAATCGGAGATATACGTTGAGCCAAGGATTCCAATGATATAAGACACTTGAGTTTACGACAAACGGTCTAGGAGTTATGAGCAGTTTCACGTTGTTGATCGCTGTAGCGCCCCCTATAGGCCATTCGGGGTCATACCTTGTCAGGCTCTCCCCAAATTGAGACTTACCATCTGGCCAGGTTTCAAGCCTCTAGGCCTTACGGTTTGGTCCGCACGATCAGTTTTACGGCGGAAGAATAATAATAATAAATATAGCTGCAAGAAGCAATTACGGGGTCAAGCAAAAAAGGCACGACAAGCCAGCCAACATGGCTGGGAGCATCAGATCAACTGCAACAGTGAGCAATTAAAGACCTATTAAGATCATTTTAGGCAAAAGAGCTGAAGAATGATATGTACAGTCAATAATAAAGATTTACTGGTTTATCACTTTAGACCAATAGGTGGTGCTGTGACCAAATTTAATGTGGTATGGTCAGAGTGAGGTGACAATGACACTCGCTAAGGATATGACTCCTGTGAAAATAAGTCAACCAGATCAAAAGTTAAAAGAATATGAAAAAAAAATTCTCCACTAGGTGGCGCTGTTTCAAAACTTCTCAGGCTCCTTCAGGACATCGTGCTGATGACCCAAACCGAGTTTTGTAACGATACGCTAATGCATTCATAAAATACAATATTTTCGAACTAAATTCAAAATGGCCGATATGGTAAAATTGGATATCATTCGACTCCGTATGATGCCCCGAATCTAAAAAGACCACCTTTATGATTTTTGGACAAACCTATTGGAAGCTATAAGCAAAAATAGCCATTTTTTGTATCTCCAGACCAGTAGGTGGCGCTGCACCGAAACTCAGCATGTAGTCTCTGATCGTGCTTGGGAAGACATGTACCAAGTTTGGTCTGAATATGATAAAGCATTGCAGAGATATAGCCTTGAGTCCAAATTGGTGCTCTACGTTAAATTAATTTGTGTGTTATTTGACAATGGTTGAGTTTATCAGAAAGCTTTTGATAACTTTATGTCAGCATGGACTGAAGACGATCTGATTTGCTTTTCATGAAAATCAAATAAAGCATCTAGGACTAGTTCGAAAAAGTAGGTTTTTCGCAAAATTCAACATGGTGAAAAAACCATTAGTTAAAACCTAACATGTTTGGTATCGTTGGACTCAGCAGGGATTCAGGAGTCTAAGGACATGACTCTTTTGAAAATAAGTTGACCACGCCCGTAGTGATAAGCATTTGAATATTTGATTTTACCACTAGGTGGCGCTGGTCCGAAACTTCTCAGGCTCCTTTGGGGCATTATGCTGATGACCCATACCTAGTTTCGTAACGATATGCTAATGCGTTCATAAAATACAGCATTTTAGCACAAAATTCAAAAAGGCCGACGGGCAAAATGGCCGATATGGTAAAATTGGACATCATTCAACTTGGCATGATGCCCCGAATTCAACGAGACCAAACTTATGATTTTTGGACAAACCCATCAGAAGTTATGAGCAAAAAAAGCCATTTTTCATATTTCCGGACCAGTAGGTGGCGCTGCGCCGAAATGCTGCATGTTGCCTCAGGTCATGCTTGTGATGACATGTACCAAGTTTGGTCTGAATATGGATAAAGCATTGCAGAGATATAACCTTGAGTCCAATTTGGGGTGCTCTACGTTAAATATAATTGCGTGTTTTTCAAGAACGGTTGGGTTAATCAAAAAGCTCTTAATAACTTTTTGCAAGCATGGTCTGAAGATGATCTGACTTGATTTTCATGAAAATCAAACGCAGCGTCTAAGATGAGTTCGAAAAAAAGTAGGTTTTTCGCAAAATTCAACATGGCGGACAAATTTTCATAACGCAAAATGAAGTCATAGGATGCTTTTGAATTGGCATGAGCCTAGGAATCAGAGGAGGAAAGAATTTTGTTTCTAACCATTATGGTTCAAAAGTTATTAGAACAAACGTTAGTGCAACTTTGGACAGTTGGTGGCGCTAGAGAGATTGAGTTAGAGACTCCAAATTTGTTATAGACACATTTGAGACTGGCCTGTATCAGTGTGCCAAATTTCACAACTTTCCGCATACGGTTCTATGGGCTGCCAGAGACTTCTATGGCGGAAACGGAAGAAGAATAATAATAATTAAAGCTACATGCATCATTTATGGGGCCAAGCACAAAAGCGGCACAACAAGCCAGCCAACACGGCCGTGAGCTTCAAACCAACTGCAACAGTGAGCAATTAAAGACCCATTAAGATCATTTTAGGCAAAAGAGCTGAAATATCACAAATACATTCAATAATATAGATTTATTGGTTTATAACTTTCCACCAATAGGTGGCGCTGTGACCAAATTCATGCGGCATGGTCAGAGTGAGGTGACAATGACAATCGCAAAGTTTGGTGTCAATATGTCAAAGCATTACAGAGATACAGCCTCAAGAGTCATTTTGGCATCAAGCCTCTAATTCTTCGCTGTGGTATGAGTACGGTTTCCTCTATCAACACGAAATCTATAACATTTATTCGAAATGGTCTGAAGATGATACGATTCAATTTTGGTGAAAATTGGACGAATGGTCTAAGAGCAGTTTGAAAAAGTAGGTTTTAAAGAAAATCAAAATGGCAGACAGGAAGTTTGGCTGACTATTGTAAAATTGACATCAATGTTCTCAGCATGACCCACAGAATCTATTAAGACAAGTCTCAATACAATAGGCCACATTTACATAAAGCTATTAGCATTTTTAATAAATGTTATTGCAACATTTGACCACAAGGTGGCGCTGTCTTGAAACCATTTGAGAACCTTCAAAGCATGGTGCCGATGACACGTACCGAGTTTCGTAATGGTATACCAATGCATTCATATAATAGAATATTTTATATCATAATACTGTATTGCAGTTAATGGCAATTTCGTGTTTTGTTCAATTATAGCGCCACCAAGAGGCACAATCCCAACAATTTTTTTATGTGTCCTCAGGGTGACCCCATACATGTGTGTGTCAAATTTGGTGCAAATATCTTTTCATTTTGGAGTTACAGACATTTATATGTATGAGATCATAAAAAATGACCCATGAACGACTTTTTGATTTATTTTTTTTGCCTCTTCCTATCAAAATTTTGACATTTGGGCTGTGACATTTAGTTAACTTCGAAGATATTCGCAATCGTTTAAGCGCTAAATCACCACGCTGCACAAACCATAAGTCGAAACCTAGCATGTTTGGTATCGTTGGACTCGGCAAGGATTCAGGAGTCTAAAGACGTGACTCACATGAAAATGAGCCAACCAGATCAAAAGTTATAAGCATATGAAAAAACAAATTCTCCACTAGGTGGCGCTGGTCCGAAATTTCTCAGGCTCCTTCAGGTCATTGTGCTGATGACCCATACCGAGTTTCGTAACGATACGCTAATACGTTCATAAAATACAGGATTTTAGCACAAAATTCAAAATGGCCGACGGCCAAAATGGCCAATATGGGAAAATGGGATATCATTCGACTCGGCATGATGCCCCGAATCCTAGGAGACCAAAGTTTTTTTTTTTTTTAAACATATTTTTTATTGAACATTAAACATGTAAAATGACAAAAGAATAAGCCAAGAAAATACATTTTAAAATATTTTAACCACCTTCCCACAACCCCCCTTCCCCTCCCCACCCCCCACCCCCACTCCCAAAGCATCCAAAAATTCAATTACATGGGTAAAGTTATTATACAAAGGCTAAGACAGACATATCCACATATTTCAAATACAAAAGCACAACATGTAGCAATCAGTGAGAGATAACTAACCTTGCCTGTGTCAATATTTGGTTATTTTCCAGGAAATTTATAAAAAGATCCCAAATTTTGTGGTAGTCCTTTAGTTTGCCCTTTATACTGTAGGTTATTCTTTCAATTGCAATAAAATGTGCCAGATCCTTCAACCAATGATCAATAGATGGACCTTCTATGTTCTTCCAATAAAATGCTACCAAACGTCTTGCAAGAACTAGACAAATGTCAATCATTTTAGTATGATAACCTGATAGTGATAAACTTACGGGAATTAAACCCAAAGCACATATTTCAGGAGTCACTGGAAATGGTTTTGAGATTATTGAGGAAATTACTGTTGTCACTTTTTGCCAGAACGTCTTAATCACCTCACATTCCCAGATACAATGAAAGAATGTTCCCTTATGTTTTTGGCATTTAAAACAGATGTCTGGAATGTTTGGGTTAAACTTATTTAACTTTTCAGGGGTTACATAAGTACGCATTACCCAGTTAAATTGGATCAGCTTAAATCTAGCATTAATTGACAGATTTTGGGCTCTGATACATATCTGGCTCCATTCTAAATCTGAAAGGTCATACTGCAGATCTGTACCCCAAGCGACTCTCTTGGATTCAGATGATTCTTTAGAGCTGTTAACAAATTTGCAATAAAACTGTGAAATTTGGTTTGTACTAAGATCCTCAAAAAACATAGCTTTTTCTAGTTCTGTTGGTAAAGGTCTAGATATGGAATAATTTTGCTTAACATTGATATAGCTGCGAATTTGTAAATATTTAAAAAAATGTGTCATTGGGATTCCAAATTTTTCGTTAAGATCTCTAAAGGTCATCAATGTGTCTCCTTCAAATAAATCCCCAACCTTACGGATACCCTTTAATGCCCACTGTTTAAAGCCAGAGTCATTATTCCCTGGTCTGAAGTCCCTGTTTCCCCAAATAGGAGAAAAGTAAGAGAGAGTTGGAACTTCTCCTAATATGTGCTGAACATCATTCCATACTATTAAAGTATTTCTAACAAATGGATTTTTGGTAGCCTTTTTTAGATTCTTATACAAGTCAGAGTATAAATACAGGTCCATACTCATTTCGTTTATAACTGTCGATTTTATCTCTACCCAGGGTAACTGGCTTTGAGGAAAACCAATAGGTGGCATTAGCCAACTGGGCAGACCAGTAGTACCACTGCAAATTGGGTAAACGTAAACCTCCTCTGTCATAAGGAAGATATAGCAATGTTAGGCGAAGCCTTGCACGTCTATTATTCCAAATGAATTTGGTTAATTTTTTTTTCATACTAGAGAAAAATCCTAATGGAGGAGAAAGTGGAATAGAGCGAAATAAATACAGAAATTTCGGTAGAATATTCATCTTGATAATGTTTATACGGCCAATCAGTGAGACTGGTAGGGAGGACCATCGGTCAACAGATTCATTGACTTTGGCTATGACTGGGTTATAATTGGCAGGGACTAACCTGTCAACTGTAGGAGTAATGATTATGCCTAAATATTTAAAGCCATCGACTGCATTTATAAATGGATGCCTAATTGGTGGTTGATGTCTTTCTTGGGTATTTAAAAAAAAGTATTGATGATTTGGTATTATTAATTTTATAGCCGGAGAACTTTCCAAATCTGTCAATCAGTTCGAGCACCGCTGGAATGGATCTCTCAAGCCTTGTTAGAAAAAGAATGGTGTCGTCTGCATATAGCGCTATTCTATGATCATGATCTTTAATTTTAATGCCCTTAATGATAGAGTTGCTTCTAATTGCAATTGCTAAGGGCTCCAGTGCTAAAATAAAGAGCAATGGTGACAGAGGACATCCTTGCCGTGTTCCTCTGTGTATATTAAAAGGTTTTGATGTTGTATTATTAGTCCTAACTTCAGCTATTGGTTTAAAGTATAAAATATTGACCCAACCTAGAAATGAGTCTCCAAAACCAAAACGAGTCAATACATCATTCATATACAGCCACTCAACTCTATCAAACGCTTTTTCTGCGTCAAGTGATAGAATACATGTGTCTGGGGCTTCTCTTTTTTCATACAAAATGTTTAAGACCCGCCTAATATTATTACTACCCTGACCATTCTTGATGAATCCATTTTGGTCTATACCTATTACGGATGGTAGGCTTTTTTCTAATCTTGATGCCAAGATTTTAGCAATGATCTTTACATCTGTATTAAGTAGAGAGATAGGTCTGTACGACTCACATTTGGTAGCAGACTTATCAGGTTTCAAAATTAAAGTAATTAAGGCACACCTCAGTGTAGGTGGTAGACAGCCATTTTGAAATGATTCTGCATACATTTCCTTTAGAGGACCAACCAATTTGTTTTTAAAAAGCTTATATATGTCGATTGGTAGACCATCAGGGCCAGCAGATTTACCATTCTTCAGCTTTGATATAGATTCCAAGATTTCACTTTCTTCTAATGTACGGTCTAAATATTTTTTATCTTCTTCTGATATGAGTGGGAACTGAAGATCATTGAGAAATCGAACTTGATCTTCAATAAAATGGGCTGACTCAGATTTATATAAATCTTTATAAAACGAAACAAAAGCATTATTTATCTCTAAAGGATTAAATGTTGTTTCCCCATTCAGAGTTTGAATACTATTAATGGCTTTTTCTGTGTCCATTTTTTTTATCTGCCATGCTAATAATTTCCCTGCCTTTTCTCCATGCTCATAGAAAGATTGTTTCAGTCTTATTAAGCTATTTTCAGCTTTTGTTATGGAAAGGGTGTGGTATTGAGCCCTAAGTTTAAGAAGTTTGTGATCTATAGTATTCGAAGTGTCTAAATAAGCCTTTTCCTCTGCAAGTTTAATTTCTTTTTCCAATAAATCTAATTCCAATTTAAGTTTATTAGTTTTTGAGCTTGTATAACAAATTATCTGACCTCGAATATATGCCTTGAACGCTTCCCACCTTATAGCAGCTGAAGTTTCATTTTTATTCTCTTTAAAAAAATTATCTATCTGTACTCCAATAAATTTTATAAAATCCGGATCATGTAACCATTTCGGATGAAAGCGCCAGCGACGAGTTTCATTCATATCACTTACTGATTTGTAAACTAAAGAAACTGGACCATGATCTGAGATAACAATAGAATCATACTGACACAATGTTACTCTTGGAAAGAGGTCATTAGAGATTAAAAAATAGTCAATACGAGAATGACCCTTCGTCACAGTAGAACAACATGAATATGTTCTTTTACTAGGGTATAACCTTCGCCATGGGTCACACAGATTGAGTTCTTTTATGTAGTCCCATATTTTTTTCCTAGACTGTGTGTGTGTTCTATCTAAACCTGTTGAGCGGTCTAGACTAGGAGATATTGTGCAATTAAAGTCTCCAGCAATTAACAATTTTCCTGGTAAAGAAGACAGCAAAAGAAATAATTTCTCAAAAAAAATCAGACAATCTGTATTAGGGCCATATACATTTGCCAAAATAATGTTTTCATTTAGAATAGAGCCTTGTATTATTATGTAACGACCTGCTGTGTCCTGTAAAACCTTGGATATTTGAAATGGAACTGACTTGTGTATTAAAATCATTACCCCCCTAGAGTTAGGAGAAAATAAAGCTGAGTAAATTTGGCCTTTCCAGCGCCTTTGTATTGGTGTTATGTTATTTGAAGAAATATGGCATTCTTGCAAAAATACAATTGATGGATTAAGTTGTTTAATCATCATTACATTAAGATCATTACTTGCTTAATTTTAGTTAATTTCCCCAAGCCTCTCACATTCCACGATGTTATTTTTAACTCTGAAATGGAACCCATTACAGTATTAGTTCATAGATTGAGAACTGCGTAATATTACAATCTTGTCCCTTAGCCTGTTTACAATAAAATGCAATTTGCCCCATGACTGAAAAAAAGTAAAATATACACAGGATGCTTTTACTAGTACTGGCACCCTGAACTCGCCAGCACTTTACCCGTAACACAAAATCTAAAGATTCAACACTTTGTGTCACTGATCCTATTGCTATGAGCAGCATAACGCGGATCAAGAGCATATTCGTTCATTACATGCTCCCATCAACAAACGGCTGGTCATATTAGAAATTGAACAACAGCCCATAATAACAACTAAAGTAACCACAATCAGTCAGCTTCTGAATATACAACAAATTATAATGAAAATAACTGAAAAACAATATAGATACTTAGAAGTCACTGACCACAACTGTACTAAGTATCATCCGTCAAGTGTCTTTGAAAAGTCAATCAATCCTATTTTACTCTAAATACGTTACCAGTCTCGTAAGAAAAGAGAGCAAGATTTCGTTCCGTGACGACTCCTTTCTTCTGTATTCGGCCTTCCTGCCTGAAGGATTATTAGTGTATCCTTGAGGTTGCGAATAAAATTCTCCACCTCAACTGGGCTCTCAAATGTGCGGTCTCATCCTGCGTGAGTGATGCGCAATTTCGCTGGAAATATTACTCCGTAACGAATGCCCATGGCCTTCAGCTGTTGCTTCACTTCGTAGTATTTCCGTCTTTTCAGATGTGTTTCTCTGGCGATATCTTGGAAAAACTTCACTTCGCGCTCGTCGTATGTTATCTTGCCTTTGGTCCGCACGATTTGTAACACTTTGTCTTTATCATTTGAATTCAAGAAGCGCATAATAAGTGTTCTGGGAGCGTTTCGATCTCGACGTTCCTGTAAACGATGAGCTCGTTCGATGGTTATCGGGTTGGTAAAAGATTCCGGTCCCAGTACCTCAGGCAGCCATTTCTCAAGGAAACCCACCGTATCCGAGCCCTCGGCGCCTTCAGGTAGACCGACGAGGCGCACATTATTGCGACGGCTTCCTGGTCTTCCAGTTTAACGCCAAGAAGTTTCACCTGTTGCTGAAGGGTATCTACGGTGTTTTGCAGTTCGGATACTTGATCCTCTGTGTCGCTAATACGTTGTTCCGCCGTAGACAATCTGTTAGAAAATTCTTTGACGTCTTGTTTAACCTCCTGTATGGCTGAGAGGATTCCTGTGAATTTGATTGAAAAGTCTTCTCTCATGCTTGCGATTGCGCTCATAATGTTGTCGTCTTGGTTTTTGTCTGTATTTGTGTTGGCTTCTTTAACATTACCCTCGATTGTCATGCTAGCTTGATGATTAGCCACAGCGTTGGAGTCGTCTTGGTTTCCATGTTTTTTCTTTGTAGTACGCGAAGTCATTGTGTTGTAATATTGTTTACAGTGATTTTATATATTTGTTAAGTTTTAGTACGATACTAAGGCTGTTTGACAAAGAAATTGCAGAATGTTGTAGGAGCGTGAGTAAACACGTGTGATCAACGCGCCGCCATGTTGAGTCCCCCTAGGAGACCAAAGTTATGATTTTTGGACAAACAAAGTTATTAGCAAAAATAGCTGTTTTTCGTATCTCCGCACCAGTAGATGGTGCTGCGCCGAAACGCTGCATGATGCCTCAAGTCATGCTTGTGATGACATGTAAGAAGTTTGATCTGAATATGATAAAGCATTGCGGAGATATAACCTTGAGTCCAATTCGGAGTGCTCTACGTTGATTTTATTTGCTTGTTATTCAAGAACAGTTGAGTTAAACAAAAAGCTTTTAATAACTTTTTGTCGGCATGGTCGGAAGATGATCTGGTTAAATTTTTGTAAAAATCGAGGTAATGGCCTAGGAGGAGTTCGAAAAAGTAGTTTTTTCAGAAAATTCAAAATGGCGGAAAAATTTTCATGATGGAAAATGATGTCGATTCGTCGATTCGACCCAAGGAATCAGAGGAAAAAAGAATTTTGTTTCTAACCCTTAAGGTTTAAAAGTTATTAACATAAACATAAGTGCAACTTTGGACAGCTGGTGGTGCTAGAGGGATTGAATTAGAGACTCCAAATTTGCTATGGACAAAGGCCAGACTGTCCTCTAACTGTGTGCCAAATTTCATAACTTTCGCTCAAGCGGTTGTTATAGACACAGTGACAGTGAGCAATTAAAGACCCATTAAGATCATTTTAGGCAAAAGAACTGAAAAATCACAATTACATTCAATAATAAAGATTTACTGGTTTATCACTTTCCACCAATATGTGGCGCTGTGACCAAATTCATGCTGTATGGTCAGAGTGAGGTGACAATGACAATCGCAAAGTTTGGTGTCAATATGTCAAAGCATTGCAGAGATACATCAGGCCTCTAATTCTTCGCTGTGTAGTGATTTTTACTCCATTCACCAGTGACGTAGTGATTTTTGATCACGTGCCACTTTAAGGTGTGGTTATGAGTGTATCAGATGACCCCTCCCCCCTTTTTGTAATACGGGGCACCAGTTAAGAATACTATCCTAACAATTTAAGAACACTCCAAAAGAGCTGTTCAATAATTCAGAATTAATATAAACGGGAGGGAGTTGGTCAACTGATTTATCTGAAGGATTTGTGAGAGTCTGGTCAACTAGTAGAGTCTTTGATCATCAACACAAGGAAGACACAGTTATAATAAAATCAATGAAATTTATTAACAATAGACATGCAAGAGTAAATACCACAACTATTAATAATGAAATAATGAATATGCACTTCTAAAAGATAGTGAAATAATAATCAAAGGAAAATACTGAATTAAATCAAAGACACAAATAAATGAAGTGAACACAGAATGGATAAATGCAATGCTGTTGAACTGAATGTAGAATGGAAGAGAACTGTATGGGAATGCTTCTTATGGAAGCCACCTAATGGCTCTGGTAAAATGGTGATAAATAATTGCTTATTTATCATTCAACAAATAATATCCCTATTATTTGTAACAAGCTGACCTCAAGTAACTGTTATCTAAACAGGTTAGAAAAACATATGCTGCATGTATAAACTAATGCCAAGGTCTCTAGAAAGAGGTTTGGTAAGTTTATTATTACGTTCCACACAGTCGGGTGATCAATCCGGTAGCAGAGACGTCTTCCACTGATGATGCAGGCTGCGTGCAGTGGGAGGGCGCGGAGTTGCGATCCAGTAGTCGTGCCACGCTGGGCTGGAGGATGCTGAACTTTGGTTGCGCCAAGAGGGTCCTTTAGGATGGACTGGGCAGCTGGGTCAGATGAATCTTCACAGGTTCCTTTGCAGGCTGGCTGCGTCGCTGAGGAGCCGTGTGGTACAGGCAATGTCTGCCAATGCAGAGGTCCTTTACGGACTGGGCTGCGCTGCTGTAGGAGCCGTGAGGGTCAGATGAAGTCCCTCAAAGCTGGGGCCCTTTTTGCAGCTAGAGTGCAGCTGAAAGCAATGTAAAAGGTTTTGCTCGCGAAAGCTTCACCTTAACCGTCTTGTAGTCTCTTTCCTCGTCAGGTCAGAAACTCAGGACGTGGGGTGTCTGTTAATGTCTCCTTCCCCGTCGAGCTGGAAACGCAGAACAAGGGTGTGTCTACCCGGGGGACATATTTATCCCTTTCTAATGAGGAGGAGATTGAAATGTGGCGTCTTGCCGATCCTGGAGTGTGATTGGCCACTGTTATCTGAAGCAACCCCGGTGTTGCCCACCCTAGTGTGGAACTCATTTGCATAGCATAAGGTACAGTGTTAAAATAGTGTCTTTAACATTTTACCCATGCATTATTTCTTTACCAAACCCCTTTCAAATTATTAAAGGCATCGTAGGGAACAGATAGACACCAAACACAATATGAAATGATTAAATCATCGTCCATGCATTTGTTTATCTGTTAACAGGACTGTCCCATGACCTGTTGTTTTAACAGTCAGTGACCATTAACATAAACTGTGCTTTGCGTGAAGACGGAGTGGATGTGATGCAGTTTCAATCAAATTAAGGCCTCCAAACATAGGTATGAATGGATTTAGATAGTCTCTGTGGCCTCTCTTTATTTCAGTCACTGCTGCTCCATCCAGGGGGTCCTGAAGGAATTTATATGGCAGTCCTTGCCTAAATCTTAGGAATGAGTTTGGTGGTTAGAGTCAATGTGTCGTCCAATGAGAAGTCCTCTCCTTGGTTTTGGTGGGTGCAGAAGGTTCCCCTTCCTGCTCTGGAAGAGGTGTCTGGTAGTTGTCCTAACATCTTATCTGATGTTGCTGAACATTTGTTTATGTTCATTCACCAAAGATCCAATCACAGTGTGGCACATCTTCTCACACACCAGCAGTTAGAGAGGGGCCCTGTCGTAAACCGGTCCCTGGAATGCCATCTTAACTGTTGTTCACAACAGCTGTGTTATATGAATATGGTTTTGTCTATCAACACGAAATCCATATCTTTTATTTGACATGGTCTGAAGATGACGATTCGATTTTGGTGGAAAGTGGACGAATGGTCTAAGAGCAGTTTGAAAAAGTAGTTTTTTGACAAAATTTTGACATTTGGGCTTTAACATATAGTTAACCAGCTTTTTTTAAGTGCTAAATCACAACGTAGCACAAACCATAAGCCGAAACCTGGCAAGTCTGGTATTGTTGGACTCGGCAAGGTTTCAGGAGGCTAAAGATGTGACCCCCATGAAAATAAGTCGACCACACACAAAGTTATGTACATTTTCAGCTAAAACCATTAAAAACATATGTAAAACATAGGTTTTTAACAGTTATAGCGCCACCTATGCCTATAGTCCGATCTCCATAAAAATTGTCCTGCTTCTTTAGAGTCATATGCTGCATGTTCTCACCTATTTTCGTGAAATTCTGAGTTTTTGTTTAGGTTTTATAGGCTTTTTGGTATATTTAGCCAAGCCCACTTCTAAATGACCCTGTTATAGCAACCCAAAGGTCAAAGTTCAACTTTTTTTTTTAATAATTATTGACCTAGAGAGTCCAGAGAATTGTCCTACACTGGTTTTGTTCCGATCGGGCGAAAAACCTAGGACTAGTTCGCAAAAGTAGGTTTTTCATATATTTTCGAATAATTAATGAACGATTTGATTGACAGCATTGGTTCTTGAGGCAAAGTTGTTCAGCATGAGGAGATCTATCAAATGATATGCATATTGTGTGGATCTGTAAAACACCACATGATTACCGAGCTGTAAAACTTGTTAGCGCCAACTTGTGGCCGATTTCTTTCAAAATTCTTACAGACCTTTAGGGCCATGAGTCAAACATGCCCACCAAGTTTCGTTCCGATCGGCCTCCGTTAACCTTGTCTAATAGGTGCTCAAACTTCATTGGCCGATGCCAGCCATGTTTTTTGAGATACGCCAATGTCCTCCAAGACCCTGCATACCAAATTTCAAGTCGATCGGACAAACGGTTGGGTAGTTACAGCTGTTTTCATGTTTTTTTTTTTAGTCTTATAGCGCCACCTAGTGTCCAGTCGGCACAATTTTTTTAACGTGACCAAAGATCTAGCCCGTACATGTGTACCGAGTTTCATGCAAATATCTAATTTCGTTCTCGAGTTATAGCCATTTTAGTAAAAGTGGCTCCGCCCTTATCGTACTTAGCGACCGTGAATCAAAATTTCAACTTTTTTTTTTTTATAATTATTGATATGCAGACTCCAGAGAACATTTCTGCACTGGTTTGGTTCTGATCGGGCGAAAAACCTAGGACTAGTTCGTAAAAAGTAGGTTTTGGACAAAATTCAAAATGGCGGAAGAATTTGCATACCAGAAATGAAATCGGAGATATATGTTTTGTCCGTCTTGAGCCAAGGATTCCAATAATATAAAACACTTGATTCTAGGACAAACGGTCTAAGAGTTATTAGCGATTTTCAACTTTTGGTCGCTGTAGCGCCACCTATTGGCCGATTGGGGTCATACTCTGTCAACCTCTCCTCAATTTCTGTCCTATCATCTGACAAAGTTTCAAGTCTCTAGCACTTACGGTTTGGGCTACACGATGCGTGTTACGGCAGAAGAAAAATAATAAAAATCTGAGCAATTACAATAGGGTTTCAGCACTTCGTGCTTGAACCCCTAATTAAAGCTGCTAGCAGCATTTATCGGGGTTCAAGCATTTAAGGCCGTTTGTCTTATTTATTAAGCATGTAACCACTTAATTCATAGAGGAACAGCTATGATATGCTAAAATAAACACACAGAAAGAAAAGGTTTAAACCAGAGGTCTTCAACCCTGCTACTGGGGACCCACTGTCCTGGAAATTTTATTTCCAACCTGCTTCAGCACACCTGCATCTGTAGTTTCAAGTCATCCAGAAGAGCATGATTAGCTGTGTCAGGTGTGGATGATTAGGGTTGGAGCTAAACTCTCCAGGATAGAGGGTCCCCAGGAGCAGGGTTGAAGACCTCTGGTTTAAACAATAATACTTGACACATACGAAGCATGCTTACACACAGACAGACACAAACACACAAACACACACACACACACGTCACAAACAAGATAAAGAAAAAGCACACATTACCCTTCTCTACTTTCAGTGTGAAGTTAGACCTTTAAACACTTTCTTTGAGCATAGGTCAATGCTAAGCACAGTTAGCCACTGCTAAGCTCTGTAAGCCACTGCTAACACACAACTAATGTTGCACAATGTCACAGGCAAACACACAAACCAACAACATTCAATCTGGAGCAGGGAAGAAGTTTGTCTTCTCCAGCAAGCTCTGTACTGCCCCAATATACTCCCAGTCTCAGGCATGCTAACACAAACGAGCTACAGGTGGTGGTGATTTGGCCTGAGATTTGGCCACATCATTTCAGGTTTCCTTTTAATTAATGTGGCACAACTGTTAAAAGTAATACTCTAATTGAAATGTAAGCGTTTTAACAAAAAAGTGTTAGTAAATGTTAAAATAATGATTTTTATTAAGTCTCAATATGAATTATAGAACAATATTAATGGGTAGTATGACAAAATTACTATTTTAGACAGCAGGTGGCAGCAGAGGACCTCTTATTGGCTCACTTTCATTTTAACAGTGTCTGTTTTGTCTAAGGTTTATTTTACATGTTAACTCCATTAATTAAATGTGCTTACGCACACATTTTGTTGCAGAAATGGATATTTGAAATAAATAATGAGGTAAGAAAATGGAGATCCTAGGTTTCACCTTCAAAATTCATAATTTTCAGGTCTCAATAAAAAAAAAAAAAGGTAAACCTTGACAAAATGTGATTTGTAATGTTATTATAAGGATTTATATAGTTTAAAGAGATTATAAATTACAAAACCTTGAATTATATTAGTGGCCTTCTGGTGGCATAAAATGACAGTGTCAGGTAATTTAATGTAGAAAACTATGGTTTTAAAAGTTTTTTTGACAGTTATAGCGCCACCTATTGCCCGATCTCCACCATTTTTTTTTTTTGGGTGTCCTCAGAGTGTGCCCATACATATGTGTGCCAATTTTGCTGAAAATATCTCATTTCGTTTTGAAGTTATAGACACTTATATATATGAGAGCATAAAAAATGACATATGAAAGACTTTGATTGGATTTTTTTGCCACTTCCTATCAAAATTTTGACATTTGGGCTTTAACATTTAGTAAACCAACTTAGGTTCCGTGTTTCCTATGGTGGTTTCGTCTCGATCGGAAAAACAGTTTCGAAGATATTCGTGAATGTTTTTTAAGAGCTAAATCACAATGTAGCACAAACCATAAGCCGAAACCTGGCATGTGTGGTATCGTTGGACTCGGCAAGAATTCAGGAGTCTAAAGACATAACTCCCATTAAAATAAGTTGATCACACCCTGAGTTATATATATTTTCATCCAAAAGCATTAAAACCACAAGTTTTTTAAAGTTTTCTAAAAGTTATAGCGCCACCTATAGTCCGATCTCCATAAAAATTGGTGTGCTTCTTTAGAGTCATATCCTGCATGTGCTCACCAAATTTCGTGAAGTTCTGCATTTTCGTTTAGGATTTATAGGCTGTTTGGTAAATTTGGCCACGCCCACTTTCTAAATTACCCTGTTATAGCGACCCAATGGGTAGAGTTATTTTTGATAATTATTGATCTAGAGAGTCAAGAGAATTGTCCTGCACTGGTTTTATTCCGATTGGGCAAAAAACCTAGGACTAGTTCGCAAAGTAGGTTTTTAAAATATTCACGAATAATTAATGAACAGTTTGATTGACAGCATCATTGGTTCTTGAGGCAAAATTATTCAGCATGAGGAGATCTATCAAATGATATGCATATTGTGTGGATTTATGAAACACCATGTGATTACTGAGTCGTGAAACTCGTTAACGCCAACTAGTGGCCGATTTCTTTCAAAATTCTTACAGACCTCCAGGCCCATGAGTCGATCATGCACACCGAGTTTGGTTCCGATCGGCCTCCGTTAACCTTGTCTAATAGGTGCTCAATTTCATTGGCCGATGGCGGCCATGTTTTTTGAGATACGCCAATGTCCTCATAGACTATCATGCCCCCTTGGACCAACACACTGCATGCCAAATTTTAAGTCAATCGGACTAACGGTTGCATAGTTATAGCTGTTTTCATGTTTTTTTTCGTGTTATAGCGCCACCTAGTGGCCAATCATCACAATTTTTTTTATCGTGACCAAAAATTTAGCCCGCACACAGGTGTACTGAGTTTGGTGCAATTATCTCGTTTCGTTCTCGAGTTATAGCCATTTTAGTAAAAGTGGCTCCGCCCACATCATACGTTTTGGCGTCCCTTCGCGACCGTGAATCAAAATTTCAATTTTTTTTTTATAATTATTGATATGCAGACTCCAGAGAACATTTCTGCACTGGTTTGGTTCAGATCGGTCTAGGAGTTATGAGCCGTTTCGCAAATTTGATCGCTGTAGCGCCACCAATTGGCCGATTTTGATGATTCCAGGTATCTGAGTAGCGAGCAAGACTACTACCATTTGACAAAGATTCAAGTCTCTAGGCCTTACGGTTTGGGCTGCCTGATCAGTTTTAGGGAAGAAGAAATAAAATAATAAAAAAATCTGAGCAATTACAATAGGTTTTCAGCACTTCGTGCTTGAACCCCTAATAATAATTAAAGCTGCAAGCAGCATTTACCGGGGTTCAAGCATTTAAGGCCTTTAAGCACATAAAAAGGTATTATATTTTATTTAGCAAGCATGTAAACACTTAGATCAAAGATGGAAAAGACCATTTACAGCAAATACAGGCAATTCAGTAAGAAAAAACATGTTTTTTAAAGGTTTATTGACCGTTATAGCGCCACCTATTGCCCGATCTCCACCATTTTTTTTGGGTGTCCTCAGAGTGTGTCCATACATATGTGTGCCAATTTCGGTGAAAATATCTCATTTCGTTTTGAAGTTAAAGATACTTATATATAAGAGAGCATAAAAAAATGACCTATGAAAGACTTTGGTTGGATTTTTTTTGCCACTTCCTATCAAAATTTTGACATTTGGGCTTTAACATATAGTAAACCAACTTAGGTTTTGTGATTCCTACGCTGGTTTCGTCTCGATTGGACTAATGGTTTCGAAGATATTTGCAAAAGTTTAAGCGCTAAATCACAACGTAGCACAAACCATAAGGCGAAACCTACCATGTTTGGCATCATTGGACTCGGCAAGGATTCAGGAGTCTAACGACGTGACTCCCGTGAAAATAAGTCGACCACATCCAAAGTTATATATAATGTCATCTAAAACCATTAAAACACATGTTTTTAAAAGTTTTTTCACAATTATAGCGCCACCTATAGTCTGATCTACACAAAAATTGGCGTGCTTCTTTAGAGTCATACCACACAGACACACATATTTTCTTGTAGATTCAGTATTTATTAAATACATGATGGGTAACAATGTGTTCTGTAAATCTCAGTATAACACCATTTTCAGGTTTCATTTTACTCATCATGTGGCACAACCTTCAAAACTAATACTCGAAAGGAGCTGAAGTGATGGATTTTACCAAAAAAGTGATAGTAAATGTTAAAATAGTGATTTTTATATAGTCTAAATATGAATTATAGAACATATTAGTGAGTATTATGACAAAATGACTTTTAAACAGCAGGTGTCAGCAGAGGACCACTTATTGGCTCACTTTCATTTTAAGTGTTCTGTGTTTCATTTTCCATGTTAACTCCATTAATTTAATATGCTTACACACAAATTTTGTTGCATATATGGATATTTCAGATCAATAATACGTAAGAAAATGCTTATTCCAGGTTTCCCCTTTAAATATCATAATTTTTAGGTCTAAATGTAATTGTAATGTTATATTATTGCAAAAACATACAACAGATAAACAAATGAAGTGGTAAACCTTGACAAAATGTGATTTGTAATGTTATTATAAGGATTTATATAGTTTAAAAGGGATTTTACATGACAACCTTGACAACTTGAACCGTTTTTGGAAAACACGCGAACAAATTTTAAGTAGCGCTTGCGAAAATAGACATAATGCTGTATCTCTGCAACGCTTTATCGTACTCAGACCAAACTTGGTACATGTCATCACAAGCATGACCTGAGGCATCATGCAGCGTTTTGGCGCAGCGCCACCTACTGGTCCGGAGATACGAAAAATGGCTATTTTTGCTTATAACTTATGATAGGTTTGTCCAAAAATCATAAATTTGGTCTCGATTTGGGGCATCATGCCGAGTCGAATGATAACCACTTTCCCATATCGGCCATTTTGGCCATTGGCCATTTTGAATTTTGTGCTAAAATGCTGTATTTTATGAACGCATTAGTGTATCGTTGCGAAACTCAGTATGGTTCATCAGCACAATGCCCTGAAGGAGCCTGAGAAGTTTCGGACCAGTGCCACCTAGTGGAGAATTTTTTTTTTCATATGCTTCTGAATCTGATGATCTGGTTGGCTTATTTTCATGTGAGTCACATACTTAGACTCCTGAATCCTTGCCGAGTCCAACGATACCAAACATGCTAGGTTTTGACTTACGGTTTTTGCGGCGTGGTGATTTAGCGCTTAAAAAACGATTGTGAATATCTTTGAAACCGTTAGTCCGATCGAGATGAAACCAGCGTAGGAAACACGGAACCTAAGCTGGTTAACTAAATGTTAAAGCCCAAATGTCAAAATTTTGATAGAAAGTGGCAAAAAAATCAGAACAAAGTCGTTCATGGGTCATTTTTTTATGATCTCTTACATGTAAATGTCTATAACTCCAAAACGAAATGAGATATTTGCCCCAAATTTGACACACACATGTATTTGACACACACACCCTGAGGACACATAAAAAAATTGGTTGGATTGTGCCTCTTGATCTGTGGCGCTATAATTGAACAAAACATGAAATTTCTATTAACTACAATAAAATATTATGATATAAAATGCCATATTATACGAATGCATTGATGTACCATTACTTCATGCTCTGAAGGTACGCAATAGGTTTTGAGATAGCGCCTCTTTGTGGTCAAATTTTATAATGAAATATTTAAAAAATGCTAATAGCTTTATAAAAATGTGGCCTATTGTAATGAGTCTGGTCTTATTAGATTCCATGGGTCATGCTGATAACATTGATGCCAATTTTGCCTTAGTCAGCATAACTAAGTCTCCACTACTTTGATTTTCTTTAAAATCACTCCTCCTAGACCATTGGTCCAATTTTCACCAAAATCGAATCGTATAGTCTTCAGACCATGCCGGCAAAAACTTATGGATTTCATGTTCATAGACATAACCATTTTCCTATACTGTAGCAACGAATTAGAGGCATGATGCTAAAATGGTTGTTGAGTCTGTATCTCTGCAATGCTTTGACATATTGACACCAAACTTTGCAAGTGTCATTGTCACCTCACTCTGACCATACCACATTAATTTGGTCACAGCGCCACCTATTGGTCGAAAGTGATGAACCAGTAAATCCTTACTTTTGACAGTATATATCATTTTTTAGCTCTTTTGCCTAAAATAGACTCTTTTGCCTAAAATCTTAATAGGTCTTTAATTGCTCACTGTTGCAGTTGGTCTGATGCTCACAGTCATGTTGGCTGGCTTCTTGTGCCGTTTTTGTGCTTGGCCCCGTAATTGCTGCTTGCAGCTATATTTTTATGTGTTGCTTTCTTTAACGTCCTTCCTTTTGGATATTTTGGTCATAGATCATTTCTAACATACTGTTTCAACATGTATATATTTCTCTTTGTTTCAGCTGAAAATGAAGACCAAAGGAAAGGGTTGTCAAAGTCTTGTTGAACCTGTCTTGTTTGTGGAGAGGGATGAATTTGGCCATCTTGTGCGTTTACGGAGAAGACAAAAAGCTGCAAATGCAAACGTTTCCAATGGTATGTCTGTGTTGGTCTTAACCCTTGATTGAACATTTCTGCAGTTATATTTTTTTCACAGCATTTGATGTTTCTTAAACTTTGTTTTACATACAAATGGCCCCATCAGTAAGAAGTAGTAATAATTCTTACAATTAGTCAGCAAATTCATATGATATTGTACAAGCGTACTTGTACAAAACTCATACAAAAATTGCCTTCCTCTCATTCTGTTAAACTTACACACAAAATACTTCCTTTCTCTGCCTATTTCTCTTCATCTTAGTCCTTTACTCCCTTCCTCACTCACTTACACATTCTTTTTTGCTCTGCTTTTAAGGTAGGAAGAGTTTGCATGATGGCTTTTTGTCAGACTGAATCTGATGAAAACAGATGAACTCAGGAGCGTTCACTGGGAACTCAGTCCTGCTAGAGTTCCCAGTGAAGTTGAGCTCGAAGCTGCTAGTGCTGAAACTTAAACAGCTACTGGTGAGGCTTGGCAAGTTCTTGCCATGATCAGCCCTACCCAGGTAAGATTTGTAGAAAATTGTAATCAATATTTATTCATCAGATCCTCTGACCTGAATCTTTTGGTGAATGAACTTAATTATAACTGTCTTAATGTATATGTTTAAAGAACAATAGTAATTAAATGTGGGATCAATAGACATTTTCTTGTTTTACAGCTGAAATGGAAGACCAAAAACGCAAAGAAAATCAGTCACAGCAAGCCAGGCATACCAGTCCTGTTGGGGATGAGGAATGAACATGGCCACCTTGTGCCTGAACAGAAAAGACAGAAAGATGAAAAGGTGCACATTTCCACTGGTATGTCTGTATTCAAGCAATGTAGTTATATGTAGTACAGCATTTGATATTGATCTCTCAAAAACTATTCATGTTAGCAGTTATTATTTTTCACATGTACATCTTTTTATCGCTCCTAGAATGATCAAATCAGCTGTGCCACCATCATCAGAATTTGGGCAGGAAATGAATGTTCTCATTTTCTACTTGTACAGAAAGACTATATCAAGAGGTAGAAGAGCTGTCAGCTGGCACTACAAACACTCAATGCTGAGGTCAGTCTTCACAGAAGTGGTCAGTTCGCATGGCCCAGACTGAAGAGAAGAGGGTCTGAGGCCAGAGATGATGGAGTCTTTGTTGACGGAGTATTCTGTGGCCACCAAGTGCAGCACTGCAGCCTGAAACCATCATCAGTTTTCCGATGTGAAGACTGCTTTCCCAACAGCTCTACTGTGACAACTCAGGTGTTATGGCCCATAAAAGTAAACATCACAACCTTGAGAACTGAGAGATAACCAATGGTAAGTCCAGCGCAATAATTATAAATAATAATATGATATATTGTTTATTGATTTACCACCTCCTAAATACATGTTTTCTTGTGCTAGGACTTCATCCCCTGCTTGAGAAAAAGCTACACTGCATCAGTGGTGCTGAAGAACTATTTGAGCTGCTTCAAGTTCACATCACTGAGGACCACACATGGCCCATCCACACCGATGCTGTGCTGAAAAAGGCTCAACAGTATCTTTTCTTCCTCAGACAGCTGAGGAAGTTCAGTGTGAGCCCCAAAACCCTCAAATCATTTTACACATGCACTGTGGAGAACATCCTGACTGGCTGCATCCCTGCCTGATATAGGAACAGCACCGCCCTAAACTGCAAAGCTCTTCAGAGAGCGTTACAAACTGCACAGAACATTGTTGGAGGTGAGCTTCCCTCCATCCAGGACATCTACAAAAGGTGGTGTGTGTGTGAGGAAAGCACAGAGGACCTTCAGAGACTCCAGCCACCCGAGCCATGGACTGCTCTCACCATTACTATCAGGCAGACGTTATCGCTGAACCCGCACCAGCAGACTGCGAGACAGGTTCTTTCCACAGGCATTCAGAATGCACTGAACTCATACCAGTAACACCACACACAGCACACCCCACACCACCAACCTCATATACACTGCACTCTATCAGTTACATCAGTTACACTGACTGGACTCTGACCAGTGGCATAGCGTCTGGGCATGTAGGAAACCCCCCATCGGCCCCAAATGTGTGCATGCCTTTTCAGCGCCCCTGTGAAGTTCACTTAATTTCTAGAATTTAGTTTCAATTTTACTTTAGCTGCTCGTTTAATCTGACTCCAATTTCAAATGATAATTACTCTTAGATGGTGTTTCCAATTAGAAATTAATCATTGGTTATGCATTAATTTAGATTTTTGATTAACTGCAACTTATTTAAGGCAGCGATAGTCAGAAATCGATATGGTCTTAATTGATGTGCCCTATGCTCCACCTATTAAGCCTCCTGTATGTCTATCCTGAACACAAATTTGCGGTAATACTTTCACTTTAATCTACTAGAAATAATGAATTAAGAATAATGCAGAATAAATCAAGAATAATATTTGTTTTTCAAGTAAAAATGTATCATACCAATTACATAGTTGGACAATTAGAAGCCAATTCAGAAATAATAAATGCATACTGTAGATGTGTGATGGCAAGGCGTTGTCCTATGCTATTTCTTTGAGATCTTCTCTCCCCATATGAGTTTTATAGCTTTATTGCGGGGTGCTTGTTCTCAGTTTTTGTCTTAGCAGGAAAATCAAGTCTTACAGGCATGCAAGGTATGCGCGTGCATATGGGCCCGGGCGGATTGGGGGCCCGCTATTATGGGCTTAACCCCAAAGTATACTTTCGTCATTAGGAGAATTCGCGGACGTCCGCACTCCCCGTCCACGTACTGCGGTCAAGCCTCAGTAGAATGCGCTGCTCCTCTCAGCCACCCACTGAACAGAGCAGACGCAGGTATATGAAGGTAAAATGATGCCATAAAGAATCGCATGCGCAAGTAATATTTGTGGAAGTGTAGGCTACACAAGATTGTAAGCGTAAATTAAATTTGCATGCGCAAGAGAAGATTTGTAAAGGTGTAAATCGCATTTCAAGCATAAGAAAAAATTATTTGCAGCATTTTACTGTTATTCGTAAATGCAATTCATGAATTGTGAAATTGTGAAAACTGTAGCTTTATGCTAAAGCAAAATAAATATGATCTGTATTCTTCTGACTACTGCAGTCAAGCCAGCCACGGTTTGAAAATACACGGTCAAGCCAGCGGCCAAAAAAAAAGTGTGAGCGCCTACTACTTTGAACACGGTAATTTCAGGAACAGCAGAGAGACAAGGGGCTTTCAGTATGCTTGAGTTGCCCAGATGTATCTTTCTTTCTTTCTTTTTCTTTCTTTCTTTCTTTCTTTCTGATATTTATCTTTCTTTTTTTCTTTTTTTCTTTCTTTTTGATATTTCTCTTTCTTTCTAATATTTTTCTTTCTATATATCGGTCTGTCTATCTTTTTTCAGTATGCATACCTCACATGAGTAGATTTTACTGCAGCATTTTGGAGATATATCACATTATTTGACTTCACAGGCCTATAAAGTCCTCATTTAAAATAAGTAGAAAAAAATAATGGTCAGTTTCTATAGGGGACGTCCCATACAGTATGCAGACTTTATATCAAACCATTTTACTGTAACATTTTGGAGATGTATGTCATTATTCTTCTTTATACACCTATAAACCTCATTTCTAATAAGTAGAAAAAATTAATGGTCAGTTTCTATAGGAGACGTCCCATACAGTATGCATACCTCCATATGAGTGGATTTTACTGCAGGGTTTTTTGAGATATCACATTATTTGACTTCGGAGGCCTATAAAGACCTCATTTCAAATAAGTGGAAAAAACTAATGGTCAGTTTCCATAGGGGACGTCCCATACAGTATGCATACCTCATATGAGTACATTTTACTGCAGCATTTTTGAGATATATCACATTATTTGACTTCGGAGGCCTATAAAGACCTCATTTCTAATAAGGTCAGTTTCTATAGGTGACATCCCATACTGTATGCATACCTCATATCAATCCTTTTTACTGCAGCATTTTGGAGATGTGTCACATTAATCGACTTCACAGGCATATAAAGACCTCATTTCTAATAAGTGGAAAACACTAAAGGTCAGTTTCTATAGGGGATGTCCCATACAGTATGCATACATCATATGAGTACATTTTACTGCAGCATTTTGGAGATATATATCATTATTCTTCTTTATACACCTAGAAAAACCTTATTTCTAATAAGTAGAAAAAACTAATGGTCAGTTTCTAAAGGGGACATCCCATATAGCATGCATACCTCATATGAGTGCATTTTACTGCAGCGTTTTTGAGATATATCACATTATTTGACTACGGAGGCCTATAAAGACATCATTTCTAATAAGTAGACAAAACCAGTGGTCTGATTCTATAGGGGACATCCCACACAGTATGCATACCTCATATCTAACCATTTTACTGCAGCATTTTGGAGATATGATACCAATCTTTCATTTGAAGGCCATGTTTCTAGCATCTGTAAAACCGCATTCTTCCATCTTAAAAATATATCTAAACTACGACATATGCCCTCAATGAAAAATGCAGAACAGTTAGTTCATGCGTTCATGATCTCAAGGCTAGATTACTGTAATGCTCTACTGGGTGGTTGTTCCGCTCTCCTGATAAATAAACTACAGCTTGTACAAAATGCAGCAGCTAGAGTTGTTACTAGAACTAGGAAGTATGACCATATTAGCCCAGTTCTGTCAACACTGCATTGGCTTCCTGTTAAACATTTGTATAGATTTTATAGACCGCTGATAATACCTAGAATATCAAAATCAACCGGTAGATCCTTCTCCTATTTGGCACCTAAACTCTGGAACAATCTTCCTAGCATTGTTTGGGAAGCAGACACACTCTGTCAGTTTAAATCTAGACTAAAAACGCATTTAGCCTCTTTAACCTGGCATACACACAACACATTATCAATTTATATTTTCAAATCCGTTAAAGGATTATTAGGCTGCATAAATTAGGTCAGCTGGAACCAGGAACACTTCCTATAACACCAGATGTACTTGTTACATCAGAAGATAAATGGCATCTACGCTAATATTAGTCTTTCTGTTTATCCCGAGGTTTGTCCAAAGTCAACTGGATCTGGGCCGTATCCAGGTGAGATCGAGGACCCGCGCCTTGACACGACCGCAACGCAGCCCTGAAGTATCAGCAGAGATTGAGTCAACTAGATCATCCATTGTGAAGGCCTCATCGTCCATACCGGTGTGATGAATACGATCCTCAACTGGATGGAATAAATACTTTGATTGTTGCGATCCTATCGGACTTATGATAGCTACCTGAATAGTAACAAAGCACTGTTCGCCAGAGGAGAACTGGCCCCCCGACTAAGCCTGGTTTCTCCCAAGGTTTTTTTCTCCATTTTAACACCTATTTGCCACCTGTTTGCCACCTGATGTCACCTGTTGGAGTTTGGGTTCCTTGCCGCTGTCGCCTTTGGCTTGCTTAGTTGGGGACACTTCACATTTGACTTGACATTTGATATTCAACAGTGCTTTGATCTGCCTGCATTGACACCATTCTTTAAGAGCTGCTGTGCAGCCAAAATTATATACCAGTTATCACTGTAAAGCTGCTTTGACACAATCTGCATTGTAAAAAGCGCTATATAAATAAAGGTGACTTGACTTGATATGCCACATTTTTTAACTTCAGAGGCCTATAAAGACCTCATTTCTAATAAGTAGAAAAAACTAAAGGTCAGTTTCTATAGGGGACGTCCCATACAGTATGCATACCTCATATCAAACCATTTTACTGCAGCATTTTTAACAAGTTAAATCTAGGCCAGTCACTCACTGTGAAACAGTTTCAGAGACTGTGTTAGGTCTGATGGCAGCTGCGTCCAACGTGATACCTTTTGGCCTGCTGTACATGAGACCTTTGCAGTGGTGGCTCAAAACCAAGGGGTTCTCCCCGAGGGGAAACCCATTTCGCATGATCAAGATCATGCGGCGATGCCTTTGTGCTTGTGTCATGGAAAAAAAAACCTTGGTTTCTTTCCCAAGGGCCGGTGTTGGGGGCTCCTTGTCATCGCGTAACGCTTACGACGGATGCATCTCTCTCCGGCTGGGGGGTGATCATGAGTGGTCGCTTGGCTCAGAGTCTGTGGAGGGGCCATCACCTTTCCTGGCACGTAAACAAAAACTAAAGGTCAGTTTCTAGAGGTGATGTCCCATACTGTATGCATACCTCATATCTATCCATTTTACTGCAGCATTTTGGAGATATGCCACATTATTTAACTTCAGAGGCCTATAAAGACCTCATTTCAAATAAGTAGACAAAACCAGTGATCTGATTCTATAGAGGACGTCCCATCTCTCTCAGTGCATCTCTCACCGGCTGGGGGGCGATCATGAGTGGTCGCTCGGCTCAGGGTCTGTGGAGGGGCCATCACCTTTCCTGGCACATAAACCAGTTGGAGATAATGGCTGTGTTCCTGGCACTCAAACACTTCCTCCCAGTTCTGAAGGGTCACCATGTGTTGGTCCACACGGACAACACAGTCTCGTACATCAATCATTAAGGGGGTCTGCATTCGCGCCCTTTATGCAAATTGGCACACCAGATCCTCTTGTGGGCCCATGGGAAACCACTGTCAGTCAGAGCAGTGTACATCCCAGGGCACCTGAACCAGGGAGCAGACATTCTGTTGAGGCAGGGGCTGAGGACCGGGGAGTGGAGACTTCACCCCGAGGTGGTGGAGCTCCTGTGGGAGCACTTTGGGAAAGTGGATGTGGATCTGTTTACATCTCGAGAGACGACACACTGTCCATTGCTTTACTCCCTCACGTATCCGGCCCCTCTGGGGTTGGATGCAATGGTAGAGACGTGGCTGAGGCTGCGCCTGTACACTTTTCCCCCAATTGCTCTGCTCCCGGGAGTTCTGGAGAGAGTTCACCGGGACAGGGTCCGTCTACTGTTAATAGCCCCGTTTTGGCCGGGCCAAGTTTGGCTCTCGGACCTGATGTCTCTCCTTGACGGCTCTCCCTTCGAGATTCCGGTCAGGAGGAACCTTCTCTCACAGGCGGGGGGGCTCATTTCTTCACCCCCGCCCGGAGTTGTAGAAACTGTGGGCGTGGCCTCTGAGGGGGCCCAACTCATAGATTCAGGTCTCTCTACCGAGGTAGTAGAGACCATACTCCAGTCCAGAGCTCCAGAGCTGAGGAGGCTATATTCGCTGAAGTGGAATGTGTTCGCTTCATGGTGTAGAGGTTGTATGTTGGACCCAGCTAATTGCCCGGTTGGTACAATTCTGGAGTTCCTGTAAGTTCTCATCAGGGTTATCTCCTTCCACCTTGAAGGTATATGTGGCGGCCATCTCAGCTTACCATACTCCTCTGGATGGTACATCAGTGGGGAGACACCCATAGGTAACTCGTTTCCTTTGTGGCACTTTGAGGCTAAGACCTGCGGCACGTCAGAGGGTACTGACTTGGGATTTGGCCATAGTCTTAGAAGGCCTATCCCTGGCTCTGTTTGAGCCCAATGAAGAGGTTCCTGAGAAGTTCCTCACTCTCAAGACTCTGTTTCTGCTCGCTATTTCATCTCTTAAGAGAATTGGAGACCTTCAAGCTCTGTCGGTCTCTCCCTCTTGCCTGGACTTCGCTCCAGGCATGGTTAAAGCCTTCTTGTTTTCTCGGGAAGGTTATGTCCCTAAGGTTCCCACTAATGTGGCAGGCCCTGTTATGCTGCAGGCCTTCTGTCCTCCTTTCCAGGATTCAGACCAGGAGAAACTTAATTTGCTCTGTCCTGTCAGAGCTTTAGATGCTTACGTTCACAGAGCTGCCCTGTGGCGTGAATCTGATCAACTCTTTGTGTTTCGGGTCCCCTCGAAGAGGGCACCCTGCATCTAAACAAACTTTAAGTGGATAGTCGAGGCTATCTCACTTGCTTACGAGTCGGCTGGCCAACCGTCACCTCTTATGGTCAGAGCCCACTCTACTCGGAGTATGGCTGCCTCTAAGGCTTTGCTTTCTGGAGTCTCTCTTCAAGAAGTGTGCGATGCGGCAGGTTGGTCCTCGCCGCACACGTTTGTCAGGTTTTATAACCTGGACCTGACCTCGACCCCGGGGTCATGAGTGCTATCGTCTTAGTGTGCGCATCACGATTTCACACAGACAGGCACTTGGTTTCTTCGACCTATCAGAAGCTGACTCTGTTTGGTTTAGGTGTGCTTTAAAGTTTCCTGGTCATGACATCACCCACCTATGACGTTCTGTCACGCCATTGGACTGATTTCACATGTACTTCACGACGCAATCACGCATAGGCATTCCCAAAGCGCAGCGTCTTTTTTTTTTTCGACTGATAGGAGACGGGGATCGGCTGGGCATTACTGCCTGACGCACTTCCACTGAAACTGACCATTAGTTTTTTTTTTTTTTTTTTTTTACTTATTAGAAATGGGGACTTTATAGGCATCTGAAGTAGTAAAATGGTTTCATATGAGTTGTGCATATAGTACGGGACGTCCCTTATGAGAACTGGCCAATACTTTTTTCTACTTATTAGAAAAGAGGACTTTATAGGCATCTAAAGTAGTAAAATGTGACATACGTATCTCCAAAACGCTGCAGTAAAATGTTTTCATATTTGGTGTGTGTATATAGTACGGGACGTCCCCTATAAGAACTGGCCATTTATTTTTTTCTACTTATTAGAAATGGGGCTTTTATAGGTGTATAAAGTGGAATAATGACATGTGTATACAAAACGCTGCAGTAAAATGTTTTCATATGGGACGTCTCCTATAAGAACTGGCCATTCGTTTTTTTTCTACTTATTAGAAATGAGGTTTTTATAGTTGAATAAAGTAGAATAAAGATGCGTGTCTCCAAAACGCTGCAGTAAAATGGTTTCATGTGTGTTGTGCATATAGTACGGGACATCCCTTATGAGAACTGGCTATTATTTTTTTCTACTTATTAGAAATTAGGACTTTATAGGCATCTGAAGTAGTAAAATGTGACATCTCCAAAACGCTGCAGTAAAATGCACTCATATGAGGTATGCATACTGTATGGGACGTCCCCTATAGAAACTGACCGTTATTTTTTTCTACTTATTAGAAATGAGGACTTTATAGGTCTCCGAAGTCGATTAATGTGACATTTCTCCAAAATGCTGCAGTAAAATGGTTCCATATGAGGTATGCATATTGTATGGAACATCCCCTTTAGAAACTAACCATTAGTTTTTTCTACTTATTAGAAATGAGGTTTTTATAGGTGTATAAAATAGAATAATGACATCTATCTTCAAAATGCTGCAGTAAAATTGACTCATATGACTTATACATAATGTATGGGACATCCCCTATAGAAACTAGCCATTAGTTTTTTCTACTGATTAGAAATTAGGTTTTTATAGGTGTATAAAGTAGAATAATGACATATCTCAAAAATGCTGCAGTAAAATGTACTCATATGAGGTATGCATACTGTTTGGGACGTCCCCTATAAAAACAGACCATTGGTTTTTTGCTACTTATTTGAAATGAGGTGTTTATAGGCCTCTGAAGTAGAATAATATGGCATATTTCCAAAATGCTGCAGTAAAATGGATAGATATGAGGTATGCATACTGTATGGGACGTCCCCTATAGAAACAGACCATTGTTTTTTGCTACTTATTTGAAATGAGGTGTTTATAGGCCTCTGAAGTAGAATAATATGGCATATTTCCAAAATGCTGCAGTAAAACAGTTTCATTTGAGAAATGCATACTGTATGGGATGTCCCCTATAGAAATTGACCGTTGTTTTTTTCTACTTATTTGAAATGAGGTGTTTATAGGCCTCTGAAGTCGAATAATATGGCATATTTCCAAAATGCTGCAGTAAAAGTTTGACTTGAGGTATACATACTGTGTGGGATGTCCCCTATAAAAACAGACCATTGGTTTTCTCTACTTATTTGAAATGAGGTGTTTATAGGCCTTGGAAGTCAAATAATGTGGCATATCTACAAAATTCTGCAGTAAAATGGTTAGATATGATGTATGCATATTGTGTGGGACGTCCCCTATAGGAAGAAACAATTGTTTTTTTCTACTTATTTGAAATGTGTTCATATCTCCAAAATGCTGCAGTAAAATGGTTAGATATGAGGTATGCATTACTGTGTGGGACATCCCCTATAAAATCAGACCATTGGTTTTGTCTACTTATTTGAAATGAGGTGTTTATAGGCCTTAAGAGGTAGTAAAATGTGATTTATTTCCAAAACACAGCAATAAAATGTTTTCTTGTGAGGTGTGCATGCTGTATGGAACACTGAATTCAAGAGAAGCTGAGACAGTAATCCATATGCAGTAAGACAGTAACACAATTCAATTCAAGAGTAATTGTCATTTTAATACTGTAAAACCAAAAGAGGTATTTAGAAAGAGTGTAAACTGTATTTTATCTGCCTTTTGCAATTAAATATGCTGTAAACCTCTACATAAAACAACGTCTTGATATTGTGACCTATAAAGAAGAAAAAACATTAGTTGAAGATATACACAACTATAAAAGACAATGTGAGTGTAAAAAAAAAAGGCCAACAGAGTAAAGCACCAAAAAAAAAAAAAAACATGGCATCTTCTTATATCATCTCTAACAATTATAGGCATATAACAACAGACAGACAGACAGAAAGAAAGAAAAGAGAAACATTAGAAAGAAAGAAAGAGAAACATTAGAAAGAAGAAAGAAAGAAAGAAAGAAAAGAGATAGATATATAGAAAGAAAGAAAATACATTAGAAAAAAGAGATAGATATATTAGAAAGAAAAAAAGATATTACAAGAAAGAAAGAAAGATATATTAGACAGAAAGAAAAAGAAAAACAAAGAGAGATGGGTATATTAGAAAAAGAAAAAGATATCAGATGGAAAGAAAGAAAGATAAATATCAGAAAGAAAAAAGAAAAAAAGGAGAAATAGATTGATAGAAAGAAAGAAATAGAAAGAAAGATCAGAAAGAAAGAAAGAAAGAAAAAAAACACATAAACTCAAGCGCTCTGAAAGCACGTTCTCTCTCTGCTGTTCCTGCAATTACCGTATCAAAGTAATAGGTGCTCACGCTTTTTTTTTTTTTGGCGGCTGGCTTGACCGTGTATTTTCAAACCGCGGCTGGCTTGACCACAGTTTCTGACTTCTGCTTTTCCGTGCTTACACTTTTGGTGCGTTTTTTTCGCCGAAATTCGGCCAAAAGCATTGCAAGCCTGTGAACAGTGATTTGCAAGCGAAAACAACAGTTTAAAGAACTGCAAAACGGATCTCTATGTGTAAAAAAACGAACTGTTGCAAATGTCTAAATGACTTGTGTACGTACGGCAAAAAGGTCCCGAAATAACCCGATTTGTACAGTTCCGTCTTTCTTTTAGCTGCACCTACAATATTGGCATGATTCTCTCACTCACAATTTTTCTACAATAACAATTGTAGAAAAAAAAAATAACATTAAGATGTCCAGAAATCAATTTCAATAGTACATTGAGAACTCATGTTTAATGTGACAGTTTCATAATACAATATATTGTTAGTTCTGAGATTCTTCAATTTAGTGAATAAATACATAGATTCGCAAATTATACTTGAATTCTCTAGTGGTCTAGTGGTAGAATCTTTGTTAAAAGTATCAAAGTTTCCGTGTTGTAATTCGCCCTTGTATAGTTTTTTTTTTTCCTCATTAAAATCAAAGATGTCCATCAATGGTTGTATATCAAGAGCAGGGTCACGTTTGTGTACATTTGTTTTGTGATTTTACTGAAAGAATAGAACCTCTGCAACGGCATTAAGCGACCGATTGACGTGCTCGTCAATCAAAAATGATTTGGCCATTTCTAATTATTGGAATGGACTTGTCCCCCTCAATGTCTATGGTGGTTACGGCCCTGACATAAACAACATCCCCAAAATATCCTCAAAATGCTGTGAGCTTTTGTTAACACTTATTATGAAATTTTGTCATCTCAGGCAATAATATCCTCAAAACATTTTATGAATGTTGCTTTGATAATGTTCCTCCTTTCTTATTATGGAACATTGTGCCAATTATTTAGCCTATAAAAGATCATTATACAACCTGTTCGACAACATCCCCAAAACATCCTTAAACTGTTTCAGGCAAAATGTTCTACTTTTTTTTTTTAAAAAACATCACTTAACAGGAATGTTTTATTAAAAACATTTTGTCATCTCAGGCCTCAATGATGTCCTCATAACATTTTCCTAATGTGGCTGTGAGAATGTTCTTCCTTTGTTATTATGGAACATTGTGCCAATGTTTTATAAAAGATCATTCTACAACTTTTACCTCAACAACATCCTTAAAACATCCTCAAAATGTTACATTTGAAATGTTCTAGCTTTAACACGTCAAAGAACGTTTAAAAAACACTCTGTGATCTCAGGCCTCAATGATGTCCTCATAACATTTTCCTAATGTGACTGAAAGAATGTTCTTCCTTTGTTTTAATGGAACATTGTGCCAATGTTTTATTGAGAACATTATATAATCTGTTACCTCAACAACATCCTCAAAATGTTACTGGTAAAATGTTTTGATCTTAGAATCAGATTTGATCTTAGTTTGCATTTAACCTTATATAAACATTATTTGAAATGACAAAACATCCTTAAAACATTCTTTGAACATTACATTCAAAGGTTTTCTTTAAAACATTAAACAAACTTGTAGGGAATGTTATCCAAAGTTCTATGAATGCTTCTCCACAGTTCACCTTGCGTTCAACATCAGTTACTTGACAGACCCATTTATAACTTTTTTTCCCATTCACCCAAGATCTGAAGAGCCTCATGCGCTCAGAGGGCGGACCTGAGCTCGCCATGTTTTTAAAAAACCATGCAGGTTTACGGCGCGTTCTAGAGATTTGTCGCTATGATCATTTTAGTGTTAAACCGGAACGATTCCATATTTTAAGGGACGGGTGGCAACCGATGTTTATATAATGTTTTCCTAATGTGGCTAAAAGAATGTTCTTCCTTTGTTATCTTTAAACATTGTGCAAATGTTTTATTGACAACATTGTATAATTTGTTACCTCAACAACATTCTCAAAACATCCTCAAAATGTTCAGGTGAAATGTTCTAGGTTTGTTAAACCGTCACATTAGAAGAACGTTTTATACAAAACATTCCATCACCTCAAGCCTCAATGATGTTCTTATAATGTTCTGCTAATGTGGCTGAGAGAATGTTCTTCCTTTGTTATCTTGAAACATTGTGCCAACGTTTTATTGACAACATTGTATATGTTACCTCAACAACATTCCCAAAGCATCTTTAAAATGTTGCAGATAAAATGTTGTATCTTTGTTAATATGTCACATTAGAAGAACGTTTTATACAAAACATTTCATCACCTCAGGCCTCAGTGATGTTCTTATAATGTTTTCCTAATGTGGCTGAGAGAATGTTCTTCCTTCGTTTTATTGAAACATTGTGTGAATGTTATATTTAAAACATTGTATAATGTTACCTCAACAACATTCCCAAAACATCTTTAAAATATTTTAGGTAAAATGTTCTAGATTTGTTAATACATCTCATTAGAAGAACATTTTATACAGAACATTTCATCACCTCAGGCCTCAATGATGTTCTTATAGCGTTTTCCTAATGTGGCTAAGATAATGTTCTTCCTTTGTTATCTTGAAACATTGTGTGAATGTTTTATTACCTCAACAACGTCCTCAAAACATTCTAAAAATGTTGCGGGTAAAATGTTCTATTTGTTAAACCATCACATTACAAGAACGTTTTATAAAATCATTCCATTACCTCAAACCTCAATGATGTTCTTATAGTGTTTTCCTAATGTGGTTGGGAGAATGTTCTTCCTTTGTTTATTGAAACATTGTGTGAATGTTTTATTGACAACATTATATAATCTGTTACCTCAACAACATCCTCAAAATGTTGCAGGTAAAATGTTATAGATTTGTTTACACTTAACATTATAGGAACATTTTCTGAAATTATAAACATTCTTAAAACATTTTTTGAACATTACATTCAGATGTTTTCTTTAAAACATTAAAAAAAACTTTTACAGAATGTTAGCCAAAGTTCTGAGAACATTCCCTGCTAGCTGGGATTGCCCAAAGCATCACACTGCCTCCACCGGCTTGCCTTCTTCCCATAGTGCATCCTGGTGCCATGTGTTCCCAAGGTAAGCGACGAACACGCACCCAGCAATCCACATGATGTAAAAGTAAATGTGATTCATCAGACCAGGCCACCTTCTTCCATTGCTCCGTGGTCCAGTTCTGATGCTCACGTGCCCACTGTTGGCGCTTTCGGCGATGGACAGGGGTCAGCATGGGCACCCTGACTGGTCTGTGGCTATGCAAACACATACACAACAAACTGCGATGCACTGTGTATTCTGACAGCTTTCTATAAGAACCAGCATTAACTTCTTGAGCAATTTGAGCTACAGTAGCGTTTGTTGGATCGGACCCCATCGGACCATCGCTCCCCACGTGCATCAGTGAGCCTTGGCCACCCATGACCCTGTCGCCGGTTTACTACTGTTCCTTCCTTGGACCACTTTTGATAGATACTGACCACTGCAGATCGGGAACGCCCCACAAGAGCTGCAGTTTTGGAGATGCTCTGAACCAGTCATCTAGCCATCACAATTTGGCTCTTGTCAAACTCTCTCAAATCCTTACACTTACCAATTTTTCCTGCTTCTAACACATCAACTTTGAGGACAAAATGTTCACTTGCCGCAAAATAGAGAAAAAAACTTAGATTATTGACAAATTGGAATTCACAATATTGACTTCTTGTTTATTGATCTGTATATAATTAATATCACGTGCAAAAAAAAAAAAAAAAAAACAGCACTCTTGCTTGCATTATTAAGATATAAAAGATCACACAGGGGCATTTTGCCCCTATTTCTGGAATTTAAGGAGCATTGAGATATTTGGGTTTTGTTTTTTTTGCAAAGTGAGTGACATACTCGAGCCTCGCACATCATTAAAAACAATTATTATCGTAGACGATACAGCTCTGATATTACACATGTACATGCGAATCAACTTTCTCCTGCCACAGCTTGCTGTATTTTCTGCATGTCTTGATTGACAGATGTCCACTCAACGGTCAGTATTCCATTCGCCACATATGCCTACCCTTTCCGTTTTGTTTGACTTGTCGTTGTGTTTTCTGATTTGCTATTTTGTTTTCAGATTTGTCGTTGTGTTTTCTGACTTATTTTGTTTTCAGAATTATCGTTGTGTTTATTTGGTCCGTGTAACTTCGGATAATTTGTTTTCTCATTTTTGTCTTCTAAACGGAAAAACAAAAGAAACCATTCATTTATCACATATTCGACCCTCCTCGTGAGCATAAATAAACAAATCTCGAATCGTTTTTTCATATTTTTATTTTTGTTTTAATCACACTTTGTTCTAATCCGCCAAATGGAAAAACAATAAAACCATAATGGATAAACAGCTTGAATATTCGATCTATACATGGGCGGGAATAAAACGCCCCTTTCCACTGATTGGTCAACCAAAGATCAAGTCGCGTCATCAGTTCTTAGCTCCAGAACTCAGCTCCGCGCAACAGAATATAGTAGCCTATATATATCCGATACATTTGTACGGATTATTACAGAGTTTATTGCAACTACATTTAATCTCTCTCTCTCATCAGACAGCCAGACTAATAAATGGCTCGACACAACCCGTGCCAGGGCAGAGCCTAGACAGAGCTTTCTTCTGTATACACATAAATTCGCGTGCCGTGAAATACTAATTTATCGTATTAAATAATAATTTACGTTGCATCTGCTCTCACAACTAGCCAAACCATTTGGCACACTTATTAGCCTACTATTTAGCTGACCAATTCTCAAAATCTGTGTGTGCCGGAGGCTGCGCGCCGCACTGGACAGCGCCCGGAGAATGCATAAGCTATTGTACTGAAGCGCAGAGCAGAATCGATTCAAGGGTCAAGTCAAGTCATCTTCATTTATATAGCGCTTTTTACAATACAGATTGTTTCAAAGCAGCTTCACAGTGATAATAGGAAAATTAATAGACAAGAGTTTGTTTTGGCTTTACAGCAGCTCTAAGATAGTTTATCGAACTAAAGTTTTTGATTGAATCACTTCCATTGTAAAAATCATTAATTATTAACTTAGGGGACGTTTAAATGACAACTTTTTAACTGAAAACAGAACAGAAACATTTAATGCGTTCTTGCCGTTCCCAGCAAACAAAATTATGTTCTGAGAACGTTTTCCAAACGTTCTCTTTTGGTTGTGGGAACGTTATTTTAAATGTTCTAAAAACGTGGAAATGTCCAGTTTGCTTAACGTTGCTGGAGCGTTATAGGTTAGCATAACGTTCCTGCAACGTTCTTTCCACCTAAATTTTTACCATCAATACAACGTTCAAAGAACGTCGATTTCTAACGTTCCAAGAACGTTAAAATGTCGTTTTTTAAACGTTAGCAAAACGTTATTTTAAGGTTAGCATAACGTTCCTGCAACGTTCTTTCCACTTAAATTTTATTATCAATTCAATGTTCCAAGAACGTTAAAATGTCGTTTTTTTAAACGTTAGCAAAACGTTATTTTGAGGTTAGCATAACGTTCCTGCAACATTCTTTCCACCTACATTTTATTAACAACACAACAGTCAAAGAACGTTTATTTGGAACATTCCAAGAATGTTAAAATGTCCACTTTCTTTAATGTTAAAATGTTATGTTAAGATTAGAATAATGTCCCTGAACCATTCTTTCAACGTTATTTTTTTATTAACACAAGGTACAACCATTCCAACAACACAATGTGAATTACA
The DNA here is from genome assembly GCF_019924925.1 of Ctenopharyngodon idella. Lineage (NCBI taxonomy): Eukaryota > Metazoa > Chordata > Actinopteri > Cypriniformes > Xenocyprididae > Ctenopharyngodon > Ctenopharyngodon idella. The sequence continues at coordinate 287,076 of NC_067226.1, forward strand.
AAAGGTAATTATATAACTGCACACTTAAAAAACTCATTCATATATAAATTAAGCTTAATCAATAAGATTGTGTGTGTGTGTGTGTGTGTGGTGTGGTGTGGGGTTGGGGGCGGGTTTGCCAAACTAGCAGGTCCAGTCTCTTCATGCTCCATCTGTAAAGTGAACAGACTGACTGATGTTACTAATGGTTATTTATTATTTCATAAGCATTTAATAATAACATTCATGCATTCACTTTTATTTATAGAGCACTTTACAACTGCACCTGCAGACCAAAGTGCTGTACAATCAAGAAACACTTCATTAAAACAACACACATCCTACTAAACAAAGACTAGCCCACCCTCTCAAAGGCTAAAGACAGTGTGTAACAGTGTGGCTACTCCATAAAAGTTATTTAGGGTACTTAAGTACTATAAATATTAAATCACACAAGATTCAAAGGTAGCTTCCAAATGTTATACAATGTAAAATTTCATAACACATTGTAAAGGATTACACTTGAGGTAAAGTGAGGTAATATGCATATGTTCATATACAAATAAAAAAACATAACAATACTTTTAAATTAAACTGCCAGTAGGGGGTGGCTAGTGACTGTCGTAATGAGTGAATCAGTAGGTTCGACTTGAAGCAGTGCTGTGCAATACAATTGGTTATTAAAAGATTAATATGAAGCAGAAGTACAGAATGTCACATTTTATTATTGGCTGTTTCAACACAATTTTTTTTTACCAATTTAAGGCTGATTTATACTTCTGCGTCAAGTGTACGGAGTAGCTATGGCGTAGTCTGTGTGTACTGCACCTAGCCTACGATGTAGCCTGGCGTGCAACTCTTCAAAAATGTAACAACGCGTCAATTCTATGTGGACTGCAAGCGCTGTGATTGGTCTGCTAGAACCCCTCCCTCAGGTTAAAAAACTAGCACAGAGTATTCAGAGAACAGCGAGCATTTTCAACTTCCATAGGAATGAAAAAATGCTGTTTCAGGGGACACATGCAGTCATACTGCAACAAAAGTCGTTACCTATTTGCTGTTTCTGTACATGACAAGCTGCTTCTTCTTCGGCTTTTGCCTTGATACTCAACATGACCGTGGACACTGCCTACTAGTGGTCTGCATGCACATCGACGCAGAAGTATAAATCAGCCTTAAGAACAGCACTTTTACAGTTTCATCGCTCTGCCTAATGTGAGCTTAAGTATTGGGCCGGTTTAACTTAAAGTAAATGTAAAAGTGTAAAAGCTAATATTTAGTTGTAAATCCCTTGCAAGCAATCACAGGAGTGAGTCTGTGACCCATAGACATCACCAGACTCTTGTACAGGAAAAACGTTAATGTCATGCCCTGTATACATGATAAAATCCAAGGTAACTGACTCATCCATGGACAGCAATATAGAGGGTGTGCACGTGACGTCGTCATCGACCGTTATGACTGCGGTTACGCCCACTGAGTAGCAAAAGACTGAGTGGCAGCGCTGGTTTTCAGCGTGAATGCCGCGAAAAACACACAAAACACATCCAACACAGGAATGAGCTTTGTGACTGACTGTACAAATAGCTTTGACACAAAATCTGAGGTATATTTTTACAGACTGCTGAAAGCTACAGAAAAAAGAAGCAAATAGGTTGCTGCAATTCACAGAAACAGCGGGACTCCAGGCAAAGAAACATGTTTTGCAGTTATTATTTTGTGTCAAAATGTTGGATTTTGGGGTAAAATCATACCCTATATATTGTATTGTTGTATATTGTGTTGACAACTCATCAATTAAATATTTACCATCTTATATTCTGCATAATTGGGTGTTTTTAAATAAACACTGACAAAAACTTTCCCCTATTAAATTCAGTCATGCAGCAGGTTCTTTTACCACTCAGTCCGGCTGAAGGAGCGCATTCTGGCGGGAAAGTGACGTCAATGCATACCCTCTATAATCAACACTTTCAAGATCCAGAAAGGTACTAAAGACATCGTTAAAACAGTCAACGTGACTGCAGTGGTTCAACCTTAATGTTATGAAGTGACGAGAATACTTTTCGTGCGCAAAAACAAAACACGAAACACAAAATGACTTCATTCAAAAATCTCTTCTCTTCCCTTTCATTATCCTTACGCAGTAAGCACAGTGAAGGCTTCCGTGTTTACGTCCGTATTGGCCAATGCTGATCATGTGATCAGCACGACGCATGTGTGTGATGCTGACACAGGAGCCGGCCAATAATGAGTCGGCGTTCTGACATAGAACCTGGAATGGCTAGGTGTAAACAACGTATGGGAATGGCACAGAAAAGAAGAGATTGTTGAATAAAGTTGTTATTTTTGTTTTGTTTTTGTGCACAAAATGTATTCTCTTTGCTTCATAACATTAAGTTTGAACCACTGCAGTCACATGACTGTTTTAACGATGTCTTTAGTATCTTTCTGGACCTTGAAAGTGTTGATTATATTGCTGTCTATGGACGAGTCATAAACCTCTCGGATTTCATCAGAAATATCTTAATTTGTGTTCTGAAGATGAAAGAAGGTCTTATGGGTGTGGAACGACATGAGGATAAGTAATGACAAATTTCATTTTTGGGTGAACTAACTCTTTAAGATTTTTCAGATTCTGCATTGTGATGTGTGTGTGATACAGTCAGTACAGCAGGCTAACATCAGTGAGATATCAATAGGGGTCTATCATCCTCTACCATGTTCTTTCTCATCCGGTGGAAACTGCCACTTGTGGTTCAAAGGGTTCCCATCGCCGCAGTCCTTCAGATGAGTGGTTGGAACTGAGAATGTAGGATCCTGTGACCAAACAAATAAATAAAATAAAAACATTTTCTTAATACATTACAGTTCTCATTGTTTAAGCACAGGTTAGAATGACGCAACATGACATGTCATAGTACAATGTAATGATAATACAAAACAATTGTGTTAGTTAGACAGCAATAATAATGGAAAAAATCAAAACAAGTAAAAGTGTTTTCTTGTCGTTTCAGTAGCTGAATAAAATACAAGATAACTTGTGTAACTGAATGGTATTCAAACAAAAGATTTTCAGTGTGCAAGTTACCTGATTGATGACTGTGTTCTTTGAAGAGCAACAGTATTAGAGAAGAATAGCAGCATTTACCACCTGGCCTAAAAATATATACATATATATATACATACACACACAGTGAGTGAGAGAGAAATTACATTATAATATGACAAATTGTAGATTTCTACACTTAAACAAGAACAACAGGAGTGAAATTTACACTTTAACAAATATGATATATTTTATTGTAAGTGTTGGTAAAACACCTTTTCTGTCCTTGTCTGCATAGCAAGTATCAAGTCAGCTGCAGCTCTTCCTTCAGTGCTGTATTTGAAGCATCTGTGGACTGTTGAGAGGAAAGTGCCTGCTGATTTGTCAAAGAGAGAAATAAGATAACAACTCAAGCACACTAGGTAGACTAGAATAAATTAATAAACGTGAATATTTTACTAATAGCTAACTTCTTATAAATGTATGCGGCAGCTAAGTACCAGTTAGCAGTTTACCAAACTAGCTAATTTTAGCTAGACTAATTTTACAACATACACACACTCAATTTATATCAACAACGCGTAATCTTATGTTTTGGTAACAGCTCTATTTAAAATTGTTTTATGAATTTGCACTCATCTCTTCGTCTGATATTTACCTCTGAAAATACAGGACGCTGTCAGCGCGCGCAATAACTGAAAGGCAGCGGCCTATAAAATGCGGTTCACAAAAAAATGATATAACACTGAAAAACTTTTTATGTTGTGTTATGTAAACATGTTATTTACAATTATTCTGTCAATCCACACTTACCCTTTTATGATGTAAATCTCTCTATGATGAAAATACCGGACCCTGTCAGCGCGCGCAAGATTTGAATGGAGCAGGAGCGGGAACGACCGGCTCGTATAACGTCAGGCTAAAAAATAAACAGTTTGGGAAAAAAAATAAAAAAGATACAACGTTGAAATTCTGATGTTATGTTCTGGCATATATGTTATTTAAAATAGTATTGTGAATTCACGCTTACCATTTACGTTTTCTCAGCCTCAGAAAATAACAGACGCTCTCTGCTGCTGCGCGCGCAAGAGCAGAGCTGCAGTGAGGCAGTGGGGGAGGGGAAAGAACAGACTCGAGAGTCAAGACTGTAAACGATTCCAAAAAGATTCGATTCAGTGGCGTCAGCATTTGAGAGTCTCGTGATTCAGCTCAAGGCCTGAATGTCCGTGCGTGATATATTATGAGAACATAAATACTAATAACATATGGACGTTTTGAGTGTTGTTCTAAGAACGTTTTCTATCAACATTATGAGAACGTTCATCAAGTACAAATAACGTCCTAAAGATGTTCCAAGAACGTTGTTCCCAGAACGTTTTATAATAACATTATGAAAACATTCAGAAAATACTAATAACATTATAAGGACGTTCTGAGAATGTTGTTCTAAGAACGTTTTCTCTCAACATTATGAGAACGTTCATCAAGTACAAATAACGTCCTAAAGATGTTCCAAGAACGTTGTTCCCAGAACGTTTTATGATAACATTATGAAAGCATTCAGAAAATACTAATAACATTATAAGGACTTTCTGAGAATGTTGTTCTAAGAACGTTTTCTCTCAACATTATGAGAACGTTCATCAAGTACAAATAACGTCCTAAAGATGAAGAACGTTGTTCCCAGAACGTTTTATGATAACATTATGAAAACATTCAGAAAATACTAATAACGTCCTAAAGATGTTCCAAGAACGTTGTTCTAAGAACGTTTTCTCTAAACGTTACAAGAACGTTAATAATGTTATAAGAACGTTCCAAAAACATTATTTTAATAACATTTTGTACTAACATTCACACAACTTTTAAAGAACGTTAGTGAATGTTCTGGGAAAGTTCCCTGTTAGTTTAAGGGTAGACTATGAAATAACACTTTGAACAATAAAGCCAGAGATGAATATATATATTTTTTTATTATTTATTGGCATCTATTACCGTCATAAATTAATTAGTCAAATAAGGCTACCTAGATTTTTTAAATAGCTATATCTTATTAAATATAGGCCTATGCCATCTCTAAAATTAAAATCTTAAATTTAGTCAACAAAATTAGAGTTTGACACTATTTGTTTCAACCAAAGGCATCTTGCGCTGCAGAGGTGGCATAGCAGCATCTGAAGTTGTTTTTAGATGTATTTACACAATTTAATGCTGCTCAGAGAGGTCCGTAAATACATTCACACAGCAAATACATAATGCAATGATATTAATTTTATGTTTTAAACAAAATGCTTTGAATACAGAAATATGAACTAAATTAAAAGATGTAACGAATATGAAATATCGCCAGTAGGTGGCAGCAAGTCACTGTGTTAATGAATGAGTCATTTTATTCAATCGATTCGCTCGAAACGCTGATTCATTCAGTAGTAAAAAGGCTGTATGGCTCAACTGATTTGTTCAAAGACTCGGATTCATCCACGAATTAACTAGGCTACTCTGTGCGCATTATGTTGCGAGTCCAGGGGCGGATTAAGGTGGTCAGGGGCCCCTAGGCTGCTCTTTGTGTGAGGCCCCCCCTCCTTAATCATTATGCTTTCTTGAAAAAATGTATTTAGTGCCATACATGGTCCACACGCAAATATTAAGGTTAACTGGCACACGCTCATCGAGACAGCCAATACTACAGTTTTTCTTCTATGTCCCTTCAACTGGTGCACCACCACAGTAAGACAATTACCACCACATTGCATAGGTAAAATGTGAAATTGAAAATCATAAATCATATAAACCAATATATAACATAGCATAGGGGGAGGGTGAACCAACTCTAGGGTAAGGCTAGATGCGATTCCTCCATGAAAACATAGAGTCTATGTCATGAAATAGTTACGTGTCGCCTATCAGCAACCTATACACATCCCAATATAAATGCAAAAAAAATGTGATCTTCAAATTCTGAATGAATTAGGCCTATTATGGAAGCCCGTTTCCACCACTAAATAAAAAATTAAAAACCGTAATTGCGACTTTTTTATCTCAACATTGCGACTTTTTTTCCCCCTCACAATTGCGAGTTATAAAGTCACAATTCTGAGATATAAATTCGCAATTGCGAGAAAAAAAGTCGGAATTGTTACTATATTGCGAGTTTATATCTCAGAATTGTGACTATATCAAGCAATTGCGAGTTAATATCTAGCAATTCTGACTTTATAACTCGCAATTGTGAGAAAAAAAGTCAGAAATCTGAGATTAAGTCGCAATTACTGTTTTTTTTTTATTTTATTTTTTTTATTAAGTGGCGAAAACGAGCTTCCATACTATAAAGCCTAGAAAGCGTGCATAAAAGCGCTCCCTTTATAACCACTAAGCTGTCACTCATCTTAATTCATTGCGATCTCACAAAGTTTTGCTAATCGATTAAGCTGACTGAACAATGAATATCTTATTTGGCCTACATAATAACTATATTTTTTTTGTTAAAAGGTAAATTATAACGAGAGGATTTGAGTGTGCAGATCTCAGCACTGGACAAAAACTCATGCGTTCAAGAAATCATCAAGTAAGTTTGTGATTGGCTACATTGCTCAAAAATACGTTGTAACTGCCATTGCAGTTGTAAGCTCAACAGAATCGTGTGTGATTGGTTATAGGGCGCAAGATCTATATTAAATGCCGCAACCAACACTTTTCATTTAATTTTTATTTTCACTTTATTACTAGATTTAGTTTAAATGTGCAGATGCATTTTTTGCCAAAGCCCCCGTTAATTTTTGACCCATTGCCAGGGGAAGCTAAGCCGTCCCCAGCTCCGCCTATGATACATAGCCTAATCAGCATAAAACTTGCCACAGCGCACCAGTAAACGTATTTATTATGAGTGTGTAGTGAAAAAACAGCAAGCAGACGTTCTAAACATTTTAATAATTTATTGTTTCAAGCTTTCTATAAGATATATTTCTCGTGTCTGTGAGGGAAGTACGGTTCATGTTTGTTACGTGCTCAAGTTCACAGAGATGACAGAACGCTCATCCTGGTTGATTTCATTTTACAAAAGCACACCGTTTTCTGTTATTGTGAGTTTACAGAAATAAAAGTAGACCCGTTACAGTTTGTATTACTCTTATCTGTATGACCAAAATGACGGAATATTTTAAGTTATCGCACCTGCGCCTCCATGTCATGCAGCGAGCGCGCTCTCCACACAAACGGATATGCACCAAATAATAGTGCACATTTATCTAGGACTACTAGGCTAACATTAGCGGACTTGTAAAGTTGCTACTACTTACATGTTTCAAGTGATAAGCCGTATTTGAGGTCGATGAATGATAGGCGAATGTTTGTATTTCCTGCGTTAACGATCTCTCCCTCACGAACTGCGTGACTTCGCCACGTCTTGATGTATCCAATGCCTTGAAGTATTATGTCAATTTAGGTATTTTCAGTATATCTTGTTCACGTTGTTGTTTTAACCTTTGTATTTTCCGATTTTTTGTGCTCCACTATCGTAATTTCTTTCGGACATTTTGCCGCTATGCTGCCTAGCAATAGCAGTGACGTAATGAAAATGATTGACATGATTTGATCAGCAGCTGATTGGACAGATGTGACCCAAATGTCACATCTATCCAATCACCTGATATTTTAATGTTTCTTATGGGCCAATGAGGGTCTTTTTTTGATCGCGCTGTAAATTAAAAAAAAAAAAAAAAATAGCCTGGCCAATCCGGGGCCCCTGCACACGTGGGGCCCCTAGGCTGCAGCCTAGGTAAGCCTGTGCGTTAATCCGCGCCTGTGCGAGTCGCACAGTGATCTTTGACTTTGCTTTAGAAATTTAGCTGGCAGAAAAAATAAAACATTGTTTTGAGGGACATCAATTAATACTCAGTGTTAATGAAATAAACTCGGTGTATTGCTCAAAACAACAGTCAGGACTGCTGATCTGCACTTGAACTTCACAACAATGTAACATTCTCTCTGCGCTGTTCAGTGAGTCGCGCATTTTTGGCACACAGATTTCAAGAGTTGATCATCTAAATAAAACAGGTGGTGTGCCAAATAGGTAGGCTAGGGGTAGTTGTGACAGCAGTTGCAACGTAAATTAATTAATATTTAATATGATAAACTAATTCCACCGCACGCAAATTTATGTGTAGGCAGAAGAAAGCTAGGTAGGGTTTGTGTCGAGCCATTCATTAATCTGGTTGTTTGATGAGAAATAGACCTAGATGAAATGTCCAAGTTAAGAATCCATACAACTATACAATTCTGTTGCGCGGAACTGAGAAAGAACTGCTGATAGCAGCTTGATCTTCACTGTAAATACATTCTCTCTGCGCTGTCCAGTGCGTCGCGCAGCTTCAGCAGAGATTTTTAGAGTTGGTCAGCTAAATAAAACAGCGGTGTGCCAAATACGTAGGCTAGGAGTAGTTGTGAGAGCAGATGCCACGTAAATTAATATTTAATACGAACTATAAATTAGTATTATCCATTTTGGTTTTATTGTTTTTCCATTTGGCGGATTAGAACAAAGTGTGATTAAAACGAAAATAAAAATATGAAAAACGGGGGAAAAAATTGTTTATTTATGCTCATGAGGAGGGTCGAATATGTGATAAATGAATGGTTTCTTCATTTTTCCGTTTAGAAGACAAAAACGAGAAAACAAATTATCCGAAGTTACACAGACCTTATTTAACTTGTTAATTTGTTTTTAGACTTTCCATTGTATTTATAATTTGTTGTTTTGGATTTAGGATTTGTTATTTTGTTTTCAAAATTATGAAATACTTATGGGCTTATGAAATTTTGAGCTGCAAATGATAACTTCACATACATTTGAAAGTGACCTATAACATCCTATGATATGAAATCCATCTAAATTTTATCTCATGGATGTGGCTATTGTGTTTTGCAGTCATGGTGGCACCAGCTGGCTGCAGTAAATGTGCTGAATGCTGCTTTAATATAGTCCTTTTATATTTACCCGCTGTAAATGTATATTGCCCACCATGCACTGTTTCCCTAAAGCCACCGGGATGGCTGTGGCGCCGGGGCTTGGGCCCGTCATTCTGCTTGCAGCTATATTTATAAAGTGTTACCGAAATGGGTATACGCACCACAACAAACAAAGACCAAATGTGTGACCTTTACGGACTGTGGTTATGAGTTAATGAATAATATGTAAACACAAGTGTGTGAAGTGTTTACAATTACTAATTAAACATTTTTTTTTCACAACATTTATAAATGTAAAAAAGTGCAATAGGTAATGAATTATAGTTTAATGACATTTGTTAGCATTTGTAAGCATTATATGATGTTTCTTAATGATTTATTGGTAACACTTTAGAATACTGATCCTTCATTCATGATTAATGCATTATTAACACTCTAGTAACTACTATTAACTAACAAGAAGCTCTGATTAATGAATTAGTAAGTAATAGTGCTCAGTTGAAGGTGGTAGTTCACTATTAGCTAATCAGTAACTACTGTTTTTTTCATATCTCCCAGAGAACTACTAAGAAATACTATATACAGGTTCATAATTAATGTGAATTATGCATAATGTATAATTAATTCTAAAGTGAAGATCATGGTAACCCACTAGTAATGACTGAAGTATTACCAAATCCTTCTGAAGGAATTACTAATTATTTGGAACAGTATTCTAAAGTGAGAAACATGATATCTCTCTAGTAACTACTGGAGTCATTGTAAACTTTTGAGGTTTTTGTAAAGTATTGGATAGTAATAACTCAAGAGTTACAACATAACTCTAAAGTAACTACTACTTATATGGATCAGTATTCTAAAGTGAAGATCATGGTAACCCACTAGTAATTACTTAAGTGTTACCAAATACATCAGAAGGAATTACTGTACAAAACTGTGCAAAAATGTACAAAAACCTCAAAAGTTTACAATGACTTCAGTAGTTAATAGAGAGTTATCATTTTTCTCACTTTAGAATACGGATCCAAATAATTCGTAATTCCTTCTGAAGGATTTGGTAATAATTCAGTCATTACTAGTGGGTTACCATGATCATAATTTTAGAATTAATTATACATTATGCATCATTCATGTTAATTATGAACCTGTATATAGTAGTTCTTAGTAGTTCTCTGGAAGGTATAAAAAAAGTAATAGTGAACTACCACCTTCAACTGAGCACTACTACTTACTAATTCATTAATCAGAGTTTCTTGTTAGTTAACAGTAGTTACTAGAGTGTTAATAATGCATTACTCATTTGTTCCTGTGTAGTTATTCATTAATGAAGGATCAGTATTCTAAAGTGTTACCGATTTATTAATAAAGCTTCTAATCACTGTAAACCATCTGTCAAAATCATTTGTAGATTTTGAAAAAAGTGCTTGATCATAAGAACTGAAAGTTTAATGACAATTGTAAGCATTTCAATTTACATTACAGTTTTTATTTTAATTGCTTTGGTGCAATTTTCACAAGCAACTGTTAAATTTTCAAAACTCTTAGTACTAATATCACAACAGATCATCAAAAGAGCACTTTTTTCAAACATTTCAGCATATTTTCAATTGTGTTAGTACAATACATAAAATCAGAAAGTATCGTTTTTCACACCATAAAATAAGTTTCATATTTATAAATGTTTCATTCACATTGTGAGGGACTCGACATGGAGGCAAGATGGAATCCAAATGCTGGAAGTTTAATAAATATCAGCAAACAAATCCAAAACAAAAGGCAGAGATGTAGTTGATAAGGCAGGCAGGATAAACAGTAACAAATAATCAGTCCAATAAGACAACCACAGCAAAAACGATAATCCAGAAGGCAAAAATCCAATAAAGCAAGCACAATGGTCAGTAACATGAAGGCAAAGAAACAGGCAATGTGAAATGCTTGGTAGGGCAGTGATAAACTGGAAATACTTCGCAAAGCAGCAGTGGAAATGCATGTCTATTTATACAGGAGTGAGGCAGGAAGTAACAAACAAGCAACAGTCCATTTTTGGTATTCAGGAGAGGGCTCCCTCCGGTGGCTGGATGAATGAGTACCAGCCTCATTCATTACAGAACCCCTCCCTCTACGAACACCTCCTGGTGTTCTCCTTCTTGGTCGTCCCCTTGGTCGAGGTGCAGGACGGTTTGGGTGCTGTTGGTGGAACTGTTGGATCAGCGATGGGTCCAATATGTCATTGGCGGCTACCCATGATCTCTCCTCCGGTCCGTAACCCTCCTAGTCCACCAAATATTGCATCTGGCCCCCTTGACGACATGAATCCAAGATCTCTTTGACCAAGTAAGCAGGTAATCCATCAATCTCCAGTGGAGGAGGGGGTTCAGGATCCGTGGTTCCGGGGCTAGATGCCGGGTGGACCGGTTTCAGCAAGGACGCATGAAAGGAGGGAGAAACACGGTAGTTAGCAGGAAGTTCCAGATGGTATGTCACAGGATTGATCTGTTTGACAATTCTGAATGGACCAACATACCTGGGGTTTAGCTTCCTGCAGGGTAGCCACAACTTCAGGTCCTTGGTGGATAGCCAGACTCTCTTTCTAGGCTGATAGTTGGGGTGGGGACACCTCCGTTGATCAACTTGGATCCGTTGGGCCCGGATAGCCCTTTGCAGTCTTACGTAAGCGTTGTCCCACACCCGTTCGTTGTGTCTGATCCAATCGTCCACCGCGGGCACCGTAGAGGGTTCACCCGACCAAGGGAATAATGGAGGCTGGTAGCCTAAGACACATTGGAAGGGAGTGAGTCCAGTTGAGGAGTTAGTGAGGGAGTTCTGTGCATATTCCGCCCAAGGAAGAAAGTCGTTCCATCTTTGCTGTTCACGGCTACAGTAGGACCTGAGATATCTTCCTATTTCCTGGTTGAGCCTCTCCACTTGTCCATTAGACTCTGGGTGATAACCTGACATGAGGCTAATGTTGATGTCCAGCTGTTTGCAGAAGGCCTGCCAGACTCTGGAGGTGAACTGGGGTCCTCGATCGGACACAATGTCTGGTAGGCCATAAATCCTAAAAACTTGGTGGAACAGAGTGACAGCAGTTTCCATAGCAGTGGGTAAACCTTTCATGGGGATTAATCTGCATGACTTTGAGAATCTGTCAATGATAACAAAGATGGTTGTATACCCATTGGAGTTAGGTAGATCCGTGATAAAGCGATGGACAGGTGGGACCAGGGTCTCTGTGGGATGGGGAGCGGTTGAAGCAGGCCGGCCGGATGTTCTCTGGGTTTTGGACTGTGCACATACTGAACAATGAGTTACGTATCAAGCTGATTGTTCTGTGGATGCCAGGATGTCCAGTATTAAGAGAGGTATGGACCCACTGTATCGTTCTTTGACGTAGGGTATGAGGAACGTACTGCTTGGTTGGAGGGCATTCAGGTGGTACTGGGTCTGTTTGCTGTGCTCTTTGAATCTCTTCCATGATGTCCCAGCTAATGGGTGCAATTATGACAGATGATGGTAGTATAGGTTCACTTTGTGGTGTAAGATGGGGAGGGTCATGGCGGTGGGAAAGAGCATCTACTTTGCTGTTTTTGCTGCCTGGCCAATAAGTGACTGTGAATTGGAATCTTGTGAAAAAGAGTGACCATCAGGCTTGTCTTGGATTCAGTCTCTTGGCTGCCTTAATGTATTCGAGGTTCTTATGGTCAGTGATTACTTGGAACGGATGGATGGAACCCTCTAGCCAGTGGCGCCACTCTTCTAATGCAGACTTCATGGAGAGTAACTCCTTGTTACCTACGTCATAGTTTCTTTCTGCAGTGTTCAGCTTGCGTGAGAAGAATGCACATGGGTACAGCTTTCCAGGAGTACCATGATGTTGGGACAAGACTGCACCAATGCCATAGTCGGATGCATCAACTTCCACAATAAATGGAAGATTGGGATTGGGGAGTTTTAAAATGGGGGCTGTAGTGAAGCTGGTCTTGAGTGTTTCAAAGGCTTTCTGACCATTGTCACTCCATGTTAATTTAGAGGGTTTGTCCTTTAGCAGAGATGTCAAGGGAGCAGAAGATGAGGCTGTAATTGTGGATACAGCGTCTATAAAAATTTGCAAAGCCCAGAAAACACTGCAACTCCTTGATTGTGTGGGGTCTTGGCCATTCAGTGACAGCCTGGATCTTTGAGTTGTCCATCTCTACACCTTGGTGACTGATGATATACCCCAAGAATGTGGTTTTGGTTGTGTGGAATTCACATTTTTCTGCTTTTACGTATAGCTGGTGCTCTTGTAGACGAGAGAGGACCATCTTGATGTCCGTGATATGCTGGGACAGTCATTGGAGTAGATGAGTATATCATCAATGTAGGCTATGACACACTTATTTAGGAGGTCTCTGAAGATTTAGTTGATAAAGGATTGGAACACTGCTGGTGAGTTAGCCAGGCCATATGACATAACCTGATATTCGTAGTGCCCCCTAGTGGTGATGAATGCGGTTTTCCACTCGTCACCCTCTCAAATGCGAATGAGGTTGTATGCACTTCTCAGGTCCAGCTTGGTATAGATGCGGGCTTCGCAAAGCTGTTCAAGAGCAGAGGGGACTAAAGGGAGTGGATATCTGTATTTGACAGTGACAGTGTTAAGACCCCTGTAATTGATACATGGACGGAGACCTCCATCTTTTTTCTCAACGAAGAAGAAACCAGCTGCCGCGGGGGAAGTGGAAGGGCAAATGAACCCATATGAGAGTGCTTCTTCAATACATTTCTCCATTGCCAAGGTTTCAGGTCTGGATAAAGGATAAGCTTTGCTCTTAGGTGGTGCCATGTTAGGTAGCAATTCTGTCATACAATCCCAAGGACGGTGAGGTGGTAACTGAGTTGCCTTGACTTTGCTGAAGACCTCAGAAAACTCTGAATATTCCTTGGGTATGGTGGTGGATGTATGGTTTTCTGGACTTTCAATACTGGTGGTGAGACAAGGCATGGTAACAGCAACTTGTAGACAGTTAGCCATACAATAATTTGACCATTGTTTGCGCTCACCCTGGTCCAGGAAATGAGGGGATCATGGACAGCCAGCCATGGATGGCCCAAGATGAGAGTGTGTTTGGTGGAGTTGATCGGGGTCTGGCAAAGTCTTCTGTAACGAGACCTTACTATAATGACTTGGGGTGACTTGGGGCTACTTCTTGAGCTTGGAGAGTTTCGTAGCAAGTTATCAATTCTTATTGCCAAAGAAATGAAATCAGTGAGGTTATAGTCAATACCTTTACATGCAAGTTCTGCCTGCAGGTTGTGATTGAGCCCCTCTCTAAACACAGTCTTTAGTGCCACATCATTCCAACAACTTTGTGCAGCTAGCGTTCTGAATTCTACAGCATAGTCAGCGGCTGAGCGAGAGCCCTGGCGTAGATAGACGGTTGAACAGAAATATCCTTAACCCCCTCAGAATATTCAAATACCTCATGTAATTGTGAGACGAAGTAATCAAATGAGGTTTGGAGTTGCTGGTCTCTCTTCCAAACCGCTGATGCCCAGTCTAACTGTCACAAATTTGGCCTCTGTGGCTCCCTCCGATCACCACCTGAGGGCTCCATCACCGGAGTACTAACTCTTTTGGACTTCATTTCCCATCACCCACTACCTGGCGCTGATTACGCGCTCACCTGATCCCCATCCGGTGGACTATAAAACACGCACTCTCACACACACACACTGCGAAGTCTTGTTTTGCCACGGCTGATCCTTCTGAGCGTTCTTATATGTGTATTGTTTTTTCATGTATGACCTTGGATTGTTTATACTGTTACGACATCTTGCTGCCTGCCCATTTGACCTTCTGCCTGTTTATCTGGATATTGTCTGTTCTGTTTGCTGCCTGCCCCGACCCTGGGCCTGTCTCTTCGTTATGTTTCTGCCTAGCCTGTGATACTGCTGTTGCCGGTGATTTACCCTTGCCTGTTGTAATACGATTGTCTACAATAAAGTTGCACATGGATCCCATGGCTTCTGACTCCTCGTTACACTAACTCCCTGTTAACAGCGTCATCATGAATGCACGCTTCTTTGAGTCTTGGTTGAATGATTAGGTTGACGTTAAAATAGATTCTGCATTGTCGTAAAAATCCTCTACATTTCTCGGGAGAGCCATCAAATTTGTCTGGGAGAGCAAATCTTACCAGGGTAGCCTGAGGAGATGGAAGAGAGCGGATATACTGAGTTAAACTCTTGTTAGCAGCACTCAGATGACTCAGTTGTTCCTGGTAGCCCTTTAGGATTTCACTAAGCACAAGCTGCCTAGAGTTGAGAAACTTCCGCTGGATCCATTGGTGGCGAAGTATTCTGTGAGGGACTCGACATGGAGGCAAGATGGAATCCAAATGCTGGAAGTTTAATAAATATCAGCAAACAAATCCAATACAAAAGGCAAAGACGTAGTCAATAAGGCAGGCAGGATAAACAGTAACAAATAATCAGTCCAATAAGACAACCACAGCAAAAACGATAATCCAGAAGGCAAAAATCCAATAAAGCAGGCACAATGGTCAGTAACATGAAGGCAAAGAAACAGGCAATGTGAAACGCTTGGTAAGGCAGTGATAAACTGGCAATACTTCACAAAGCAGCAGTGGAAATGCATGTCTATTTATACAGGAGTGAGGCAGGAAGTATCCAACGAGCAACAGTCCATGTTAGTATTCAGAAGTGGGCTCCCTCCAGTGGCTGGATGAATGAGTACCAGCCTCATTCATTACACACAGTAACTGCCTTTCATAAAGCTATTACTATCAAACTTTTGATTTGCATCTCTTCTCGTTTAGTTTAATACATTTGTCTATTATTTAATCCAACTGAACTTAATGGTTAATTAATGAATCGTTTGGTACACCTGTAGGAAACTTTTCCCTCGTCGAAGCAGAGACCAGGAGACGTTGGGATATCTTTCAAGCAGAAGTTACTCTTTATTGAGAAACGCGCTGTGCGTCGCTGTAGTCATCCAAGTCCAACTAAGGCAGTGTACTTGGTAATTCATATACATTCAAGGGGGAGGAATACATAGAGTAGAGGTGGAGACAATCTAAACAAAGCATGCAAATGCAGTGCAGGAATCAGCCCATTCCCTACATTTCCCAGCCATGATCTAATCAGTATAACGGTGTCATTCAAATGCATAGGTGCTAATCCACTCAGTCTGACAGTATCGCCCATACCTTTACATTATCATAGAGACAAAGGCACCGCTGTATCTTGAGCTTGTCCTGCCAAATGGTCAAGAAGTGCATGAAGACAAAAGGTTAATGTTACAGACACCTGGGCTGCCTGTATTGATCTCCTTAAATTGTCATTATCTTTACCTCAAAATGTTAAATACAATATACTTCACCTTAGCATTTCATGTGAGGTTATGTCAGGATGTAGGATCAGCAGATCTTAAACAGATTCTTAAATTTGTAATCCTACACACCTATAGAGTTCTATAGATAATGATTCTATAGGCATAGTTTCTATAGAAATTATTTGCAATTTCCGATATGGATAATCAAATGTAATGAATTATAAGCAATTTATCTTAGACCACAATTTTCAAAGTGTGTATGTGTGGTCCTGGTAAACACTGTGTTGTGAACCAAATGTCCCAACAAGGATGGTAATACCAGTAATTTTAGACCGTGTTTGGACATTTATTTATTTATTTTTTTGGTCCCCATGAGGAAAACAGCTTATAAATCATATGAAATTAAATTTTTATAAAATGTAAAAATGCAGACATTTTCCTGTGATGGGTAGGTTTAGGGGTATGGTTGGTGTAGGCGAATAGAATATATAGTTTGTACAGTATAAAAACCATTATGTCTATGGAGAGTCTCCGTAAACCACATATACCAACGTCTGTGTGTGCGTGAGAGAGAGAGAGAGAGAGAGAGAGATACAGATACAGATACACAGATTTGAAATTTGTGAACACAGAGCAGGAGAAGGAAAAGAAACAGTCAATAACTGTATAACATCAGTGTCAGGACACAGACGGAGGCAGACAGGTAAGTGATTAACAGGTTGTTTTATCGAGACAGAGGCACGGACACTGGCAAACGGAGAATGCAGGTGAGTAAATGAACAGGCACTTTTGAACAGTCAATTAGCTGGAGTATTAACAGATGATTGTTTCTTTGCAGGTGAAGGATCCAAGAGGAACGGAGAGTAGACAAAGGAAGATGGATGGAAGAGGATACGGAATGCTCAGGTAAGTAACAAGTAAGGAGTCCAGGTACGTTAAACGAGACCAGACACTGAAGTGCAGGGAGTGAGAGTCTTAATAGTGTGTCTGATGAGGTGCAGGTGCAGGTGATTAGAATTCAGGAGACTGTGAACGAGTGGGTGGAGTGTGTAGATCTGGTGACGATGTGTTGGTGTTGGTGGGTGCTGGCTGTGACTCCGTGACAATCAGATTGATCAGAGATGCATCAAAAGAAGGGAGATAAATGGCATCGTTTTACATTATAGTATGCCATGTGACACTGTAAACAGAGGCATTACTATGGTATAGAGACTGCCACATTATTGTAACTCACCCTTCATCTTTAAAGGTTGACTACAGTATAGATTCAGTCATATGGTACAGTGAGATCATTTACTGTATTACAGCAAACTCTGTTCTACACAAAACCTCATGACTGTGTCATAATTCATCACACCTTTTGATAACACTGAATAGATACTATTACAAACATTATGGATTTTATGTCAATTATGTAATTTAGGTAATGTAAGTGTATTTTCTAATGTGGCATCTGTAGCCTGTGTAACTATTTCAACAACAAGGGTGATTTGAAACATGTATCTTGCATTGTTTGCTATTGAATTAACTGATTGTTAAAAGTACTAAACTGAAAGAAGAACATACTGTTGTGTTTTGGTAATTAAACCAAATGTTCACATTACATATTACAATGATCTTGTGTTCTGAAACAGTGAATATGTAGAATGAAAATATGTACAACTAGAATGAAAGCATGAGATCAGGTTTTGAAAGAATGACTAGCTGTGTAGAAGTGTGATCAGTTTGGAGTTTTGTACTAAGAGTTTTGAAAATGTACACCTTACTTGTGAAAATAGTACCAAAGCAAATAAAAAAAACTGTAAATAATGATCTGCTAATCAGTTCATTTATAAACATTGACAAGCACATTATCTCATATTTCTAGCTATGTGCTAGCTATATATTAACTAATTATCTAAGTGTTATGTAATGTTTGTTAATTATGTATTAATGTTTAATAATAATTTATTAATTTTAATAATTTATTAAGTGTTACCTAATTATTATTTCTTATTAAAACAGTTGTCATGCTTAATATTTTTGTGGAAACCTTGATACATTTTTAGGATTCTTTGATGGATAGAAACTTCGAAAGAAAATTGTATTTGAAATAGAAATCATTATAAATGACTTTACTGTCACTTTTTATAAATTTAATGTATCAATTTAATAAGTATTAATTTCTTTGTTCTTTTTTTTTAAATCATTTTTTTAAAAAAATTATCAGAATGATAAAACAGCAATAGTGCTTTAATTAAAAGGCTGGTATGTCAAAAACATGAGTTTGACATCCAGAACCTCTGTTTGCCACTGTTACTGCTTTATGTGAAATATTTGGCTTGAGGGTGATTGTTGTGCTTTTTTTTTGTTTTGTTTTTTTGCATTCTTTTCTTTCTTATAGATAGTTCTCAGTATCAGTATACAGTCTCATTAAGATGAATCATTATGTCTCACGTCAGCAGAACTGGTAATCACCTAAAATCTATCGATAAGAAGAAAAACATGTACCTGACTAACCTGCTTTGGCTCTGTGGAGACGTTGTGTGATGCTAATCTCTTGTCTCTACGCATGTGTTATGTCCATTGCTGGTTCTATAAAGTCACACTCAGATTTCACAGACACTCAGTCCTGGTCTTCATTGTCATTCCCACAGTCTCTCCTCTCCTGTGGTAAGAACTGCACAGAATTAAATGTGACACCCCTGTCTTTTGATAATAAAACTTATTTAACTTTGTTGTGCACATAAGATCTATTGAGCTTACCTTTTAAATACATGTTTCAGTCCTAAACATTTCTTAATGTGTGTTGTCTTTCAGAGTACAAGTCATCATGGCAACTAAGATAGTGATTCAGCAGCCTAAGCCCCTCGTTTTGGCTCCTGGTTCTGACCAGTGGTCCACCAGCATCTGTGAATGTGACAACCTCAATGATTGTGAGTGCATTTTTTTTATGAAAATTACTATGGATAGTCGAATATTTGGTTATCTAATTGGTAAGTTTCTTCTTCTTTTTCTTTGTATGGTTACTGATTTTCCACATCTTGTTCGGCAGGTTGCTTTGCGTTCTGGTGCTGCCCATGTTTCGCCTGCATCACAGCCAGAGATCATGGAGAATGTCTCTGCCTGCCTCTATTGGACAGTTTCGGCCTCATCCCACCCATCACTATGGCAATGAGAGTGTCTGTCCGACGCACCTATGGCATTGAGGTAATGACTGCAAAAATTCACTGCAAAAAATGCATATCTTAATCGGTTCTTTTTTCTTATTTTCCAGTAAAAATGTATTGACAATTAAAACAAGAAAAACTAGTTGCTTCATTTTAAATAAGACAGGCTTTCTCAAATAAAGAATCATTTAGATAAATATTCTTTTATGTTCAGTGACTGACTGATTTCTTTCTCTCTTTATCAGGACTCTATTTGCAATGACTGTGTGTTATCCTTCTGCTGTGGGCCGTGCTCCTATTGCCAGATAAGACGTGAGATGAAGGCTCGCAACCAACCCGTCACCCTCTTAAGCTACCGAGGAAAATAAAACACTTCATCATCAGTCACCAAATTGTAACTTCAACTCTAAAATGAACTCCATTTGGAATTCAGTTCTGACCCAAGCAGTGATGTGGATTTCAGTTGTAGTCTGCTGAGGAATGAAGACTGAAAACTCTTCTCTAAAAATATATGATTCTTTAGGGTAACAACCATATTGATGCTTCTTTAGACTTAATGGAACACTGTTTGTATCAACTGTGAGTTTATCACAGGAATCATTAGGTCCTTGTTAATTTTGTTTCAAAGCTGTTGCTTTTTAGTTATGTTTTGTTTAATTTTATGAATATTTTTTAATGTATTGTCATTGCATGTGTTGAAATAAAAAGAATTATGATAAAAACTGCACTCCTTTTTTATGTTCTTTTGTTTTAGTGCACACTCACACAAACTTTTTGGGTTTTTATGTTTTATGGTGACTATTTTTTTAAACTGTAAATTCTATCCCCCAACCCTAAACCTACCCATCACAGGAAAAAAACAACAACAAAAAAAACATGATTTAGTATGATTTATAAGCTGTTTTCCTCATGGGACCACACACACACACACACACACACACATGTTGGGTTTCCATGTTTTATGTGGACTTTCCATAGACATAATGATTTTTATACTGTGCAAACTGTATATTATATCCACTAACCCTAACCCTACCATCACAGAAAATGTCTCAGGTTACGCATATAACCATGGTTCTCTGAGGGAGGAACAAGACCCCACGTCAGCTGACGCAATGGGCACGCAGGACCCTGGTGTCTGAGAAGTGTAACAACTTAGTCAATCATGGCTGACACAGTGATGACGTCGCAGGGTGCTCCCAGTGTATAAAAAGGGCATTTGAAAACATGTCATCAGCTTCAAATGTCTGAAGCAGGCACGCCCGAGGCATGGAGACGCAACATGGCTTCTCGTTCCTCTCTCAGGGAACCATGGTTACATGAGTAACCCGAGATGTTCCTTTTCAAGGGAACTCAACGGCGTGTCAGCTGACGCAATAGGGACGTCAGTACCAATTACACCATGCTGACCAGTGCCTGCCTGGAGAAAAAATAATCTAGAACCTAGGCACTGGGCTAAAAAGTCAGCCAGCGAGCTGTCTTCTCTAAAATCAACATGCTGTACTTCACACCCTCTTCAGAGAGGGAGGGAGAAGATATAGTATCCTCTAAAAACAGAACTGTTGTACCCCAACACCCTCCTCAGAGGGGGAGGGAGGAGATATCTCCCCTAAAACAAGCCATAATTCCGACTTCCTCTAAAAACAACATACTGTACTCCACGCCCTCCTCAGAGGGGGAGGGAGGAGACTGAAACACCCTGCACACGTTGAAATGGGAAGGAGCATATTATCAGTGTAGCGTCTGGATAGATCCGGCTAGTCAATCAACTTTGGACATTTCAGAATGCTTTTAGCCTCCTGAACTGTGCATGTAAATCACGAATCGGCTCCGGCAAGTCCGGGACCAATTGCCCCATTGGCACCTTTGTTACCCCAGTAAAGAAAAACAGAACATATTCTCACCAGCTCCAGAGACTTCAAAGAGTCACCCTGGTGGGACTAAAGGTGATATGGTCACAGACACTGGCCACAACCCCAATACACACACACATACAGACACTCACAAACACGCATGGAGATTGTGAATGTACATTTATCCTCCAAATATGACTGTGCCAATATGTACCCGTCGCTGTATTTAAAGGTGCATGTATTTATCCCTAGTATATAAGCTTAGCTATGACTGTAGTTGTATTAGTTTTCTTCTAAACGATAAAACTCAAGTATAAACTGTATCTCACCTTTTATGTCTTTGCCATCTGACAAGTTTGGTCTCATTGTAAAGCTTTCGTTATGCTCTAATTGAAAATGTATGTCACATGACTGTAAAATGCATTCTTCTATTTTTAATGGTACTTTGAAGAAAATGTACTCAGATCGGACACTTCGCAAACCATGCAAATTAGGTCATAAATGGAGACAAAGAAAGAGTTTGCCCGCCAAAATCGCACCCTCATCATTGGCTGATGTATCCCAGGAGGCGTTCTGGCCTGTTGTCCTTAAAACACAACGACACGCATCTCTCATTGTCTCTCGATTGTCTCTCGCCATTTAACACACGTCTCTCCCGGACGTCTCGGCGACCGCGCTTCCATCACGCGCCCCCTCTCTTCGGGACGACCATCTTTTGGCAACAAGTTTCTTTGTCAAACCCTCTTCATCCGTCGCCCTAAGTCTTCTCTCTTCATCGCCTAGGAGACGGACTCTTTTTCTTTATTTTCCGGTTATCTTACTCTTAAGTTAAACCCTTGTTTGAAAATCCCGCCGAAGAACACCTTCTCGGAAAAGGACCAATCGCTTCAGCCGCACGCACCGAAACTCCTGCAGAAACACGAAACGACCACAGCACCTGAACCTATGCAAGTATAGAACCATTCTTTCCAAAGCGTTTTAAGCTCGATGTGTAAGCTGAGTTTCCTTGCTGGCTCTCAAAGGTTTTAACTGTTAGTAAGTTGCCAATCCTTTGATCACCTCTGTTTTCTTGACTTTACTTTCGTTTTCCATATATGTGTATTGTTTGTGTATGTCTAGTAGTATAGTCTCTGTATCCGTAGTTTCATATATTAAATACATTATATTCATGCTCGATTGTTTTTTTTTTGCTCATGCAACAAACCCAGGTCACTTTAACGTTTCGATCCAGTATCCTTGCTTTACGCATTGATGCTAGAATAGGAAGTCTTTCTCGTGGCCAGAGAAAAACCTTCCTTTTATAATCGGCTATGAGGAGCTAACGGTTTGCTGGACAAACTAATAGTTTCTCTAAATTATTATCAAACCAGAACTAATCATATATGTGATTGATTATAATTCGTTGTAATTAATTCACAATATATGTATAATTCCCTCTCGGGTCGGTATATGTATTATAATTAATCATAAAGCTTTATGATTTATTATATTCATATATTTCACCCATAAATTAATTAAATACCTGTACTGATTCGCTACATCAGGGAGCCAAACACACAGCTTTGCAAGCTCAACCTGATGCCAGCCATCCCTTTGTAAATTTTTTATCATCTTTCTCCTTCAATAGCAATTATCTGCACCCCAACTCCTTCCTCAGAGGGGGAGGGAGGAAAATGTTATTCTCCTCATAAGCAGAACTATTGTACCCCAGCACACCCGCCCAATTGCTCCTCAAAAGTAGCCCAAAACTAGTCCAATCGCATTTCAGGGGGGTCCCACAGTAAAAAATCGTGTTCTGTGGGGTAAAATTTGTGATTTTTTGGCAGGGCTCCCCTGGTAAAATTTGCATTCCAGGGACTAAATATCACATTATTTTGGGTCAATTCAACCCGCGGACATGAAAAACAACCCGCGGCAACAGTGTATAAGTAGCCCAATTCTGTGGGAAAACCGCGGACTTGGCAACACTGCTGCCTGGTAGTGCGGAGAGCTAAATCTGTGCCCATGCACAGTTTGTCAGTACTGTCTGTCTGTAAGAACGATCAAAGGATTTCATAAAAAGTTCCTGATGTTTGTGTTACATGTACTGAGGATTAATCAATAATTCTGTTGTTTTTGCAAAGAGTTTCACAACAACTAAAGACCTGCATCCATATTAAGATTGTGACATTAATCTCATCTCATTATACATGTTTTAGGTACTTTCTCTTATTTCCAAAAGACAAAATGTAATACAATAGGAATAACTACAGGGGATTACACCACAAGCTTTACAATCATGTTGCATTTCTTGTCAATTTTTCAAAATCTATTGATCTTGCATACTTGTAATTTTTCTCATTATTACCATGTTCCAGTCTGATGAAAACACAGCTAGAAAGTTGTTCTGTGATAAGCATCCTTTACTATTTGCGTACGTGTGGACGTGTATGACTGTGAATCTATGTCTAGACATTCCCGACTTCCTCCCTACCTCATAAATAAATAACAGCATCACCCTCTCAAGGTGTCAGTCGCTTGCATCTCTGTCCCAGGTAAGACAAAATCTGCTACTGAAGCAACTGTTGAGAAAAGCTGTTTTATGTGTATATATATATATATATATATATATATATATATATATATATATATATATATATATATATAGTTTAGAATTTCCTTTATGGAGGCAACTAAGTAACACATTTTATTGTCTGACTTTTTGAAGTCACCTTTTTAATAATAGCTAAAATAATGCTTTAGATTTTTAATTATAGTTTTCTTCTGGGATTTCAGAGTTATTAATTCTGAGAAACATTCATCATGGCAACCAAGATGGTAATTCAGCAGCCCAAGCCATTGATAGTGGCTGCTGCATCAGACCAGTGGAGCACCAGCATCTGCGAATGCGACAACGTCAATGAATGTAAGTTTGTGTGTGTCTGTATGAATTAAGACTTTTAAGAAAAAAGTTAAATCTCTGACTGCTGTAGAAACACTCTCTTTAGATTAATGTTTTTAGCATGTGCTTTCAACACTAAACCGAGAGTCTGATTGTTAAGGCAGAATAATTAATTGGTCGGTCTTCTGGTGATTCTGCAGGTTGTTTCTCTGTGTGGTGTTTCCCCTGCTTCGCCTGCATTACAGCCAGAGACCACGGAGAATGTCTCTGTCTCCCTCTACTGGACAGCTGCGGATTTATTCCCCCAGTTACTCTCTCCATGAGGGTGTCCACGCGCCGACGTTACGGCATCACGGTAAAGACAAAAAACTCTATGATAACCAAAGCATTTTTTTTTAATTCTGTGCTATGACAAGCTGAATCAGTGGACCTTAATCAGGGTAGCGCCATATTTAAGTTTTGACAAGAATGAAAACGAGTCTGTGATGGTTAGAAGTAGAGTGCGTTCAATGGATTGTACTGTTGTTTAACAACATACGTTGTTCAAAAACTATTTTGAAAGTTGTGAGTTGTGAAAATTACATAATCTAGGGCCTTATTCAGTGTATGCCATTAGGTGTGTTCGACTTGAAGCGCGTTGAGCAGACCATCAAAGTGCCACAAGAGCGATTAGAGAGCAGACAGCTCCGCATGTTTTCAAATTGCTCTCGCAATACTTTTATGTCATACATCGACAGGTCTGCTCAGCTTGCTTCAAGTTGAACACACTTAAAGTCTATCCCTCACAGTCTTGTTTTCATCTGCGTTAAATTCAATATAGCATCTAACCTGACTAGATCTATTGAGCCTGTCTTAAATTGTGGTTCATTATGTTTAACCCATTTTTTCTTCACGCAGGACTCTATCTGTAATGACTGCGTGTACTCTTTCTTCTGTGGACCATGCTCATGGTGCCAGATCAGACGGGAGATGAAGGCAAGACTCCATCCAATCACTCTGTTCAACAACAGGCCAGCCTAAAGATCACCATCATCTTTCTCATCTTCATCACCTTTTTTTAAAATAATTTTCACAATACATTCTCTAAAGTGCTCTTTGTCCTTATTGGATCACAGTCACGTCAGTCCAAAACACAAAGACTTGCTGTTCTGCAGGTGTAATCAGAGTTTTTGATCTTCCTCCCACACACACTGACCTGAGATCAGCCCTTTGGCATTGTATTGTAGTGGAATGTGTTTTACATATTGTTGGTGTACAGCTTTAATACAGGAAGTGAAGCATTTCTGAACAATTAATTCCCTTAAGGAAAAAATATGCCAATTTGGGATTTTTAGTGTTATAGCATATTTAGTGTCACAACATATTAATTATTTTTATTATAGATTGTTGTATTATGCTTTCATTTTTAAAGTTATAATCTTTTTATCTCACACTCTGTATCTTTATAAAAATATCTGCTTAATATGATTTTCACTGTAATTGGAAAGTTGTTATATTGAGCCATTGATATGTGACACTGGAGGTTTGATATTAGAAAAAAAAAGATGTTTGTGCAGATCTGTATATGATTAAATGTATAGAATATAAAAATATGTTGGTGTACTCAATAAAGCTGATTAAAAAGATAAGTGTTCTATCAAAAAAAAAAAAAAAAGAAAAAGAACGAGAAAAGAAAAAAGAAAAAATAATTATTTTTTAGAAATTATGCTTAGAAACATTTACACACCCTTAGGCTACTGTTTTCCACTTTTACAAAAAGTGAATAGGAACTGGGGCTGACAAGCTCAAAAAAGCACCATACAACTAATGAACTGATACTAGACAGAAATTACTTTTAATATTAAAATTCACAGGGCCCAGGACAAAATTATTATCATGATTTATTTTTTTCATATGAATGTCCACCCATTTCCTTCTCTTTACAATTAAAGTTAAGGTAGGCAATTTCAGAGATTTCCCAATTCGCCTACTTAAACTATGCCTTAAAAGTATGTAGAGTTTTTATGAAGAAAAAGTACATATTTTTGATTTTGTAGCAGAAGAGTAGGCAAGTTTTGGGACATATTACTTCGCTTAGTTACCGTTTAAACTGCCCTGTCAATCATCTTGATACAGTTAAAATCCTCCATATTCAATTTAATTTAATTTCCTACTGTTTCAGAGAGAAATGTAGTAACACGTTGATCTGCTAGTCGTGTGGGTTTCATGTAGAGATCTCTCCTCGTGTATGTGCAATTAGCATAATGATGCATTTAAAAGTTGATGACCAAACGTATCTTCACATAAGTTCACAATGCTGTTGCAGATGAAATAGAATGTGGATAACATTGAATATCTTTTTGTCAGGTTAGATACTGTTTATTAAACACTCAAACCCCTTTATCTAAATCACTTTACTTAAAGGATTAGTTCACTTTCAAATGAAAATTTCCTGATAATTTACTCACCCCCATGTCATCCAAGATATCCATGTCCTTTTTTTTTTGTTCAGTCGAAAAGAAATTAAGGTTTTTGATGAAAACATTCAAAGATTATTCTCCTTATAGTGGACTTCAATAGACCTCAAACGGTTGAAGGTCAAAATTACAGTTTCAGTGCAGCTTCAAAGGGCCGCGTTCGTTCCGTAATTTGAATAGGGAAGGTGTAAAACATACAGCGTAAGCTTGTTAAAGAATACGGAAGGTGGTCTGGCGGAAACACTTGCGAGGCGATCATTTGTGTTTACAAAGCATATACATTTTTATTTTTTTTTTTTAAAATGACTGATCGTTTCGCTAGATAAGACCCTTATTCCTCGTCTGGTATCGTTTAAAGCCCTTTGAAGCTGCACTGAAACTGTAATTTTGATCTTCAAACGTTTGGGGTCTATTGAAGTCCACTATAAGGAGAATAATCCTGGAATGTTTCCATCAAAAACCTTAATTTCTTTTCGACTGAAAAAAGAAGGACATGGACATCTTGGATGACATGGGGGTGAGTAAATTATCAGGAAATTTTCATTTGAAAGTGAACTAATCCTTTAACCGTTGGACGGCGGTCCCACTGAAACTTTTTCTGAGGATCCTGGGACATATGGCAGCTGCAGCAGCAGTAACACTGCTCAGTTTGATTCATATGAGACTGCTTCAGGACTGGCTTCACGGCCGAGTACCGAGATGGACGTGGCAATGCGGCACTCACCGGGTGAAAATCACACCGGCCTGTCGCCAAACCTTCAGCCCATGGTCAGACCCCTTGTTCCTACGGGCAGGAGTACCCCTGAAACAGGTGTCCAGGCATGCTATGGTATTAATGGATGCCTCTGCCACCGGCTGGGTTGCCATGTACAATGGGCATGCAGTTTCAGGGGTTTAGGGGTCTGCAGTGGCACATCAATTTTCTTAGAGTTGGTGGCAGTACATCTTGCACTGAGCCGCCTAAAAAAGCGCCTACAGGGCAAAGAGGTGCTGGTCCGTACAGACAACACTGCGGCTGTTGTGTACATCAACCATCAGGGTGGTCTACGCTCCCGTCACATATCACAGCTCACCCGCCATCTCCTCCTCTGGAGTCAGAAGCATCTGAGGTTTCTTCGTGCCATTCACATTCCTGGCATGTCAGGTTTTAAATAATGTAAGTCAAATTGAAAACAAATATTCTCTGTTTGAAAAGAGAAATGTCAGTCGTTCGCGAGTCATCTCATTATCCCTTGACGATCCATGCAACAGAGTGAATGCCCGCATCAGCTCAAAAAAAAAATTGATCAAGCTTAGTCAGATTCATATACATCGTTTTGAGACGCAGTGGGGAATAATTCTGGAAGAATTTACCTCAGAGGAAAAGCACGACTTTCAATTTCATTTCGAGGATCAATTAGATCAAGCCGATGATTGTGAATAGTAAGTTTTTTTATTCTTAAGTCCTTTATTCTAATCACGATATAGTGTCTCTGAATATTAAACCCCAAAAAGACTGTTTAAATATGAATCCTGCAAGTTTTGTGTGTCTCTGTGTGAATGGTTTACTACACTTAACATACATTAGTAAACTTTGATATTGGCTATTCCCAAACTATATTGCTATACTGAAATCGACTGAAATACATAATAAATACTGAAATAAAATGTGTTAGCAACATATTAAACTGCACATTGACATTTAGACTCTATAATATAACAAATATAATACATAAAATGTCTGTTACGGAACACAGACTCACAATGATGTAGAAATGAATATGAGAGTTTATTGGACATGGCAGGTAAAGTAAACAGGTAGGTGAATACAGCAGTTAAAGCAGCAATGCAATAATGAATGGAAATACATTTACATTTAGTCATTTAGCAGACGCTTTTCTCCAAATGAGAATAGTAGAAGCAATCAAATCAACATGAGTAGAACAGTATGTAAGTGCCGTGTCTAGTCACAGTTTCATCAGTAGAGTGCTCG